>NC_136493.1:29167258-29329758 GCF_053919585.1 Euprymna scolopes
AAATGAAGTAGTTATATATATATATATATATATATATATATATATATATATATATATATATATATGAAATATGCATCAAGTGCGCTTGAAAGCCAAATACAACGTAATATTAGGAAAATAAACAAATATTTCACTTGTTTGAAATTTATTACAAATATATTTCAGAGGTATACACCATCTTCAGTGTGTTGTTTTATTTTTATTTTTCTTCTTCCTTGCCATGTTGTTAATTTGGAGAGAGAAGTCTGTAAAGAGCCGCGTGTTCATTCTAGTGGTTGTATTTGGAAATGTTTGATCTGTGCGTGGGCAACGCGAGAATAACGTCAAAGAATGAGAACACACAAGTATAATATTTGTTTATTTTTCAAATATTACGTTTATTTGGCTTTCAAGTGCATTTGATGCGTATTTTATTTTAATCAAATTAAAACAACGTTTCTATATGAACTATCATTCTTTGACGATATATATATATATATAATTTTTAGAATGTGAGAGAATGTATATAATAAATTCCACAGCCAAACAACGTCACAGCCCACAAGAGCCAAGACAATCAACGAACCGGAAGCCCAAGACTCAAGTTTCGCACTCATTTGGGCTCATCAGTTAGACACATCCGAACTCAGGATTCAATTAATGGCGCTTGTGGGCTTCGATGTTGTTTGGCTGTGGAATTTATTATATATATATATATATATATATATATATATATATATATATATATATATATATATATATATACATATATACATATATATATATATATATATATATATATATATATATATATATTAGTGTTGGGACGATTAATCGGAATCAGTAATTGGAAAAATCAGAGTTTTTGGGGTATCGGAATCGGTATCAGAATCAAAAAAATTTGAGCCTATTTTCCGATGCTAAACTGATTCATTTAATGTGAGGAAATGGCTTACCATACAAACGTCCTCATGTCTGTCTGTCCTGTGAGTCGCGCACGTCAAGAAAGAAAGAAAGAGTCCATCATGGCGGCTGTGATGTTTTGTAGTGAACAAAGTCTCGCAAGATCACGTGTGCGTGCATTATAAAAACAGGTCGCTTGTTGGTGGGAAAGGAGGGAGAAATCATTTGACGTTTGAGAAACGAAAAAATCAGTTGAGAGAATTTGTGTGAGCAGTAATTTTTGCCTGTTGATCGACTGCAAGCTATTTTGGCCCATTTTTTTTTGCAATGGACAAGTTTGATCTGAGATTGATACCGGAGTTAGACGGCTCCTCCACTGGACCCTCGGTAGTTGAGTGTTGTGAAAAAGCTGAGCTTGTCTGCCGGCTTTGCAAAATAAAGAATCTCATGTTTGTCATCCCATTGAGGCTGACCAAGGGGGCATACTCCGTTTATCAACAGCTCGGGGATGAACCAACTCTGGAGAAAGTTTAGGATGCACTATACCGGCCTTTGCTACGGACCCTTTTATTGCCTGGAGGCAGTTCACTGAACAGTGGTTTGGGTTGGATGAGACGGTGGACGTCTACCTGGTAGATTTAAAGAGATTAGCTGCGCTGTTTGGTGGAGTGACTGAACGCATATTAAGTTGTGCTTTTCTCACAGGACTCCCAGGAATTGTTGGCTAGAGCCTGCAATATTTTAAAAGGAAAAGATGCGAAGCTGGTGCTCGCTGCTGCAGAAGCCTCTACACCATTGGAAGATGACATAAGCTGTTATAAATGTGACAGGCCAAACCACTTTCTAGCGATTGCCGAAACCGAAGCAGTGTAAAGGAAACGCCAAGACACATGCTTTGCTACCAGTGCAGCAAGCTAGGTCACGTAGCAAGGAGTTGTCCGGGAAACGGACAAGGGGAGTAAACTATAGCGCCAGTATTCTCCCTAGATCATTGACAAATAGGGCGCTACCCACAGTGAGAGTGTGCGTGAATGGATGTGAACAACTTGCGCTCGTAGACACAGGGTGCACGCAGACTCTCGTGTGCAAGGCATGCTGTGATGCATGGGAAAAGAAGAGGATTCCAGTACTGACAGTCGGCAAGTGCACGCTAGCCTCTTGTGGAGTTAGTGTCATTCATACACGTGTCGGTGATGAGCCTACAGTAACCATACGAGCCCTGGTTGTGAGCGGGGACCTTCTTGGTTATGACCTGCTGTTAGGAATGAACGTTATCAAAGAATTGGGTGGGGTCCGTATTGATGGTGAGGGTAGGGCACATTTCTCTAATGCCTGCCTTGCTCTGGGTGCATCCATGAAACTGGAACAGCCTGACTTTCATGCAGAATTCGACCAGCGTACGAGGTCCTGGACAGTTTCTTGGAAATGGTCGGACGAGTAGCCACCCAGGAAGTTGTACAATAGGGTTCCGGAATATAAAATTCCTCCTGGAGTTCGTGGAGAATACGATAAGGAACTACGGACTTGGATAAACAATGGATGGCTAGTTCCCTATCCAGAGAAGGAATTGGGGCCCCCAAAATATCTGATCCCATTAATGGTGGTTATCCAGCATAATAAACATAAGGTGAAGCCGGTACTTGACTATCGGGAACTAAACGAGTACGTAAATCCTTTTACAGCGCCCACGCGGATGTATGTACCGAGAAGTTGAGGGAATGGCGGCAAGCAGTATCTAATGTATCTGTGCTGGATCTTCGTAAAGCATACCTTCAAGTGCATGTACATCAGTCACTATGGCCCTATCAAATGGTGCTCATCAAGGGAGAAAGGTATAGCTTAACCCGCATGGGATTTGGACTTAATGTGGCGCCATCAATTATGCAAAGGATTGTTGACGCTATATTGACTAAGGATGAGCGCATTCAGCGGGCAACATCTGCATATATTGACGATGTGTATGTGGATGAAGAAATTGTGCCTGCAACATGCATAAAAGAACATCTTCACAACTTTGGCCTTCTCAGCAAAGAACCAGAAAGGCTACGGGACAGTGCAAGAGTGCTCGGTTTGCAGGTCTGGGAAGAAGATAATGTCCTGTGTTGGAAATGAGGCAATGAAATCCCAGGTATACCTTGTGTTTTCACACGATGGAATGTATTTTCATTGTGCAGAAAGTTGGTTGGACATCTTCCTGTGGGTGGCTGGCTTCGTATTGCAGTGATATTCATCAAACGGAGAGCCTCTGACATTACCATCGGATGGGATGACAAAATTTATGACGCCCCTCTCAATACAATGGTCAGAGAGGTCCTCACCAGGGTGCACAAAGAAGATCCAGCACGGGGCAGATGGTGTGTTGACAGCCAGGACCGTAGTGTATGGGTTGACGCAAACTCTCTTGCCATTGGTATGTTGTTAGTCCATGATGGAGCCGTAGTGGAAGACGCTTACTGGTTACGCCCAGAAAAGGACTCCCAACGCATAAACCTGGCAGAACTCGATGCAGTGATCAAGGGGATAAAGTTGGCAATCCTTTGGAAGACAACCATCTTGCGACTATTCACAGATGCTGCTTGCGTCCATAAGTGGATTATAGACACTCTTACTCGATGGGCTAGCATGCGAACCAAAGTAGCGAGTGAGATGCTCATCTGTCAGTGGTTTGACACGATCATGAGCCTGGTGAATGAATATGCACTATCAATGGAGGTGTCCCTGGTCAGAGCCAGCAGAAACAAGGCAGATTGTTTAACAAGAGTACCTCAAAGATGGCTAAATGCCATAAAAAGAACTCTTGAACCTATGCAACCTCCCTGTGCCGCATCTATGATCCCTGGTCAATCTAATCGGATTAAGGAAATCCAACAAAGCAGGCATTCTGGAGTCAAGTAGATCCTATATTTCGCTGGTTGAACCAGGAGTGCAAAGGGCAGATGTCATGGAAGTGGTCAAAAACTGCATGGAATGCCAGTCCATTGACCCAGCACCCGTTCACTGGGAAAAGGGGAAGTTGGAAGTTAGGAGCCACTGGAACCGGCTAGCGATAGACATTACTTACCACAATGGTGAGGATTTCCAGACTTTCATTGATTGTGGTCCATCAAGGTTTGCCATATGGCGTATGCTGCATCAACAAGATACAGTCACTATTGTCTGTCAGCTAAACAATATTTTCCTTGAACCTGGACCTCCAACAGAGATATTGCTTGACAATGGTGCTGCATTTACCAGTAAGCAGTTTAGAAAGTTTGCAGACAGCTGGGGAGTACATCTGAGGTTTCGATGCGGCCATGTACCTAGTGGAAATGGGATCACTGAACATCAATCACGGCTAGATCAGGCTGCACAGTGTTCAAGGAAGTTTATTTGAACAATGTAACCCCGAAAGATGATGTTTCGCCCTCTATGGCGCCGGCTGATACATTGCATAGGTATAACGTCAGGATGAAGGGTATAGAGACGAACCTGCTGCCTGAACTGGAAGTAGCCAGAGAGAGAGTGAAGAAAAGGGATGTTGTGTGGATCAAAAACCTGCGAGGAAAGAGCATGAAAAGGTATGGAGTCGGGCGAGTCACTGAAATAATCAGCCCACAAGTGGTGTGGGTCGACGGCATGCCCCATCATGTTAAAGGCATACGGTTAGTAACGCAACCATCACTAGATGACACGAGCAAATCAGAGACAGAATCTAGCGAGGCATCGCTCTGGATTGCAGCACCAACATCAGACAGTGACTCTGAGATTAGTAGCCTCCCAGAAGACATAGAGATTAGTAGCCTCCATGAAGAGACAGAGATGCTCGACCCTCAGACCGCAGAGCAAAGCACAAGTGAAGATGAGGTGTGTGTCGTCCCCCCTCGAAGAAGCACCCAGCGAAGACGATCACCACTCCCTTGCCATCTCTGTGATCATGAGATCAGGGGGGAGTGTGAGGAAAATGGCTTACCATACAAACATCCTCGTGTCTGTCTGTCCTGTGAGTCGTGCGCGTCAAGAAAGAAAGAAAGAGTCCATCATGGTGGCCGTGATGTTTTGTAGTGAACGAAGTCTCGCAAGATCACGTTTGCGTGCATTATAAAAAGAGGTCACTTGTCAGTGCAAGAGGATCGAGAAATCATTTGCTGTTTGAGAAGCGGCAAAATCAGTTGGGAGAATTTTGTGTGAGCAGTAATTTTTGTGTGGTGATTGACCACACTTAAATTATCTTTTTTATTTGATTTTGGTTTAAGAAACACCTTCCACTGCTTGTAGTAATAATAAAATAATAAACATTTATTGATTTAAACTTACAGTAAGACTAAAATCCATAGATCATCCCCTCGCAAATGTATTTTTACGTTTGAGAAAATATATTTGCATTTAAGATGTGTTTTACGGTAATCGGGACAAAATAACATTTTTATAGTTAAATATTTGGAGATTTATAAAGAATTGGAATCGGTAATTGTATCGAAATTAGGAATTTAGTGCGGAACTGGTAATTGTGTTGGAATCAGGAAAAATATTGTAATCATCCCATCACTAATATATATATATATATATATATATATATATATATATATATATATATATATATATATATATATTAGTGTTGGGACGATTTATCAGAATTGTAATTGGGAATCAGAAAAATTGGGACATTTTGTGGTCTCAGAATTGGTATCAGAATCGGAAAAAATTGTGCCTATTTTCTGATGCCAAAAACGATTCCTTTAATTATCTCCAACTGCTGGTAGTAATAATGAAATAACAAATATTTATTGATTTTTAAATGAGCAGTAAAACTAAAATCTCTAGACCCCCCCCCCACGTGTGTTTTTACGCTTGAGAAAATATATGCCCATAGATTATGTGATTTTGCCGTAACTGGGAAAAATAGTAACTTTATAGTTCGATATTTAGAGATTCATAAAGAATCGGAATCGGAATCAGTAATTGTATCGGAATCTGGAATTCCAATATTTTCACTTGATTCATCAAATGTGAAGATATTTTCTCAAACATAAAGGTGGGGAGGAGTATCTATAGATTTATTTTTTACTGGTCGTTTAAAAATCAAGAAATATTTATTATTTCATTATTAATATCAGCAACGGAGGGTTTTAGTTTTAAAACAAAACCAAATAAAAAAAAAAAAGGATAATCGGTTTTTGACATCAGGAAATTTTTCCAATTCTGATACCCCAAAAAGTTTTAATTTTTCTGATTTTCGATTCCAATTCCGATATCTATAATATAAAGCTGTGTGCGTATGTGTGTGTGTGTGTGTGTCTGGTCACGAATAGGCTCCTATATGGTTGACTATTTTAAAAAACTGATTACATATAATGATAGAAGATGTATCGAGACACAGGAATGGGTATGTTTGATCTGGCATAATGATGATTCATTAAAATTGTGGGGTCTGCATACGCGCCTGGTCCTCAAAATATAGAAATAAAAAATTTTAAAATTAAAAAAAAACGTTTACAAGTGTTTTTGATATAAATGTACATAAGAATACTTTGATAAGTATGTTTTAACTTAAATAGGGATGGTATAATAAAATTGTGGGGTCTGCATTCGCGCTTGGCCTCCATAGAATGGAAATAGGTACAAACTTTAATAAAAACTTTTCATATCTATCTGCGTAAGTATACTTTGATAATTATGTTTCAGTTTGAAGAAATATGGTATAATAAAATTATGGGGTGTTCGTTCGCGCCTGACCTCCATTGAATGGAAATATGTCACAAAGTTTTTTTAATGTAGATCCACAGAATATTGTGATAAGTGTTTCAGTGTGAACAGGTATAATAAATTATGGGGTTTATCTATTTCATTTTTACTTTCATCATATTTTGCTTTGGTTTTGATACCACCAAATTCGAAGCTATCTTATTACAACCCTTCCTTTTCATAACCTATCATACTTTCATAAATCAGAGTCCATTTTCCGTAAGCTGTTTTTGAACCCAGTCAACGACGTGTACTTTTGCTAGTATATATATATATATATATATATATATATATATATATATATATATATATATATATATATATATATAGATAGATAGATAGATAGATAGATAGATAGACAACAGAATTGTCTTTCTGTTACTTTTCTCGATCTGCCGAGAATTTTTCAGCAATCTAATATACAGCTTACCAACTGAAACGAGAAAAAAATGTTCCGCAGATCGAGGAAATCAACAGAGAAATTAAGAAGAAAGAAAATGCTGTCATGTTTAATTGCTGCCAATATATATATATATATATATATATATATATATATATATATATATATATATATATATATATATATATATATATATATATATATATATATATATATATATATAATCATCAAGTCATCTGAGATTGTGGGAGAAACCTAACATCCTAAGTGAATTTTGTGTGCGTTTTTGTATGTGCATGAGAGAGAGAGAGAGAGAGAGAGAGAGAGAGAGAGAGAGAGAGAGAGAGATGTTATTTTTCATTCGTCATTAATCCGGACGAACATTACACAAAACAATCCGACTTGTCTGTGAAAAAAGTTTTATCTGCAAAAATCTGTCAATATTTCTGCGATTGTTTTCCAAAGTAAATTAACTGCAAATGACAATGCAGCAGTTGCAGTTGCAGTATGATGCTATGCATATGAATGCAATAATTTGCAGCCAAACAACATGAGCATAATAATTGCAATCTATATTTTATCACACATTAACGGTTATGTTTCTTCGATTTCGAGTTCATTTATAGGAAATCATCATCATCATCATCATCATCATCATCATCATCATCATTTTGGTGCAATTTAAAAACATTATCTTTCATCTAGCAATTAATGATATAGATATAAAATTTTCAATCATTTTTTTTTAAGTGAAACAGAATGTACATTACATAAAATAAATCCAAGGTAATTTTTTGATTCAATTTAAATTAAATTTTTATACCTTACTTCGTAAAATTTATAAAAGTGCACTTTGAAGATAAATAAATTTCAAATTGAATCTTGTACCTTTATTTTTAAAGCCTATAGTAAAAACATTTTGTTTAATGATTTTCATGCCTTGGATGAAATGCTTTTCTAACGTGTGGATATCTGGCCAGGACGAGGTTGGAATTTCTTAGAGTCGTCCAACATATGCCTTCGTATAAAATGAGACTGATACGATGGATGTGTACTGTGTGTGTATTTGATAGTATAGTGAGATGTGTGTAGAATAGGAACCTTCGATGGTATGGTCATGTTGAAAGAATAGATGAGAGTTCTTGAGTTAGGAAATGTACAACAGTTGAAAGTCAGTAGGCAGGAGAATGCCAAAGAAAATGTGGGAGGAAGTAACAAGAGCGGACTTTGGGAAGAAGAATAAATAAAACCTGTCTTTGATTAGGATTTTGCAGGAAATTAATCGTTTTCTTTTTGTTTTTTTTATGGAAATCGCTCCAGACAGTGTGTGAAGCCACTTGATATAAGGAGCTAAAAAGAACGAAATATGATTGTCAAAAAAAAAAAGAAAAAAAGACAGGAGATGCCTATTGACATTAGTCTTGAAAACACCAAGACTATAAGTAGGAGGAAAACAGTCAGGAGAAAGGAGTTTCTTGTTCTGTACATAGGGTTAAGATTACAATTTGTCAGCCATTTTGTTTATCTCTGGCTGCAGATTGTAACACGCATATGCATACCGAGTTAACGAGTATATACGTGATGAAACAGAGCTGTGAGAATAACTAGGGTCATAAAAAGAACGAGTATACTCGTGTGCAACATAGCATACTCCTGAATGCACAATAGTTCATGGTGAATTTAGACAGGTGCTGGACTACTCTGTCCTCTTACACATAAATTTCTACCACGCTTTCCTTACATAGCAATTGTAGCAAGATTGCTTTTTTTTTTTTTTTTTTTCAAATAAATTAAATTCAATTGTACTGAACTTAGCTTGGGAATTTTACCTCCGGCTTCCAAAATTAGCAGAGATTAAACCATTCCTGTAATGATCCGATCCCTGTTGATTCTGCGGTGGGAGTTTCAGTTCTGTGCAGTTCTAGGAGGTCCACCCTCCCACGCCTTACCATCTCTCTTTGAGGGTAGTTTATTGCTAATTGCCTTAAGCACCCTGAGGAATGCCAGTGGGGCTACCCAGGCAGTTTTTGAAGATACGAGTGCTTCTGTTCTGTTAGTGTTGCATAAAGGGCTGTCCTTTCGCATGTAAGTAAAACATACTAGATAAGTGAAAATGATATTAGGATAAGGTTAGAATCGAACCCTGTAGGTAAGTGTTAAAGATAATGGTAAAATGGAATGTTAGAAATTAAGTCCATTGTTAATTCTATTAGAAATAGGTAAATATTGTTAATTCTATTAGAAATAGTTAAATATTGTTTATGTTGGAAAAAGAGCCGATTGTCAATTCTCTAGAAAACTAGATATTAAATATGTCAGTTAAATTAATGTGCAATGCGAGTTAAATTATATTGTTTAAAAATAGGTTAGAAAGAATTGAGGATTCTTTTGTTTGCCAAAAGTGTGTTTGGACAAACATAAGTAAAGCCACATGAAAATTAGTCACGCTTGAAAAACTCACTTCTGACGTCATAAACAAAAGAGGTTTCTCAGTATAGAAATCTGAGGATTCGGAGTTAGAAAAGTTGATCAGAAGAGTTTATTAGACAGAGTTGAAAGTCGACAGTTGATGAGAGATAGTCAGTTGAAGAGGAGAGACCCTTAAAAGCGAAGGGTAGAAGATTAGACCATGTAGATCCAAGTTTGAATTCCTGACGTCATCCACCGGCCAATCAGATGAATAAAGAAATCACCATTTATGTTTTGTAAGTGTTGTCTTGTGTCGTCATTCTTTACAACCGAAAAGGTAAATGTGTTTTATCATCATCTTGTAACGAACTCTTGTGTAACCTCTTCCAAATTATGTCCTCCCCTCCATCATAAGTGAAGTATCTCCCCCTCCTCTCTATATGTGTATAAGAACTGTTGTCGCATCATATATCACAGACTGTATTAATAATATGAAACCTCCAAGAATTGCCACAGTCGTCGTCATGATGTAATATATATAAATGTCCTCCCATCAGAATTGTCATCACCATCCGTTATATGTATCCCCGTAGTACATGAACCCGTTATAAGTCCCATATATGAGCCCCTGCTATATAACATAAGCACCGACATCACGCAAGTAATAATGTGTGAGTTAGTATCTACCTGTTATTATTTTTTTTTATCAATATATTTTCACCCCAAATAAGGCATATTGCCACTTTGATGTAGGGGGCTACTATCAGGGACCTAAGTTGCAGGGGTACTTGGTAGGGAGTTTAGCAGCAAAATGTTTGTTCACATTACACTTGAACTTCTGCATGTCAGTACAGTTCGGGAAGCAGGAAACCGGAAGAGAATTCCAAAGTCCTGCAGTTCTGGGGAAGAAGCTATTGGAGTAAAAGGCTTTCTTACATCTAGGGATCTCAACTGTATAGGGATGGAACTTTGCTGCTTGTCGGGTTTGTCGGGGGTATTTTCGTCAAGAGGATACAAGTGCTTGTAGTTTGTCAGAGCATCCACCATTAAAATACTTGTAAAACAGGCAGAGGGATGCAACATTTCGTCGATGGGCAGGGGCTGAAGTTTAGATGACAGTTTAGGACCTATTAGGTTGGTGACTCTCTTTTGGACCCTGTCCAGGGGTGAGAGACTAGTAGCAGATGAACCAGGCCAATATATGTAAAATGTTTTCCCTCATTATCGTCATCTGTTCTGAGTCCCTGTATTACATGTACCCGTTATATGTCCCCAGTATGAGCCCCCTGCTAAACAACATTAGGGCCCTGACTTTCAATCCCAATTTCCACCCCTGGGTCTTGCGACAGGATATTAAGGGAATAGTTTCAAGTGAATAAATTGAAGCTGAGAATCAGAAGATTTGATTTGTAAGAGAGAAGGCCGTTGACAAAGAGCTTTCAAAATGGGTGGCCCGTTCACTCTCTGTACTAAAATACCAGGCATTTATGAAAGATAATAAATTTAATATCCTATTGGCGAAATGCAAAAAAGTCACCGCTAGTCCTTATAACAAGATCTATTCAACAGTTAATAAGGTAAAAAGAACAGAGGGAGTAGGTGGAAGCAACATCCATATTCTTGCCAGCAATTCGATAATTTCCCACAAGACTGCAATAAAAGACTGTGCAAAAGACATCTGTAATGCACACGTCATTAGACTAAGTGAAATATTGCCTTGTTGTGTCTGATCCAGTCTCTGGAATTGCATTCATTACTATAGCACTAGTAAAAAGTATGAAACAGATACCTCTGATATTAGAAGGTATTCAAACCTATTAAAATGGAGTAACAGAATAAATCACAAACCAAAGTCAGCAGAAAACGGTGTTAGGCCAAAATAAGTTCCGGATATAAAATATTTCCTTCTGCTTTCGGTTTTGGTTAAAAATAAAAGTTTGTATGTAAGGAGCTAATATATATATATATATATATATATATATATATATATATATATATATATATATATATATATATATATATACATATATATATATATATATATATATATATATATATATATATATATATATATATATATATATATATACTACTCGAAGGTCAAAATCTTGCTAACGATAAGTGTTAGGTGGAACAGATTCTGAGATAAACATTTTACTAAAAAAATAAATATACGAATAGTTTATACGATTTTATTGTTTCAGAAAAAGTGTTATTTTTAAGTATATTTTTTAAATATTTAAAAAATGTTTCTTTTAATTATGAAAATATTTAATGAATACGATTTTAAATTTAAAATATTTAATGAAAGTAAATTTACTAAAAAATATTTAATGAAATTGAATTTATTAAAAAAATTTAATGAAATTGAATTTATTCAAAAAAATATTCAATGAAACTGAATTTACAATTACAATTTCATTAAATATTTTTTATTAAAAAGAGAAAAAATTTCAGATTATTTTCGAAATAATATCGAACAACATTTGAGTCCATATTTTTGGAGAAGAACATTGTTTAATAATTTTTTTTAAAATTTATATTTTCTTAATTAACTCAAATTCATTAAATATTTTTAATTTAAATCAATTTCATAAATATTTTCGATTTCATCAAAGTAATATCCTTTATTATGAAAATACTTATATTTTTTAAATAAAAATATCATTTTTAATTTAAATCAATTCATTCAATATTTTTATAATAAAAAATTATTTTTGTAAAAAAAAAAAAAAAATATGTAAAACACCAAATTTTACCGAAATGCAAAAATTCATAGATACTGTTTTGTATTGTAAACTTTTATTTTTAACCGAAACCGGAAGTAACAGGAAGTATTTTATATCCGGAACTTATTTTGAGCTAACACCATTTTCTGCTGACTTCAAGTTGAGACTTATTCCATTACACCATTAAAGTATATTTGAAAAGTTATTGAGATGTATTAAAAAGTTCTTAAAAGATATCCAGTTACCTTGTCGAATTTTTAATTTTTAAAATGGAAACCACTCTAGACAAAGCGTGAAGCCGAAACGTTTTGAATCTGCTAAACAAAATGAGAATAGTGTAATGAATAATCTACATAATATGACCTAGGTTTCATTTTAGTTTTAATGGCTGAAGTCTTCCAGGTAGTCAATTCCATGGATCAATTCATTTAATCCTGAATCGCAATTTGATTTGACTAAAAATCCCAGGTCTTAGGCTCAGTTATGTGCGGACTTGATCCTTCAGTTCTTTTTTAAAAACCCATTACATTCTTCGGCGTTCAAAGCAAAGGTTTCATGAATCGTTTATTAAACGGAGGTCACACTGTAATGAAGTCAATCTCACTTGAGCCAAAACCAGACCTTCCTCCACCTCTGTCCTCCCCCATTTTAGTGGCTCAATCGTAATTGAATCGGATTTTCTAAAACCGCGTTTTGTTTGCAATAAAAAAAACTTGATCCTGCCTTTAATTCTTATTTGATTCTTCATTCGAGAATTTTTACTATATCTTTTTTTCTTCAGATTAGTTTTCACATTTCTATCAAAGATTCTGCTTGTCTGTCTGTCTGTCTGTCTGTCTGTTTGTTGATTAGTTCCTCACTTCGTCTCCGGCGCCTCAGTTTGAAATAGAATTTTTGTTGATTTGCCATGTTTAACCCATTAGATCGAACTGTACTATAAATAGGACGCCAAATAATTTCTTTTTAAAATCTATACAATTATTTATAATAGTACTGTACAATTATACTTTCAAGAAAGAATAAAATTCATCTATATTCATTAACTTTGTTGGAACCAGCTTAAAAATTCTTGTGAAATTTGTCAAAATTTTATTTGTCAGATGATGTATGATGGTTCACTTGGGCAGTTAATTGCAAATTACAGTTAATTAGAACAATTAAAATAAAAGTTTTTTTTTTCTTTTCAAACATAACTCAATTCCAAATTGATGAATATTTTAGCATGCATAAAGTGTGATAAACCCATTAAAGTCCCATATTAATAGGACACCAAATAATTTATTTAAAAAATCTCTAAGATAATATATACTAGTACGGCTTACAGTATAACTACTTTGAAGAAAGGATAAAATTCATCTATATTCGTCAACTTTTCCCTGAGAGTTGTTGAAATCCTCTTAAAAAGTTTTGTGAAATTTGGTAAAATTTTATTTTTTCGATAGTATATTAACTTATATAAATGCGTTTTGCAACAGTGAATCACTAATTTATTGCCAAAAGTCAGATGTAACTCATTGTGTGAACTGCTTTGCCCCTTTACCATATTCATGTGTAAATTTTATCTTGAATGCAATGCCGCTTGATCTTTTTTAAATATATTACACTAGACTGGGTGCCAGGCGTTGCCGGAGTTTTGGAGGTGTTTTTTTTTTTTTTTGTTTTTTTTTAAACAGTGATCACCACTTATCAAGGCCCGGAAGCCACTCAGGGATAAGGGTTATTGCAAGTACATTACGTTAGTGTGGAGATTTGGTGAAGTGTTTAATTAAGGGGGCGGTTCATTAGGAATTTGTTAACATTGGACTTGAAGACATCCAAGTTGTAGTCCGGAGGGAAGCAGGCAGACGGAACAGAGTTCCACAGGCGTGCAGTTCTAAGAAAGAAGCTTTGTTCATTGAATCCGCGTTTTGATTTAGGCACAGATATAGAGTGGGAGAAATTTTTCACAGTGGATTCAGCTAGACGTGTGTTTTTTGTGAAAGATTGGCGAGGGGGGACCAGAGATTGGAGTTCAGACGAGCACCTGCCATGGAAATAACGATAAAACAAGGATAGGCCCGCAACGTCTCTTCTGTGGGAGAGAGGTTGCAGGGTAGAGAAAAGGGCATCCCCCACTAAGCCACAAAGTCTATTTTGTACTCTGTCAAGGCAGGATAGCTTGTTTTTAGCAGCTCCTGCCCAGATATGGCAACAGTATTCCATCCTTGGTGTGTGTTGAGCAAAAAAAAAATAAAAAATAAGAGTAATGCGCCAGAGGAAAAAGAGGCGAAGAAAACAAACTGTCTAACCGATGGGCCTACCGTGGTTGTGATGCCACAGGCGGTCGAAATAATGCATTTTATGCGACGTCGTGGATCCAAGGGTTGAATGACTTGCAAAAAATGCCAGCAAAAAAAACCGACTCTCCCTCTAGAAAAGTGTCCAGTTGAGGGTGAAGGAATTAATGTTATAGGCCAATTATTCGATATTTGTCATCCGAAGAAAATCCGTCGCCTTTGTCAAAAGTTTTAGGTACATACATACATGTATGCATACATACATACATGATGATTGCAACGTCTTGTCAGACGAGTGCCACTCCCTCAAACATTTAAAATCCATGAGCCCAAATGCCTGAGGGAGTATCTATACAAATATGATGTTACAGAGTCTTAGCTTTGTACAACAGCTAAGTCTCTCTCTCGGTTCAAAATGTTGAGATCCAGCAACAAGCAAGAGCAAGATAGCCAGCAACAAATTAAACGGCAGACCAGCTTAATGCGGGTAATGGTCTTCCGCTTTATGGTTTTTTAAATCAGAGATTTGCTTCTCCTAGAAAGGTTGCCTTCACCACGGCTTATGGGAGCCCTCTCCACCCCAATACACATATACACACACAAATATACACGGTGCTAGTTGGCCGTTGACCCAGAAAAAGAGTTCATTCGACATTCATACATACATACATACATATATACATACATTTAAGCAGACAGGTGAGATTTATATTATAAATGTACCTAAATGTTTCTAAATGAAATAATTAACTTTTTTCCTTTCAATTTGTGTATTCTAACCGATTTTTAGTCACTACGCAAAGTAAGTTTGTATTTGCGTAAATTGGCGAGAGAGCCTGTGTCAGGATATGAGGACTTTGAAATCATGGGTGAAAAAAACCTTATAATATAAACAAACCCAAACAAGACAAAATAAATAGAAAAAAAACTATCCTAGCGTGATATTTCACAAACACATAAACAAGTAACAAAAAAGGGATCTGACATGCAAGTGTTGCTATAATTAACTTATGAAACATGAGGGAAAAGATGTTGGTTCACGTTACACTTGAACTTCTGCATGTCAGTACAGTTGGGGAAACAGGGACCCGGCAGGGAATTCCAAAGTCTAGCTGTCATGTGGAAGAAACTACTGGAGTAGAAGGCTCTCTTACCTCTAGGGATCTCTACTGTGAAGGGGTGCGATTTAGCTGCTTGTCGAGTTTGTCGGGGGTATTTACGTTAAGGGGGCACAAGTGCTTGCAGTTCATCAGAGCATTCACCATTAAAGTACTTGTAGAAAAGGCAGATGGATGCAACATTTCGTCGATGCGACAGGGGCTGAAGTTTAGATGACAGTTCAGGGCCTATCAGATTGGCGACTCTCTTTTGAACCTTGTCTAGGAGCGAGAGACTAGTTGCAGATGCACCAGCTCAAATATGACAACAATACCCCATACATGAGTGAATGGTGGCCTTATAGAGGAATAGGATACTTTCGGGCGTTAGTATATTTCTAGCACGGTAGAGAGAACCTACCTTCTTCGCAGCGGTCCTGGCGATGCTCTCGATGTAATTGTTCCAACTCATGTTTCCTGAGAGCGTTAGGCCGAGGAGTTTAAAGGATGTACTTTCAGACAAAGAGTCATTGGCCATTGCTATTGGTGGTAAAGAAGGTTTCTTGTAATTATTGAAGGAAACGAGTTTAGTCTTAGCAGCATTGAATGTGACCATCCATTTATGTCCCCATTCCACTACAGATTGGAGGTCATCTTCTAGTGCTTCTGTCATTTCTTTAGATATGTATTCATTTGTTTTCCTGTCGTGTCTGTTATAGAGTGTGGTGTCGTCAGCATATATACCCATCTCACAGGCAATTTTGTCAGGGAGGTCATTTATGAATATTAGGAATAACAGAGGTCCCAGGATAGACCCCTGAGGCACTCCCACATTTATATCATATTGTTTAGATGTACGACCGTCGAGGACAACCTGGAATTTTCTCTTATCTAAGAAGGATTTAATTATGTCATGTATTCTCCCAGTGATACTATATGATCTGATTTTCCTGAGAAGACCTTCATGCCATACCCTGTCAAAAGCCTTAGATATATCTAGAGCTACCACTCTACTCTCCATCGCTTTGTCCAGTGGATAGTATATATGTTCTGAGATTACAGTTTGGATGTCTGCTGTTGAACGGGCTTGTCTAAATCCATATTGTTGGTCAGTCAGAAGTTTAGCATCTGTAAGGTGATGGACTAGAGCTTGGTTAATTATGGACTCAAATATTTTGGCGAAAAGTGGGAGGAGGCTAATGGGACAATAATTTACTCGGTCAGTTCTTTCGCCAGAAGTCTTGAATACTGGTACTACAGAAGCAGTTTTCAGCAGGCAGGAAAGCAAGATTCATTAAGGCATTTGTTGTAAAGTTTGGAGAGAACTGGAGCTACTTCGGCGGAACACTTTTTTAATAGCACACCCGGTATGAGATCAGGTCCACATGCTTTTGCAGTATCAAGATTTCTTATGATAGCATGCACCTGAGAAGAGATAATTTTCAGATCGTCCAGTATGGCGTCTGTCCGCAAAGGAAAGTCAGGGAGGGGGTGGTTGGCAGGGTCCAGCGTGGAGTTGGAGGCAAACCAACTGGCAAGCATGTTAGCCTTCTCAGTTGCAGAGCAAACAACCTCTTGATTGTTGGATAGTGGGGGATTGTTGATTGCCCATTATTTACTACACTGTTGTAGATTTTCCAGAAGTCGCGGGTTCCTAATTTCTGTGCTTCAATGTGTTTTTTGGTGGTTTCAGTAAATTCTGTCGCTATTTCTTTCTTACAGTTACTTCTGGCTTCTATATACTTCTGCCTGTTTGAACTGGACTTATGTCGATTAAATCTGCGGTACGCATGCTGCCTTTGCGCGATGGCAGCTGCACAAGTAGAAGTAAACCATTGGGGAGAGTAGGGCTTGGTATAAAATTTCCGTGTAGACATGTGCTTCAATTGCTGTTTTGAACCATTCAGTGGTCTCATTTGCGCACTGTTCAGCAGGAAGTGAAAAGATATTTTGCCATGGGGCGTCCCTGATGAGATCCCTGATGGCTTCCCAGTCAGCCTTTCTATAATATCTCGTTGTTTTGAGCAGTGGCTCTTCAGTTTTGGCTCTAAAGTTTAGGGCTATTTCAACTATTACCACTGCATGATTGGCGTTCTCAAATGGGCTGTGGGCATTAGTTACACAGTCCTCGGGAACTGTGGTCAGAAACAGATCTAAAAGTGATGCGTGTTGTTCTTGCTGATCTAGGAAATGGGTTGGAAACATAACCATCTGTGATAGGGAATGAGATATAGAGAAGTTATATGCAGTCATACCAGCTGCGTCTGTGTGAGTAGAAAATCCAAGCCAGTTGCTGTGGTGGACATTGAAGTCACCAAATACATGCACTTGTGTGCTAGTGTTGAGGGAAAGTGCTTTATTTATGATATCTGGGGTGTTTGTTAGGAGAAATGCTTCGACATCATTTAAATTAGTTCTAAGCTCTCGGATATTCGTAAATGCAAGCCTCAAGAGAGAAGGCAGGTTGGTTTTGTTTGAGTTTGGGCCTGGTTTTAGCGTAATTTTTTATTGTACTGTCATTTTTTTTTTTTTTAAAGAGTTTCAGTTTAGATAAGGGATGCTGAACAAGTGGTTATGCAGAATACCAGACATGTAACACAAGCAGACCATCAGTTGAAGTCAGCACCCCAAATTATGCTGGCTTAAACAGAACTGAGAGGGAGAAAATAACTAAATACCAAGGTCTTATGTACGACACGAAAAGAAAATGGAATTTAAGGAGGATTTCCATCATTCCAGTAATTATAGGAGCTATTGAACTCATAAAAAGAAATTTCAAATTTTTAGTAAAGTACACAAAGTTCAACTCAATAGTAAAAAAATTACAGGGTGGAACGATAAAATTGTCGCCCTAAAGAAAACAACACTACAACTTTATTTAAAAACTTTTATTGAAAAAATCAATTTAGGTAACTTAATTATGTAGTAGAGCTGAAATCTATTTAATGTAGCCACCTTCAGCCTCAATCACCGCCTCGATATGGGTCCGGAACTAGGAGCATGCCTTTTCCACCTGCGGGAGCTCTGCGAATACTTGGCAGATGGCGGCGATCAGGCTGGCTTTGGTGTTGTGGGAGGTCATGTTGGTGATGTTCTCGACATATGAACAAACAAAGTAGTCCAGCGGATTCAGATTGAGGGAGTGGGGGGGAGGAATGAGAGAAGGGTACAAAGTCGTAGCACTTCTTCTGAAGCCAAGCCTGGGTTTCTTTGCACTTGTGGGCTGGCGACATGTCCTGCTGCCGCACCCCAGATCTGCCAACGGCCATCTTATTGTACCAAGGGATCACCATACTCTTCAGCACATCCAGGTACACTTTGGTGTTGACTTTCAAGCCGACTTCAAAGATGTGAGGTGGCATGATGTGGCCCTCACTTGAAACCACACCAAAGACCATAACTGTTATTGGAAACTTTATTTTCATCAACCTGTGCATATTCCTGTTATTTGTGGCAATCCAGCAATGCATTTAGAGGGCGCTGGCAATGGTCCTGTTGTCATAACTTGGATCAGTAGAGAGCATGTGTTATACAGTGGCGCATCTTCGATCCCGATCATCAAACATTGTGTCACTTTCAGACATGATAGAAGGCTCCTATCGCGCTTGGGATTTGTACACAATTGGCCAAGTAGTAGATCGTCTACAACAAAAACAGAAAACCGGTTTTCATAAAAAGGAAATGGAATCATGTCGTCCTTGCTATGGTGAAAATTTTATCATTCCACCTTGTAGATACCCTAGGAATTAATGATTTAAGTTTAAAATAGCATTTTTGTCGGTCTGTCATGATTAAGTTTCTGGATTGATAATTTGGATTATTTGGATTATTCAGACTACTGTCCATAAAGAATTATGGCGTAATGGATAAAGTACTAGATTAAATTCCATTGTAAATAACATTCTTCTGGAGGTGGAAGTTTCAATCATCAATGTGGAGATACTAAGGAAACATTTGCGAATTATCACAAACTTCTATCCGGTCGTGACTGACGGAATGAAGGCATGCTATTCATATGGATTAAATAAAAGTTTGGTCCAAAATTCCATGCAGATTCTCGAACTCAACAGAAAGATTCTTGAGTTACACCTAAAGAAGGTTAGAGGTTACATCAGCTGAAACGTTATGTGAATAACACTCAAGACGAGAACAGTAGTTTGAAGAATCCAAATGATCCAAAGCGTCATGCTTAAGTTTAAAATAGTATTTTCGTTTGTCTGTCATGCTTACGTTTTAAATAGTTCTTATGTTGGTCTGCTAAACTTAAGTTTGTAATGCCATTTTTATCGATCTCTCATGTTTAATTTTAAATAGCATTTTTGTTGGTTTGTCATGATTAAGTTTGAAATAGCATTTTTATTGGTCTGTCACAATTAAGTTTAAAATAGTATTTTTGTTGGTTTGTCAAAATTTAAATTTAAAATAGAATTTTCGTTAGTCTATCACAATTAAATTAAAAGTAGCATTTTCATTGGTCTGTCACAATTAAATTTAAAATAGCATTTTCATTGGTCTGTCACAGTTAAATTTGAAATAGCATTTTCGTTGGTCTATCACAATTTGATTTGAAATAACATTTTAATTGATCTGTCACAATTAAATTTTCGTTGGTCTGTCACAATTTAATTTAAAATAGCATTTTCGTTGGTCTATCACAATTGAATTTGAAATAAAATTTTCGTTGGTCTATCACAGTTAAATTTGAAACAACATTTTCATTAGTCTGTCACAATTAAATTTTCGTTGGCCTGTAACAATTAAATTCAAAATAACATTTTCATTGGTCAGTCACAATTGAATTTGAAATAAGATTTACGTTGGTCTATCACAATTAAATTTAAAATAGCATTTTCGTTGGTCTGTCACAAATTAAAAGTAGCATTTTCGTTGATTTATCACAATGAAATTTAAAATAACATTTTCGTTGGTCCATCACAGTTCAATTAAAAATAACATTTTCATTGGTTTTTCACAATTTAATTTAAAAAGTATTTTCGTTCATCTGCCATGCTTAAGTTAAAAGGGCATTTTCGTTGATCTGTCACGCTTAAGTTTAAAAAAAGCATTTTCGTTGATCTGTCACGCTTAAGATAAAAAAGAATTTTCGTCGATTTGTGATACATAAAGTTTAAAATCACATTTTTGTTGGGTCGTCTCACCTTTGTCATTTGTAAATGCGCAGACTGACTGGATGTTTGTTAAGAATGTCCTATTCCTGTTAATGTGATGCCTGCCAGGCTCAGACTTCGAAATGACGTGACTTGATTCACAATCGGTTTTCGTGGCGACTTTATTTGGAAAGCAAATTATCAGTAGAATCATAAAATAAATAAAGTCCATTAGAATGTGTTTATAGAACAAAAAAGAAAGTAGTACTAGTCGTGAAAGCAGTAGTATCAGTAGAAATGGATGCAGTATAGTAGTTGTAATAGTTAGAGTAGTAATATTAGTAGTACTAGTGTGGTAGTAGCAGTTGCATTACTATTAGTAGTAATAGTTTATTTGAAACTGTTTTTATTTTATGGAAATCGCTCCAGACAAGGCACGAAGCTATTTGATGTAAAGAGCTAAAATAAATATTACTTTAGTCAAAACCCAGTTCATAGTAAGTGTGAGATGGAGAGATTCCGACTCAGAAAACAGCAATTCTCTTACCTTTGTCAGAAACATCGGCCATAGAATGTGAGAACTAAAGGTCAAAATAAGGGAAGCTAAAGTTACAAAGTTGCTGAATGTAAACCTAAATTATCTCCCTTGTACAAGTCAGGGGAAGGTATGATGATCTGCCGATGCTTTGCTTTTAAATTTGCACAAAGGGCGTCCCTGTGATGAAGACGGTTGCTTTCAAATTTTGTAGTCCTCAGAAAACACATTTTCTTCTATTTGTTGCAATACACTGCTGCACTCTCCCGGGAGCTCAGTGCAATGTCACGACACTTCGGATTGTCTTTTAGTTTGTCCTTGTAACGAAGGAAAGGGCGCCCTATTGAGCAAGAAGAATTTGTCAATTGCTCATAAAAAAGCTGCTTTGCACTCTTGAGTCATCCTTCCTTACGAGATGACCAGACCATTGCATTTGTATCTTAAAAATGTTTCAATACCAGCGATCTCACACCTCTTCAATAACTCACTATTTCGAATTAATAACTTTGCCATTTAGTACTGCAAATAGATCGCAGACATCTCATATGTAAGGAATCGAACTGATTACTATGCTTGCAACAATAGGCGAACGTTTCGGCACCATACGACTGATTTATGGACTGCTACTGGTACTTGTACAGTTTAATAAAGACATTAAAAAAATGAAAATATTGAAAAATAAAGTTACATTGTACGTACCCATAATGGAATCAAGTTCTCTGAAAAAAAAAATTCACTTAATTTGATCAAGTATTTTTTTTTTTTTTTTACAGCAGAAAAAACAATTTGCTGTGACACTGAGCAAAAGGTAGCCATATTTCGAATTTTAGACCACGAGGAAGCTATTATTTAACATGGGGAGGGGAGTGTCGGCGCTTTAGACTGAGTTATCTCCCCATGGCACCATTTCCCTTCCTCGTGGTCTAAAAATTCAAACATGGCTACATTAAACTGTTTACTTTCAGAGGCACATCACGGTTGTTCCAGACAACCAAATGCTTCGCTGGTTTTATCGCTTTTGCTTTTGATATCTTTGTTCAAATTTTGCATCATCAAACACAATAGAGCTGAGGCATGTAAAAGAAGATACCACAACTAATAATAATAACCATAAAAATATTAACACTACTACTACTACTACTAATAATAATAATGATAATAATATTACTACTACTACTACTACTACAAATAATAATAATATTAATAATAACAATAATATTACTACTACTACTACAAATAATAATAATATTAATAATAACAATACTACTACTACTACAAATAATAATAATATTAATAATAACAATACTACAACTACTACTACTACTAATAATAATAACCATAAAAATATTAACACTACTACTACTACTAATAATAATAATAATGATAATAATATTACTACTACTACTACTACAGATAATAATAATATTAATAATAACAATAATAATATTACTACTACTACTACTACTAAAACTACTACTAATATTAATAATATTACTACTACTACTACTACTACAAATAATAATAATATTAATAATAACAATACTACAACTACTACTACTAATAATAATATTACTACTACTACTACTACTACAAATAATAATAATATTAATAATAACAATACTACAACTACTACTACTAATAATAATAATATTACTACTACTACTACAACTACTACAAATAATAATAATATTAATAATAACAATACTACAACTACTACTACTACTAATAATAATATTACTACTACTACTACTACAAATGATAATAATATTAATAATAACAATAATGATATTACTGGTCCTGGATATGACCTTAAACTATATCCGATGGTAAGACCCCAGCTCTCGGGCTTTGGGGAGTGTGGAGCCACCCTTTAATTACCATTGCTCCCAGGTCCACTCTGACCCGGAGTGGTAGTACCTGTTAGGGTCCCAACTATGGATTAAATAGAAACCGACTTGAAAACAACAAATATATTCTATTAAATTTAAATTGTTCTTCAAAATCTTTGGATTCGGCATTAAATAACCCAAAAAGGGTTGATATGCCGTAAAACAACCAACCAACCAACCAACCAACAATAATATTACTACTACTACTACTACTACTACTACTACAAATAATAATAGTAATATTAATACTACTAATAGTAATAATAGCAACTAGCAGGACCTGTGGAAATTCCACGGGAGACTCATTCATATGTAATATATTGATGTTGGCATTTTGTAGATGTTCAGTGTAAATGAAGACGCTCTGATACTATTGTAGCTCTTTTGTTAAAACTGCAAGAGTATTTATCTAAGCTAGCAGGGACGCCAGACGTAGCCCAGTCGTAAAGTATGCTTAAATATGATATTTTAATTCTTGCAGAATTCGTTTATATTATTATAAAGTTAATGTCCTATCAATGTTTATATATTATAAAGTTGCAAAATACGTCTATATGACTTGGGTGCATCAGCTTGAATTGGAACCTAAACCCAAACTTATGAAAAAAATATACTACTATTTAAAAAAAGGGAGATTGGGTACTATTACTGTCTTTTAATGCTCAACTCAGTTTACTATATAAATTACTTATCAAGGCTAAAAGCTACTCGAGGATAAGTAACAATGAGATGGAACAATTGCAAGTTGGAAACCTTACGAAAGAATTGAGAAGGGTTGATGGAGTTCACTAAGTTTAGATTGTGGGGATAGTTAATAATAGGAATCTGTTGACATGACAGGAATTTGAAGACGACCATATTGTAATCTGCAGGGAAGCAGTCCAATGGTAAAGATGTAAAGTCTAGCAAAGAAGTTCTGTTTGTGTAAATTCCGTGTTGTGTGTCATCATTCATGATGATTTTGTTGGCATTCGTTTCCCTGATATCTTTCTATTTAGAATTCTTTCTAGAAGGATATCGAGTACTCATGAGAGGGGTCATGTGAAGGTTACCAACGTTCATAGTTTTTCTGTAGAACTATCTGGATTCGAACCGGGCATACCCAGGTTGTCAGCTTGTGTTGTTACCTTCTGAGCCACAGTCTCCTGCTTGCTTCAGCTGCTGCACACATGCTGATGACACCATGCTAAACAGGCGGTTAAAACGAATATATACAGGGTGGAATGATAAAATTATCGCTCTAAAAAAAGACGACATGATTCCATTTCCATTTGATGAAAACCGGTTTTCTTTTTTTGTTGCAGTCCACCTACTATTTGGCCAGTTGTGTACAAATCCCAAGAGTGATAGGACCCTTCTATCATGTCTGAAAGTGACACAATGTTCAACAAGTGAGATCAGAGATACGCCGCTGCACAACTCATGGCCTCTACCAATCCAAGTCATAACAACAGGACCATTGCCAGCACCCTTAAAATGCATCGCTGGAGTGTAACACATAACAGGGACATGCGCTGGGTGATGAAAACAAAGTTACGATTATAGGTGCAGTTTTATGTGGGGACCACATCATGCCACCTCACATCTTTGAAGTCGACTTGAAATCAACGCCAACGTGTACTTGGATGTGCTGAAGAGTGTGGTGACCCCCTGGTGCAATCAAGTGGCCGTTAACAGGCCCTTGGTGTGGCAGCAGAACTCAGCGCTAACCCACAAGTCCAAAGAGACCCAGGCTTGGCTCTTCCGATCTGAACCCGCTGGACGACTTTGTCTGGTCATACATTGAAAACATCACCAACATGACTTCCCACAACACCAAAGCCAGGCTGATCACTGCCATCTGCTGAGTATTTGCCGAGCTTCCGCCGGTGTTTTTGGAAAAGGCATGCTTCTAGTTTCGGACCTGTACCGAGGCGGTAATTGTGGCTGAAGGCGGCTACATTGAATAGATTTCAGCTCTACTACATAATCAAGTTACTTGGATTTATTTTTTCAATAAAAGTTTTAAAAATAAAGCTGTAGTGTTGTTGCCTTTAGGGCGACAATTTTATCATTCCACCTTGTACATATTAAAGGCAATTAGAAAACAATCTTCAGTCTATCGTGGAATGGGACCGTAAATGATTGGTAACATTTAATGCTACTAAGACTAAGCTGCTTTCCTTTAATAATTACAATAAATCTTCTCAGCCACCTATCGCCATGCAATAATAACACCCTAGCTGAGAGGTCATCATTAAAACTCTTCGACTTAACATTCACAGGCAATATGAATTAGAACAAATATATTGAGGATATTGCCAAGGCTGCTGCAAACAAGGTGATGATAATACTACAACAAAACATAAAAAGGAAGATAAGGGTAGGAAAAAGGAAGTAGATATTATTATTGTTATGAACTTCCATTTCTTGTAAAAAATAATTTTACCAAGAATTCTTCATAAGTTTTGGTTTCGGTTTCGATTATAACTGATGGAACTCCAGTAATCTATTTTTTTTATAAATGATTTTATCAGGAATTCTTCATAAGTTTTGGTTTCGGTTTTGATATATCTAAAGGAACTCAAGTTATATATATATATATATATATATATATATAACTCGAGTCTTGGACTTCCGGTTCTTTGACTGTCATGGCTCTTGTGGGCTGCGACGTTGTTTGGCTGTGGAATTTATTATATATATATATATATACATACATATATATATATATATATATATATATATATATATATATATATATATATATATTTCATAAGTTTTGGTTTGGGTTTCGATTCAAGCTAATGAACCTGAGTTATATGGATATTTTTTTTTTTTTTTAATCGCAACTTTATAATATATAAAAATCGATAGAACATTAACTCCATAATAATATATACAAAATCTGCAAGAATTAAAATATCATATTTAAGCATACTTTACAACCGGGCTTTGCTGGACGTTCGTGCTAGCTTAGATAAATATTTTTGCAATTTTGACAAAAGAGCTACAATAATTTAAAATATATAATACAAATACATTGAAGACATTGCCAACGCTGCCGCAAAGAAGGTGGTGATTACAATATAATCAAACAATAAAAAGGAAAGATAAGAATAGGAAAAATGAAGTCGATATTATTATTATTATTATTATTATTATTATTATTATTATTATTTAATTTATTTTAATTTATTTTATTTATTTATTTTTTGATCCACAAGGGTACCATGCTTTTGTACAACGAGCCATGACATATTTTGACTTGAATTATTCCGTCGGATGAACTCGGTTTCAGCTGCTGCCACATATGACTCACAAGAATTCCTCTTTCATGTAACTTAAAAAAAAAAAAATGGCTAAAATCTAAAGAAAGAAAAATTCAAACAATTATACCGATCACTACATAATATTCAACTGGAAAAATAGGTTTTTCTTGACGCAAACTGCATTCTCTTTCAATGAGTTGCTTAAAAGTTATTTTTTGATGAAAGCCCGCATGACTAGTAAAAAATTTAAACAAAAAACAAAAAAAACATTGAATTTTCTGGAGGGTATCTTTAGCTCAAATATGAAATATTGCTCTGAAGTATAAAAAAAAAAAAAAATAAAATAAGTTAAATGTATGAAGTAAAAAAAAGAAGCATTTGACTTGCAGGTCACGCAGATATGTGCTGCTCTTTTGAGGTCGACCGCAGCCATGTTTAAATAATGTTAAGCAAGTTTCTAGGGCGGCTGTTTGGTTTTACGACATGTCAACTATCGTTGAATCATTTCTTTCCTGGTTCCTATTTACAATGCCTCCCCACGGGACAGAGTTAGACATCAGGGTCGTTTTTTAACGTGGAGAAAAGGAACAAAAATAAAAATTGTCTCAGCCGTGAAGGATTTCTCTTCCACTGACAGAGAACAAAAAATTGAAGTGCAGCATCTGAAGAACAGATACTACACTGTGATCTTGTCCCGAAGGCCGGTTAAATGCCTGGTTGCTGCTCGTAATTAAAAAAAAAAAAAAAAAAAGATGACAACGTTCATTTTCCAGAATAGCCAACAAAACAAAAAAGGGTTGAAAAAAAATCTGTTGACATAACAGGGATTTGAAGACGACCATGTTGTAATCTGCAGGAAACCAGTCCAATGGTAATGTGTTCCACAGATGTAAAGCCTTTGCAAAGAAGTTCTGTTTGTGTAAATTCCGTGTTGTGTGTCATCATTAGGGCTTTGACAACAGCATATTTTTATCATTGTTTTGACTCTCGAGTATATATCCGACATAGACACAGTTAATCAACTGAGAACCACACCACTTTATCTAAAAATATATAAGATATTAACGGATATATACTCGAGAGTCAAAATAAGGAAAAGAATATTCTCTTGTCATAGCCCTAGTCATCATTCATAATGATTTTGTTGGCATTCGTTTCCCTGATATCATTTTCTTATCCCTGAGTGGCTTCCGGGCCTTGATAAGTGGTGAACACCGTGTAAAAAAAAAAAAAAAATCTTTCTAAAAGAATATCAAGTACTTACGGGTGCATGTAAAGGTTACCAACGTTTCTAAGTGAAAGTCTTTATGTGGAACTATCTGGATTCGAACCTGACTCACTCAGGTTGCCAGTTTGTGTTTTTAACCACTGAGCCACAGTCACCTGCCCGTTTCATCTGCTGCAACGTATGCTGATGATAAATGCTCTATAATAGACGTGCAGTTAAAACGAATACATACATATCAAATGCAATGGCGAAGACCGTAGAAAACGACATTCAGTCTATAGTGGAATGAATGCTACTAAGGCTAAGCTCCTTTCCTTTAATAATTACAAGAAGTCTTCTCAGCCACTGATCGCCATGCTATGCTAGCACCCTACTGAGAGTTCAGCATTAAAACTCCTCGGCTTAATATTCACAGGCAACATGAATTGAAACAAATACATTGAGGACATTGCCAAGGCTGCTGCAAAGAAGGTGGTGATAATACTACAACCAAACAACAAAAAGGAAAGATAAGAATAGAAAAAAAAAGAAAGATATTATTATTTAATGCATAGGCGTAGCATGCTTGCGTTCTGTTAGCACACAGCAAACACGAGTTTATTAACATTTCTATGTCCATTGTATTTTAGATATAGAACTGACCCAAATGACATAAATTAATAAGCATTAATAAATACTCAGAGAGAAATATTGTGCTACATAGTTCAATATAGAAAATGAAATCTCATTGTAAGAGACAATCTTTAATTTACTCATGTCCTGCACCTCTTGGCAGATAAAGTTTTTTTTTTTTTTTTTATCCTGTTTCTCTCTAATGGTACTGTAATGTTTGGTTATTGGTTGTTATAACCGACAAAGTGGATACAAATATTAGCTTGAGAGGAATATTTTATTTTCTTAGTTTTTACATACTTTTAGAATTCTGTATCTGCTCTTCGCAGGACACGTGTGACAACGTAGAAGCCTGGAGACTGACTGTCCAATCATTTTTAGGTTAATCATCGGTCAAAGAGAGAGAGAGAGAGAGAGAGTGTGTGTGTGTGTGTGTGGGTGGGTGAGCAAGCAGCAACAGCAGAAGAGAAAAGAGAATAGATTTTTGGGTATCTTGGTTAGTTGAGTTCTTTTAGAGAAAGACAAGATTAAAGAAACAATTTCTTTTCTTCATGGTAGTAGTATGTGGGCTGAGGTCACTTAGGTTCACTCCTACAGTACCCTTTTTATGTAATGTTTCACTGACTTCTTTCTGTGGTGAAGAACTGCTGTACATTGACATAACTATGAGTTCCTTTCCCACACTATTACAAAAATGATCATATTTAATTAAACTGATATTCATTAAAGGGAGATAACTTGCATATTCTTGTCCGCAGTTACCAGATTGGCCTTTAAAAGCCAAATTTCACAAATTTGGAATTTTTTTAAAAAGCAGTTTAACTTTCAAAAAGGTCCCAAAAGAGTCTTTAATCTAATAGGTCTTGCACTATCAACCAAGCTCCAACCCCTGTCCCATCATCGCTATGCTTGTTTTACAAGTATGTTAATGTAATGTGCCCGCCCGACATACATACCCTGAGTAAATTGACAAGCTGCAAAATCCCACCCCTTTACTCTTGATGTTCCTAGCTGCAGGAAAGCCTTCTACTCTAATAGCTTCTTCCTTCGGAATGCTACACTTTGGAATTCCCTTCCTGTTTCCTGCTCCCATTGACTGTACTCACTTGCACAAGTTTAAATATAATGCAAACAGACATCTTGCTGCTCAACTCCCTGCATATTGGCTCTGTATACATGGCCACAAATAGTAGTCCCTTACATTCAAGTGGTAATGTGCTTTGTTTGGGATGTATAAGAGTAAAAAAGAAAAAAAGGAAGAAAAAAGAAGGAAATAGATATTATTATATAGGATGAATCCCCCCCCCCAATTACCACCCTTGAAATAGTCAATAAAAATCACAACCGTTCTTGCAGTTCAATTATATTTGGTATAAATAAACTTCAGTGCATGTCCAGTCTAATTTTTGTTTTATTGCCGTTCCTTGGTACGTGTGGGCATTTTAGTGATCGTCTCATCAGTACGAGATCTGATCCTGAATGGGAATCACATTTTTTCATCTTAATCCCCCTCCTCTCCCCAGATTTTTATCCAGCGTCAAATAATATGGTAAACAGTTCCCCAAAGATGTCAAGTGGGGAATCTATTATAATAAAGTCGTATTCCTGTCTGTTTGTTTGCTTGCTTGTTCACAATTTAATAAAGGTGGTGTTTCAAAAATTAATTTTCTCATTCTCGAATGATTTCTATACATAATATTTATTCAAAGGAAATCTACATTCAAGGAGTAACCTCATTTGCAGATTACATTAAAGATAATCTATTTTCAATAATTAGCTGAAGACTCTTTTCTATGAACGAGGCCCGCCAATCAGAAATTCTAACGAATAATGACACTGCTTTTCGGAGCAGCTTGTTTAAAGCCTTCATGGATGAATGGAGAATCAGACTTCGATTTCGTTGTGTATATGTTCCCTCGTGTGACGGCATCATCGAGCGATGTCATAGAAGGGCAAAAAGGCTTGCAGCCAGAAAACGGTGTACTATACTAGCAGCAGTATACTGGTACAACTTTATTCCGAAGAATGATTTGTCCTCTACTACAGCACCTGCCAATATGGCCTATCATTACCGCATACGGCTTAAAAGAATTGACGAAACAGCGGCACCGATAGACAATCAGCAGCAGACTGTCTACAAAACGGGTGACTGAATGTGGGTAAAGGCTCCCACGGACGATGTACCACAAAGTATGGAGTGGGACGTGTGACTGAGAGTACCAGTACGCAGAATATATCAGTTGATGGAATCCTACGTTATGTGAGAGACTTGTGACCCGTAGTGGGACTGGACCCGCCAATGGCCTGCTCTGATACACCTTTGGAAAGTGGAAGTGAGATTTGTGACCATCAATGAGATGCTGGGTGAGCGGACACCCAGTGTGGATGTAGATGATGGCTCATCCGATGACATTCCAGATAAAGACACAGTGAGTGTGGCTACTATTTCCTTATCAAGACACAATGATTGTGCCGCCACAAAGAAACACACGCCCGAGTATTCTATGTGTGATCATAGGATCAGGGAGGAGTGTAATAGTAATTCTTGTAATACACTCTGCCTGCTGTCGATATGCGAGGGCTGGGATAGGAAAAAGAACCAGAAGGCGTGGTTGGTTTTATTGTGAAAAAGACGAGACTAAGCGTGAGAATTCCCGAGACTTCAAAGAGATAAAATACCAAACTCGGACTGATAGGGGGCCGTGCTTTTGCTCTAAACAGAAAACCGGTGATAGAAAAGAAAAGTTCCTTTCAAAAGAGAGTTCTGGGGTGTGAGGCAGAATGACCCAGTAATTTTCAATTATTTATTACAAAAAAAAATTTCAAACAAGTCAATCTCTAATAAACAATAACCCTACACTCGACAACAGTTTACTCAAAACTAAAAATGCTGCGTACGTTTTTAAATGCCCTGTAGGAGAATGTGTCTCCAAAAATAACACGCACATTGATATGATGAACTAGTATCTCTTGCAGACTAACATGCCACCCATCTTCCTTGAATAGATCCATTTACCAACACCTTGTAGCACATGACATCCTCAAAACTGAATTTAGGAATATACTAATTAAAAGCACCGCTATTTTAGCCGTCTCACACTGTGATCTATGCCTCCTAATCCTTGAAGCCTTACTCATCCGTATGAAAAACCGACCATCAATCAGATTCAATACGAAGGGGAAGACACGCTTAAGTTCTTTTCATGATTTTAAATGGTTTTAATCGTCTTTTTAATAAATTCACCAACACAATTTTTAATTCATCACTCGCCTGGAGACGTTTGAGGGAAGTCGAAAACGTTCACAATTACGGCGAATTTCTCTTTCCACTTGAAGAAAACGTTCGAACATTAGACCTCAAAAAAGAAAAAAAAAATGGATTGCAAGAAAAATGAACAGGAATTATCCCTGCTCTTCAGGAAACACACACATACACATATACAATTTATATATATATATATATATATATATATATATATATATATATATATATACAGTGGGGAAAATAAGTGTTGGACACATCCCATTATTCTTTATTTAACACATTTTTTATGCAGCGAATGACGCAAAAATTTGATTTCCTTCAGTTTCAACCACATTATGTACCGGCAAATTGATGGGATATCTATGGGTAGCCCTCTTGGTCCTTCGCTAGCCAACATTTTCGTTGGATTTTTGGAAAACGAATTATTTTCCAAAATTACTAAACGAACATTCTATACACGCTACGTTGATGACACTTTTGCATGCTTTCCCTCACGGAGTGAAGCTGAACAGTTTCTTCATCTTCTTTGTAACTTGCATCCATCGTTACAATTTACTATGGAGGTCGAGGACTGTGGCTCTCTTCCATTCCTCTATGTTTGTGTTTCTAAAGTTGGTTCTACGTTTGAGACCTCTGTATACAGAACACCTACATTTACAGGGCTCTATCTTAATTGGTTTTCCTTTGCCCCTCAGTCTAGAAAAATAAACCTCATTAGCGCTCTTACACATCGTGCACTCATGATTTGTTCACCAAACCGTCTTGATGCGGAACTTGGTGAAATCACAAATATTTTTCTCAGCAATGGATATCCCATAAATATAATAAAAACTACTATTGAATGTAAAATTGCTACATTTAATAGTGTTAAACGTCCATCACGTTGTCCTATTTATTTAAAATTACCATGGTTAGGTCCTGTTGGCCTTCATATTGTTGAAAGGATTTCTTCTGCTACTCAACGTTGTTTTCCAGCTACTATGCTTAGAGTAGTTTACACAACTCGAACCTTTTTCTCTTCTTTTCGTAAAGATGTTTTGCCAACCATTCAAAAGAATTCTGTTGTTTATAAATTTGTTTGTCAGTGTGGAGCTGACTACGTTGGCAAGACATCCCAAAGATTGGAAATGAGAATATCCCAACACATCCCTCGGGATATTCGATTACACCAGGTTTCGAGAACATCCGGGCACTCCCAAGCTCATGAGTCCGCCATCGGTAATCACCTGATTAGTATAAATAGGTGTTCTGACCAATATTCCGATGGGTGGTTTTCTGTTTTATACAGTGCTAGGTCGAACTATCATCTCAATATCATTGAGGCGTTAGTCATTAATAACTCTCGACCTAGCCTGTGTAGACAAAAGATTTTGAAACATCAGTTGGAAATATTTACTGATTTAAAACCACCTGAACAGTGAAAATTATATTTTTTTATTTTTATTTTTTCTCTCACTGGTTTTCCAACTGAAACCAATTTCCCTCTTTCCTCATTCGATTCTTAGCTTTTAATTTATCAGACGATAAGGCCTTAAGAAAATTTTAACAATTCCACCTGCCCGTTTTTTTGTTTCTTTGATCTTTTTATTTAAATTAAATTATGTTTCCTCTGAAATATATATATATATATATATATATATATATATATATATATATATATATATATATATATATTATTTTTTTACTATAATAATTAAATACCTACAGACACTAGTGTTTCATCCTTTCGGGATTCTTCAGTGCAGGGTGTCACGATTACTACCAGTCGAACGATTCGAACCCCGCGACACGAGACATCTCTGGCTCGATTAGCGGAGGCCGTATCCATTCGGCTACCATTAATCATGTGAAATAGCGTTGAATTTTTAAACATTTTAAATTTAAATGTTCATTACGTCAGACAGACAGTGATCAAATCGTTATACGATGATCTACGCATAAGAGCTAAATTGACCGACTTTTTAATTCAACAGAAAGTGCTCAACGATAAGAAACGTATTTCTTAAAGGGGCTGTACAGCTAGTCTTTAATAAAATTTACAATCCTTCCTGCCATCCAACCATATTTGGTACAAATCAACCTGTAGAGGGCCACACATAATAGCTTTTTACATCTAAGTAACAATATGGGTGGAATAATAAAAAAAACAACAGAGTTTATGAAGAATTTAATTTGCAATCTTTGCCTATAATTGTCGAATAGCAGGGCCTTTATAATTTAAAGAGACGGGGGCATATATAACGGGACTCATGTACAGACATAACGATAGTGATGATGAGGGAGAGAAGACATAAAGTTCTGGGATGCTTGGGACTTCATATATATATATACTGATTGGAGATGTATACAAGTTCTTAACACAGAGGAGGGGAGATGCATAATCCTCGAAGGGTTACACAATGTTCATTATAGATAATGATAAACACATTACCTTTTCTGTTGTAACTGAATGACGACACGAGACAACACGTATAAAACATAAGGATGATTGCTTTATTCATCTGATCGGTTGGTCGATGACGTCAGGAAATCAACTGGATCTACATCGTTAAATGTTCTCCCTTCGCTTTTGATGGATCCTCCTCTATGTCAACTCTTGGCTCATCAACTCTCTCTCTCTCTCTCTCTCTCTCTCTCTCTCTCTCTCTGACTGACTAACTAAAATCCATAATATGGAGAAATATCCTTTGTCTATAACATCAGAGGTGTGTTTTTCTAACGTGACTAATTTCACATGGCTATGCATATGTTTGTCCAAAACACATTTTTGACACAAAAGAATCCTCAAATCTAAACTAACGTATTTTTAAACAATATATTTTTAATTTGCATTGTTCATTCTTTTACTGACATGTATAATATTCAGATTCCTAAAAGAATGAACAATCAACTCTTTTTTCCGATATAAACAATATTTAACTATTCTAATAGAATTTAACAATAGAGTAATTTCTCACATTCCATTTCTTAACTTAGCCTAGAGGGATACTCTGCAGGGTGGAATGATAAAAATTGTTGCCCTAGAAAAGACGGCATGATCCAATTCCCGTTTGATGAAAACCGGTTTTCTTTTTTTGTTGCAGACCATCTACTAGTTGGCCAGTTGTGTACAAATCCTAAGATCGATAGGATCCCTCTATCAACGAGCGAGATCGGAAATGGGCCTCTTTGAACTTGTGTACAATTCATGCTTTCCACCAAGTTATGACAACGGGACCATTGCCAACGCCCTCAAAATGCATCGTTGGATTCTCACGGATAGCAGGAATTTGCCCAAGGTGATGAAGACAAAGTTTCCGGCCATGGTTTCGGGTGAGGCCCACATCTTGCCACCTTACATCTTTGATGTGCTGAAGAAAGTTGTGATTATCACAAGTTCAAAGAGACCGACGCTTAGCTTCAAAAAAGAGTACCACGACTTTGTACTCTTCTCTCACTTCTCCCTTCCTCTTCTCCCAACCTGAACCCGTTGGATTATTTTGTTTGATCATACGTTGAGAACATCACCAACATGACCTCCCACAACACCAAAGCCAGCCTGATCACTACCATCTGCTGAGTATTCGCCATACTCTTGCTGATGCATGTGGAAAAGGCATTCTCTCTGTTCCGGACCCGTATAGAGGTGGTGATTGAGGCTGAAGGCGGCTACATTGAATAGATGTCAGCTTTACTAAATAATCAAGTTACCTGAATTGATTTTTTCAATAAAAGTTTTAAAATAAAGCTGTAGTCTTGTTTTTTTAAGAGCGACAACTTTATCGTTCCAACATACGAGGGAGTTAAGCAATGAGATATCCAATTTGCATTACAGTTCAACATCTGCATGTTAGTATATTCAGAGAAGTAGGAAAGAGGGAGGGGTTTCCAGACTTTAGCAGTTCGACGGAAGAAACTATTAGAATAAAAAGCCGTCATCTAGGGATCTCTACAGTAAAGAGGTGTGATTTTGCTGCTCGTCGGGTTAGTTGAAGGGAAAGAAGTACTACAAGTTCATCAGAGTACATTCTATTAAAATACTTGTAAAATAGACACAGAGATGCAACATTGCGGGGATGCGACAGGTGTTGGAGTTTGGTTGATAGTGCTGGGCCTATTAGATTGGAGAATCTTTTGATGATGAGCATGATGAATACGATGATGAGGACAGGATCAGAAACTGCTGCAAGACGTAAAAGACAGGATCACTTCCACATAGTTGTAAATAGGAACAGAAGAAGAAAATGATGATGAGGAGGAGAATGATGATGATGACAACGACGATGACAGTGATGGTGATGATCATGATGACGACGAAGATGATGATGATTATTGTCACATGAAGAGGTTATAGCGAACATCATTTTAAAATAAGTATTGTTCATCATACATGTCTTATTAATATTATCCTCGAGTGACTTTTGGTTTTGGAAAGCGGTAACCCAGTAGTATAAAAATGTTTGATTAATTTGTAATAATTGAATACGTGGGTGAAGATCAATGTGGATACGTTCATCGAAAGACGTTGATCTCATTGTTCTTGAATCGTTAATCAAAGGACAATAACTAAAAAGAAGAAATTAAAAAAAAAGTCAAATGGTGAGATCAATTTAAGTTTAGCCGTCTCGCCGATTATAAGGTTTCAATTAACTGCGTTTAAACAATGCATTAAACGTCTTTTCGTTTTACTTAATATATGGCTTTTCAGCGAATAATTAAAAAAATATATATTGATTCGTATACAACGAGCATCATTCCAAAACACTTTCTTTTAAACTTTGAAACAAAAAAGGAGAGAGAGAGAGAGAGAGAGAGAGAGAGAGAAAGAAAGAGAGAGAGAGAGAGAGAGAGAGAGTGAAAAGAAAATTGCAATGATTTCCATATCGACTAAATTCACTCGTCAACAACAAATTTGTTGTCTGCGTTTTATTTTTCGTTTTTTTTTTTTTTTTTTTTTTTTTTTCTTCTTCAGCTGATTTAGGACGAATCTGGATGCACTGAATCGAAGAATCGGTGGGTGGATTTGTACGAGAGTGCCCACTGCCCACCCTCTAAAAATGCGTGTTTTACACATTAAAAAAAAAAAAAAAAAAAAAAAAAACTTTTTCGACGATTATCATAGATTACAAACTTAGGTATGATATTAGCAGAAAAAATTTGAAAAAATAAAAAATTTAATGACTTTTAAGAAGGGGGTTCACTTTCTCGTTATAACGTTCTACTTCATTGCTACCTGACTTTCTGTCCATTTCTTTACCGACGTGTCACGTGATTAGAACCTCGTCTTAAAAGTTATTACATTTTTTTTTCAATTTTTTTTCCTGCTAATATGATACTTAAGTCTATAATCTATGATAATCATTGAAAATAAATTTAAGAAAAAGGTGAAAAATACACATTTTTAGGGAGTAGGCACTCTCGTACAGATCTGCCCCAAAATCAACCAAGAATAAAAAAAAAGGGCATTTCATTAACGCACATCCACCATACTAAGATGTGACAAAAGGGCAATTGATGTGGGGGAAATTAGCCCCTCCAAGTGTGCATTATGGAAAAGTAAAAAAAATAGCCATAAACAGACCGATCAGTATTCCCTGGTAGAGCATCTCAGGCGACAGCCAATTACCACTTTCTATCTCTTGAAAGAGCTAATGCTAGAAAACATGACTTTCATGGACCAAAATTAAACTGACAAAGAAGGATATGCCAAAAAAACAAGATAATCCCTAGGTTGCCAAAATGGTGCCAGGAATTTCTCTGCCTGGTATGAAAAAAAGGTGAGTATGCATAGTCAGTTCCATTAATAAATAAACGAAAATCTAAATTAGTTGCTTTCTAAGCTATACCTCTCCCCTCTCTCTCTCTCTCTATTCCCCCCTCTCTCTTTCCCTATTTGTAATACCGCCCCTCCCTCGCCTTTGTTTCCACTCTTTTTTTTATTCTTCTCTTTCTGCAGTGAAATCTGTTTGGTATTTTTTAGATTAGGTCCACCTCCACAATTTTCTTTTAAATTACACCATTTACAGGTTTTCGACTATGCTTAATACGAAAGTCGCATTGGAATTTTGCAGAAATAATTAGTTATCGAGATATAAAAAGTTATATTCTGCAGTGTATTTTTGGGCGGCCATCTTTTTTACGCGCGTGCAGTGTCAGTCATAGATGGGTAGATTTGGTTATGGCGCGCGCACGCGCGTAAAAAAGATGGCCGCCAAAAACACAATGCATAATACAACTTTTTATATCTCGATAACTACTTATTTCTGCAAATTTTCAATGCGATTTTTGTATTCAGCATAGTCGAAAACCAATAAAAGTCGTCATTTAAAAGAAATTTGTGGAGGTTGACCTAATCTGAAAATTTACCATCTGTTTAATTTTGAATCGTACAAACTTTCTTTCGAAGGACGACTTTATGTTCTTACTAGCAAGCTGCCCGGTGTTGCCCGGTCGTAAAATACGCATGGATATTATATTTCAATTATGGCGGATTTCTTTTTAAAAAAAAATGGTTTTTACTAAAAATGTACTAACAAAATTATGCCCAATCAATGTACGACTGACTGCTCCTACTGTTGGGCATATCGAAACAATCGTCATGAGCCGAATCCGACATTTAGTGAATGTTGAAACCGGTGATTGCTATGAAAATGTTCCTACCGTGGATTTTTTCCGGACGTATGCAGCGGTAGCACAGAATTTTTGTAGGAATTTTTGACACCCCTAACACGAAACTGCGAATACAATATAAAAATCTCGTAATTTCTCTGTTAAAAGTGGGTTATTTATTTTCTTTATGGATTATACTTCCAAAATAAACTATTACAGTTGTTTTAAAAGTAATAAAAATATTTTTATTTTTTTTTTAAAACAGTAATGAATTTTCCGAACTCAATATTTTTCAATTTTTAAACTCAATATTTTTAAATTTTAAAATTTTAAAAATCTATCAAAATTTTTCTATTGATTCTATTTTTACGATATTTTCAGGGTCAATGTGAAATTTTATGTTCTTTCCAATAAACCGAATATAATATTTTAGACAAACGTTTTTTTTTTTTTATTCACGGTTCCCCCCCCCATCCCAATTTTTAAGTGTCTATTACAAAGTAAATACTTAATTTAGACCCGGATAAGTACATAATTATTTACTCACAAATTGAAGAGAAAAGGTCAATACATAATATATTCAAATTTAAAAAAAAACGGACATCGTGTTCTTGTAGAATTTTACCTGTAAAGTTTGAAGTTTAAAACCTTTTTTTAAACCACGTTATTTGTTTTTTCTTTTTTCTTTTTTTTTTTAATGGAACCTTGGTCCTTGCTCCTTTAATTGAAAAAAAAATTAGGGCTTGAATTACATTTTTCGAGGAGTTATAAGCTTGGAAAGACAGGGGGTCGAATAATTCACGCCTCCAATTTTGTAAATGTCTAATAATAATTAATTTAGACTCGGATAAGTACATAATTATTTACTCACAAATTGAACGGACATCGTGTTCTCGTCGAATTTTACCTGTAAAGTCCGAAGTTTAAAACCTTTTTAAAAAAAAAACACGTTTTTTTTTTTTTTTTTTTTTTTTAATGAAATCTTGGTCCTTGCTCCTTTAATTGAAAAAAAAATTAGGGCTTGAATTGCATTTTTCGAGGAGTTATAAGCTTGGAAAGATGGGGTGGAATTATTCGCTATTTTCACAAAAAATTCTGATACTGCTAATGCAGCGGTCGCTACATATTGATCATATATAATTTTTAGTTGTACATATTTAGTAAAACCGAAAAAAAAAAAAATGAAGTAAAATAATGGAAAGAAACTGAGACATGTGAATGCAAGTATTATGTTTTTTTTTTCTAAACAGTTCACTTCTTGTAAGTAAAAAAAAAAAAATACTCGAACTGAGATCGAAATCAAAACCTAAAGACCATCAGACCAGTTTGGCAAGATCTTTTAATATGTTTTCAAACCTACATTATTCTTAACATAAGGAAGCTGTCATGTTTCTCGTAGTCGTGAAGCAGTTGACAAACAAAGACAAATCCTACACCTCCTCCACGTACCAATTTGCTAATTTTGACCCCTTAGCAGCGCCTTTTCCGGATGAAAACCAATTAAAAAGTCTTCAAAATGTCTGAATATCCTATATGCGAAATTCCAAGTCTGTAGATCAAACATTCGTTAAGTATATAGGTTGAGAAGTGTCCTAACTTTTATAGATATTTGAAGATAAGGTGACGAGACATTCTTTGATCTAGAAAAAGTCTTAGTGTATCATCTCCGTCTTTTCTAACGTCACTGCTTCATCTGCAATGAACCTAAAGCAAATATAAAAACAAAAACTATTCAAAGCGAAACTATAGAAATGAGAGATAATGCAATGGAAGTTCCATTCTAACAGTTAATAAACAAGTTTGTTTGTCATTTTCGTTGTAGCTTTAGTAAGAGAGAGGAACGTATTAGTAAGAGAGTTCATTATTCGTGCTCGTTTGTAGTTGTCGTTAAAAGAGTTTGTTAAAAGAGAGAGAGAGAGAGAGAGAGAGAGAGAGAGAGAGAGAGAGAAAGAGAGAAATGTTCACTGTGTTTAAAGATAGAATTAATATCATTGTTGAAGAATAGAACAGTTTAGTTCCGTTTACACGTGTTTATAGGTAGTAGCCGTCGGTACAAAGAAAGCCGGTTAAAAGAGAAAGAAAGCGCAAAGTCTTCAGTGTGTTTACGTATGTAGGAGCGTGCGTCCGATAGTAGAGACAGGCAAAGGGTTAGTGTCTCACGATAAGAAAGAGTAGGTGTGTGTGTGTGTGTGTGTGTGTGTGTGTGTGTGTGCGTTCGAAATTTTAAAGTTTTAGTTGAAATTATAAAGAATGTTCGTTTGGGTACAGCATGTGGAAATAAATGTGAGTTTGAAGAGAGTCACAGGGAGGGTCAGGTTGAGAAAGAGTTAATGGTTTCAGATTGCGCCTATTATATACTCTGTCACGTGATTAAGAGCTGGCTTGTGATTGGACAAGCCAGGAGGAAATGAATTTCAAATCTCGAATCGTGAGAATTAGCTTCTGCCTGTAATGTAGCGAGTGTCGGTTGCTACAAATCATTTCATATTGCAGCATTGTTTCCAATCTTCATGGACTTATCCCGGCTTCTAGACCCAAGCAATGTCGGATCCTGAAATGTGTGGTTGGTAATTGTGTAACCCTTGTTTCAAAATAGATACATCGAGCGGGTAGCTTTATAGAGATAACTATTGTCTCTCGAGATATAGTTGGACTTTTTAAAGAAGTCCTACTATAGCATTACGCAATTTTGAATCCAGCTCATAATTTTTTAACCAAATAAACAATCTGCATTTACTAATATCTCTCATTGCACAAATGGTCTAAATGCAGGCTTCGAAAGAGAGTTGCCAACCTGATAGGTTCTGAACTGTCATCTAAGCTTTAACCTCTGTTTCATCGATGAAATGTTGCATCCCTCTGCCTGTTCTACTAGTATTTTAAAAGTAAATGCTCCGACGAACTACAAGCACTTGCACCTCCTTCGACGTAAATAGCCCCCCCCCCCGACAAACCCGACAAGCAGCAAGATCCAACGCCACTTCTTTGGGCTGTTGAAATAATTATATATAATCTCTCACATTATGAAAATTCTATAACAAAAATGGTTCCTTAGGTTAGCTCTGCTTGATGGCGGCGTCCTTTCGAGTTCAAAATCCCTACTTGTGAGACATTGGCTTGGGGTTCAGCTGGTTGGATGACCACGTCCCTTGTCGAAATGAAGCAGGTCTATTCCACAGCTTGATTTCGTCGCGATTTGTTAATTTGTGTTGGTTAATAGAATTTCTTGTGTGCGGGGTGTTTGCTCAGTTGGTGGAGTGCTTGCCTCGCATGCATGAGGCTCGGGTTTCAAACCCCGGGTGCGGATATTTCTTACTGATGAGCCCAAATAAGGGCTAAATTCGAGTCTTAGACTTCCGGTGCGTTGGCTGGCATGGCTCTTGTGGGCTACGGCTGTGACAATAATTATATATATAATTATATGTATATATATATATATATATATATATAAAACAAGTATTCCTTAATTATTATTAATTTCTTTGCTATATTTATTTAACTTACTATAACAGTTTTTTATTAAGTGTAGTATCTATTCGGTCATAGGAAGTCATCCTCCCAAGCATGATCTTCTCTAAAAAGAGGAGTATATGTTTATTGCCAATCGCCCGAGGCGCCCTCGTTTATAAGATAAGTATACACATATTTTTGTTCCCGATTCAGCGTTACCTCTCTGGGGAACTGGACTTTCCCCCATATCATAAAAATAATCCCCCGTTTGGGAGGTGGGGAGTAAAGTGAAGTCGAATGTAATCATGTTGTAGTTTTTTTGGTCTATTTGCGATTTGCACTTTAGATTTGACTTGAGAAGGAAGACAAGAAACAAAAGCGAAAAATTTTTTTTTTACCATTTCTTGTTTTCGCCTACTGGATTCGACCGATTGTAACCGGAAATTGATGTAAACGTATCCATTTGGATGTTTAGTGCTATAGATTTGCCGAGATTTAACTGTTTTTTTCTTTTTCTTTTTTGCACTCTTAGATTTGTATTGTCTGTATTCCTGTATTCCTGTAATAACGTGGCATGTTTACACATGTATATGTAGGATATCATTCGGTGAACACACACACACACACACACACACACACACACACACACACACATATATATATATACCTATTTACTATGCCTCCCCACGGGACAGAGTTAGACACCAGGGTCGTTTTTTAACGTGGAGAAAAGGTACAAAAATAAAAATTGTCTCAGTCGTGAAGGATTTCTCATCCACCGAAAGAGAACAAGAAATAGAAGTGCAGCATCTGAAGAACAGATACTACACTTTGATCTTGTCCCGAAGTGATGGGACGATTCCAATATTTTTCCTGATTCCGATACAATTACAGATTCCGTTCTAAATTCCCGATTCCGATACAATTACCGATTTCAATTCTTTACAAATCTCTAAACATTTAGCTATAGAGTTGTTATTTTCCACGATTTCACAGATGTTAATTATGCAGATATTTTCCTGAATGTCAAAATACACTTGTGGCGGACGACGTATCGATTTCAGCCTTATTGGTATTTTAAAATCAATAAATATTTCTTATTTTATTATTATTACCAGCAATGAAAGATTTTGCTTAAAACAAAATCAAATATAAAAGCCAATTAAACGGATCGTTTTGGCGTCGGAAAATAGGCACCAATTTTTTCGATTCCGATACCGATTCCAATACCCCAAATTTGTTGATCTTTTCGATTCCTGATTCCGATTCTGATTAATTGTCTCAACACTAACATATATATATATATATATATATATATATATATATATATATATATATATATATATATATATATATATATACGAGCAAACAGTTAATAAAACATGTCAAAAAACACTTTGAAAAAGAGTTAAAAATAGTCCTTAATCCGCGGAGTTTCGAAGAAATACTTTCCTTCACATCAGAGGGTAGGAATTAGCAAAATGCGGGATCGGATTTTGCATACAGAAGTATTTGATGAAACAACAAGTAAGTCAAAGATCTTACTTGATAACAAAAAAGTGAAGCAGAGGGAATATGGTGAAGAAAAAAGGTGATTACACATGAATGGATAGTCTGGTGGAAGATAAATAATCCAATGACGGTAAAATCCAAAAATATAACTTCAAGAAAGTTAATTGAATTTTCATTTGCACAAGTAAAATCCAAGGAAATCCCGTAATTGGAAGATGGTCCAAAATAATCCAAAGGCCGAAATCCATGGAATAATTCACAAATTTATATATATATATATATATATATATATACTGGTTTCTTATCGTTGAGCGCTAAAAGTTGAAATAAAGCCGGTCATTTTAGCTCGCATGCACAGATCATGATATTATAATCATGTTATCACTCTGACAGACGTTAAAGACATTCAAAAATAAATGTTTAAATTTCAATGATATTTCTCGCGGTTGATGGTGGCCGTGTGGATTTGTTCTTTGCTAATGAAGTCAGACATGGCTTCGTTGCTAAATTCGAATCTCCTGACCAGCAGTAATCGTGACACCCTACACTGATGATTCTTGAAAGGATGAAACACTAGTATCTGTAGTTATTAAAAATAATTATAGTAATTAATATATATATATATATATATATATATGTTTGCTGCAGGGCTAAAAATTAAAACATGAACCAATAGCTATTACATTACGCATGCATATTCACCTGGCTAATTTTATTCTTTTTTAATTTTCACAATTTTGCACTGATATCCCACGGCAGAAACCCAGATCGCACGAGTTTGAATACCCTATATATTAAGTTTCATTTATGTAGACCAAAAACTGACAGAGGAGTTTGGTAGGCAAAATATATATATGTAAAACGTTTATGTTTACTATAAACTTTTCACACAAATATTACGCAAGTATAAATCATGTAGAATATCTGCATGAATATAATTACACGTAATAGTTAACTGAAGATGATCATTTCATAAGAAAACCGAAAAAACTAATAGGGAATTAATTAAAATGAATGTTTAAAAGAATATGCAAGTTAGCTAGATCTTTTGCAGATGAATGCAATTCAACGACTCATATATAAGAATGTTGTATTTTCTTTTTGCATAAATAGAAAAAAGGGGTTTTAATATGAATATCAATACACACACACACAAAAACCGAATTTATAGGAGTATATATATATATATATATATATATATATATATATATATATATATAAAGTGAGGATGTGTGTGAGGGCACTTCTTAACCTATATACTCAACGAATTTTTGATCTACAGACTTGAAAATTTGGATATAGAGTATTCAGACACGTGGAAAATTTTTAGTCCGTTTCCATACAGAAAATAATGGCTGCAACATTGATAAATTTGCACGTGGAAGTGATTGGATTTTGCTAACTGTTTCACGAATGCGCATGCATGAATAGTTCACATTCTACATGGTGGCCTACTTAAAAGTAGCCCGATCTCTCTCATCTTTTTCTTAACGACATACTGACACCACAAGACAAAATTCAATCCTTTTTCCAACAAAATGGCGCTACTGCCATACGTCTCACAGTTCACTGACACGAGTTTATGACATGTTTGCGGAAGAGAGAAAAATAGGCACAGGGTTATGGCCACCACGTTCCCCGGACTTGTCATCATGTGATTTTTTTCTTTGTGGGATTTTAAAACAAAAAGTTTATGCAAATAATCTTATATAAGTTATCAAATTTAACAAATTTTCATTACTAATGATTATTATATTGTCCAATTTCTACTGTACACTCTTTAACCCTTATCCTTGAGTGGCCTCTTGGCCTTGATAATGTGTTGATACCTATGTAAAAAAAAAAAAAAAAAGAAAAAGTCCAATGTGAACAAGTTCTAATTGAATCGTCCCCCTAAGTAATCCAAGTTACAAAATTCCCACTGTTTACTATGCTAAAATCACAATGACTAATGTATACCTATTAACCCTTACCCTTGAGTGGCCTCTGGGCCTTGATAAGTGGTGACACCCATGTAAAAAAAAAAAAAAAAATCTTCAGAATCTACACTAACTAAAGGAAAACATTACCAACGCTATCAGGAGAATCACTAGAGATGATCTACAGGTAGTATCTGCAAACGTTAAACGTGCCCAGAAATGCATAGATGTCAAACGGGGAGCACTTCCAGCATATTTTATAACATTACAAGTAATTTAAACAATGCTACAGATAATCTATAAATATAAAAGCGAAAATGTATGTTTGTATGTGTGTATGTATGCATGTGTGTATGTATGTATGTATGTATGTGTGTTCGCTTTTTCTGTGTGTCTACAAAAGGCTTTTTTCAGAGAAGCGGTCGCTCGCTTCACAACTTTTTAAAACTTTTTATATCACATATAAATCGTAATATCTCAGAGTTAACAACGAAGCTCGCCTGTCTATTTAATTTGCTCGATTTCGGGAAGATAAATATTCAACATTTGTCGCTCGCCGCTGTGGGTTAGTCTTTTTCTTATAACATCTTGGGGAAATAAAAATCCAGCAGTCAAACTTGACCTCATTGACTCATTAAAACGGGCACCTGCCAAATCTAAGTAATTAAATAAATTCAAACGTGTTTCTGTTAGCATCTCGCGGTGGGGCAATCGTTAACGTCGCACTTTTTTTTTTCACACTTTACAACTTTGCCTCAACGGTTCGGGTTCGATCCTCACACTTACTTTTTTACCCCCCCCCCACATCTCCAAACACCCGGGCAACACCAGGTACCCCTCGCTAGTCTTTAATATAAATCTCATCTGCCTGTTTAAATGTATGTATATACGTATGTATGTTTGTATATCTCACAAAAACTTTCGACAGAGGCGACAGATTTTCACCAGATTGATATCATTTGGAAGTTCCACACTTCGGACAACAAATATCCAAAAATTGGCCAAAAACATTAATTCCTTCATCCTCAACTGGGCAATATTGTACAGGGAGGGTCGCTTTTTTTGCTGACATTTTTTGCAAGTCGTTCAACCCTCGCGTTCACGACGTCACTTAAAAGGTGTTATTTCGACCGCCCGTAACGTTACCAGCGCGTTAGGCACATCGGTAAGACAGTTTTTTTTTTTTTTTTCACCTCTTTTTTCTCTCGTGCGTTATGGGTTTCAGCCTGCTTACTACTTTTTTTTTTTTTTTTTCAACCATTGACACGAGTTTATGACATGTTTACGGAAGAGACACACACCTTCACTTTCTTTTTCTGCTTTTGTGTTTCAGGTTCGAACCCGCCTGCCTACTACAACTTTTTCTTTTTGCTCAACATACACCTCCAAGCACCCGAGCAATGCCGGGCACCCAGACTAGTCTTCTTCTATAATATAAAATGCAAAATGGGCGTGAGCGTTTGTGTATGTCCAAGAAAGGCTTTTTTTGCCGAGCTTCTCAACAAGGTTACTATTTTGGAGAACTTTCCTTATACTTCCTAGATTCTAATATCTCAGATTCGAAAACGGACGCTGTCTCTACCTTTATTTTGATTGAGTTTTAAAAAAATCCCTGGCTTCCAGTGCTTGTTTGTCTTTCTCGTATAAATAAAGTGAAACTAATCGAAGCGAAGGCATTCTCTGGTCTTTCAGGCTGGGACAACTTGAAGGCAATCAGCTTTGGTCAATGTGAGGAAAACCCTTCATATCAGACAATTGCTATTTATTTGGACACTGCCAGAGTTCCACGGTTTTGAGGGGAGTTGGTTTTCCCCTAAAATCATGGGGAAACAAGTATGGGTCAGAAAGCTGAAAGCTTAACTGGCCTTCAGCCAGACGTTCATTTGAATGCTTTACACTTCCGCTCGCGTCATGGTGCAGTGATAAACTTTCAGGTTTTCTTTCACTTTCTTTTCCGCCTTCGCGTCACAGGTTCGAGCTTGCCTGCCTACTAACTCTTTTTTTTTTTTCACACACCTACAAACACCCGGGCAACGCCGTACACCGCCGCTAGTCTAATATATAAAAGGCAAAATGGGCGTAAGCGTTTGAGTATGTCAACGAAAGGCTTTTTGTGTTGGGGTTCTTACGTCGGTTAGATTCTGGGAGAAGTTTTCTTATACTTCCTAGATCGTAATATCTCAGATTCGCAAACGGACATTGTTTCTTTCCTATTGTCTCCATCTTTTTTCTTGATCAAGTTTTAAAAAATTCCCTCGTTTCGAGTGTTTGTGTTTTTCGTATAAATAAAATGAAACTGATCGAAGCAAACACATCTACCTGGTTTTCCGGCCGGGTAGTATCTCTTTTGTAATTGATCCTTGGTCAATGTAGGGGAAACCCTTCATACTAAAACAAGTACTATTTAAGACTAACTAACCTACATTTTCGAGTTCGATCCCACCTCTCTCTATCTTTTTTTAAAAAATTTTATTTCGTCCTTGTGCCAATATCCTCCACCCGGGCAAAAGTTAATTACCAATTCATTTAATTCACTATCCTTTTTTTTTCACGTTCTTTTCCTCCTTCATGGTACGTGTTCGAGCTTGCCTGTCTATTTGCTCAACACACACCTCCAAACACCCGGGCAACGCCAGGCACCACTGCTGGTTTAAACAATAACAGAGTGTTCCTTTTCCCTACTACATTTTCTGGGCTACTTTTAAGTGGGCTACCCTGTAGATTACTTGTTAAGAAAAAGTAGTTTGAAAACACCCTTTAACGATTATCTCACGCTGATCTAATAATTATCGTACTTGACTCACTGTCTTTAGGTTTTGGTTTCGATCTCAGCTTGAGTAATTTTTTTTTTTACTTACAAGTAGTGAACTGTTTAGAAGAAAAAAACATAATACTCGCATGCACATGTCTCACTTTCTGTATTAATTAAAATATAATATTTATGCATATTTTATAACTGGGCAACTCCGGGCGGCCTGCTAGTATATATATATATATATATATATATATATATATATATATATATATATATATATATATATATATATATATATATATATAAGAACAAATAGTTAATAAAACATGTTAAAAAACATTTTGAGGAAGAGTTAAACACATATTTAATTTGAAAAGGAAACATTAAATAAATGGATAGTCCTTAATCCACAGAGTTTTGAAGAAATACTTTCCTTCTCATTAGAGGGTAGGAGTTAGCAAAATGCGGGATCGGATTTTGCATACAAAAGTATTTGATGAAACAACAAGTAAGTCAAAGATCTTACTTGATAACAAAAAGTGAAGCATAGGGAATATGGTGAAGAAAAAGGTGATTACACGTGAATGGATAGTCAGGTTAAAGGTAAAGTATCCGATGAAAGTAAAATCCCAAAATATAACTCCAAGAAAGTTAGTTAAATTTATTTTTATTTTATATATATATATATATATATATATATATATTATATATATATATATATATATATATATTATATATATATATATATATATATATATATATATATATATATATATAGAGAGAGAGAGAGAGAGAGAGAGAGAGATGGAGAGAGACACGTGAGCCAAAAAAAAAATGGGCCAAACAAATTTTATACATTTTATTGCACTAAAAGCTATTTTGAACAAAGAACAATTGAACAAGGAAACTTAAACGAGACTAATAACACATAACAAGACATTTACTTTAATAAATACTTAGGATGAAATCGCATTCCTTTTTGATTTCTTTAAAAGATCAATCCCTTTAGATATGTTCTCAACAAAAATTTCATTGTTAGTTACAATTGTTTTAAGACCGTTTAGACAAATCCAAACATTATGTCGTTTGTAAAATTTTCACAAGAACAGCCTTTCTTCAGACTTATTGAATAAAAAACATTTTAACAATAAAACATTATGGAAAAACATTTCCTTTATAAGGGAAAGAAAACAAGCGAAACTATTTTACCTCTATTGCATCCTTGCAAAGTATATTTTTAAATATTTTTGACTTAAAATTCATTGGTATATGAACGATTACTGAATTTTATAAACCCAGTAAAATTCGGAATACTACAAATAAGACTATATATATATATATATATATATATATATATATATATATATATATATATATATATATATATATTGAAAGAAATGCAATGTAAGGGAGGTGACGGTGACTAAGTGGTTAATGACAACAACTGACAATTTCTGTGTGCTAATTTCGAATCCAGTTCGTTCCACGGGAACTTTCATTTAGGGATGTTGGCAACCTTCATGTGGTCTCTTTCATAAGCACCTGGTGTCTTTCTAGAAAGACACTAGAGAAACGAATGCCAACAATAATCATTTAATTTATGCAAAATGAATGGATCATGCCCAACAACAACAACAATGAACAACAATCTTCAATGTTATTTGAAAAAAAAAAAATAATTATGGTTTGAACATATTTTTCGGCCACCAAACTCCAGCCAATAAAGGAAACGTTCATGAGCAAAGTTTCTTTCCTAAAACATTTCATCTGTAGAATAAGATGCCGCGAGTCTGCTTCCCAACCGACAACAGCATGGTCGTCTTCAAGTCTAATGTGAACAAATACTTGTTCAGATGTCCTCTTGGATAATCAATTCCACTTACGTAACCTTATGCTAGTGTTGGGACGATTAATCTGAATCGGGAATTGAAAAAATTGGAACTTTTTGGGATATCGGAATCAATACTGAAATCGGAAAAATTATACCTATTTTCCGATGCCAAAAACGATTCCTTTAATTACCTTTCTTTATTTGATTTTCTTTAAAGTAAAAAAAAATAACAATTTGATAGCTAAATATTTAGAGATTTATTAAGAATCGGAATCGATAATTTTATCGGAATCGGGAAAATATTGGAATCGTCCCATCACTACCTCATGCCCATTCCATCCGCTGTTTCCGATCCTCTTGTGGAGGAGAATTATTATCCAACTGACGATTTTTTGAATTTAACTATAAATCAAATGAAATAAGGTTGTTAGGAAATAAACAAAATTTCTCCCCACCCCTCTCTCTCCCCCTCTTTTATTCTCTTTCTCTCTCTCAGTACTAAAAAAAGCTAAATAGGATTTCCATGAACAAAGTTTATTTCCTCGAACATCTCATTTATGGAATAAGATACTGCGAGTCTGCTTCTCAACCGACTACAACATTATCTTCTTCAACAAAATCTTGATTAGCCATCCTCTTGGATAATCAAGCCTTCTTACGTAATCTTTGCTTAATTGTGTCGATTCTATCATAGAGTCAATTCGAGGCGATTATAGTCTAACTATAGTTTGACGATAAATATTTATTAATTTTAAAATATCTGTAAAACTAAAGATTTTTGGGCTATCAGAATCTGAAAAATTTGTACCTATCTTCCGATGCCAAAAACGATTCTTTTAATTGTTCCCTTTTTTTTAAATGTTTAAAACTGAATTAATTTTAAACTATCAGTAAGACTAAAATTTATAACTTTATCAATGAACTTTCCTACTGAGCCAGTGACCCTACCCTCATATTTTTCGTTTTCATGTGAATTACTAATGCTATTTGAAACTTCGACAGAAGAGGATCAAAATCTTACCATATAGTCTTAATACCCTAGTCGGGTAACTAATAGCCAAACTAAAAAAGTTAACAAAGAATCTCTCTCTCTCTCTCTCTCTCTCTCTCTCTCTCTCTCTCTCTCTCTCTCTCTTCTATAATAATTTATTAAAAAAATAGGATTGTTAAGAAATATTCCGTGCATTCCACTCATTGTTTTCTCTTATCCAAACGAAAATTATTCCCAAGTAACTTTGATAGCGGTGACTCATTAGTAAAAAAAAAAAAAAAAATATTCATATAGAAAAAAATTTAATTCAAGAAACATCAAAAGGTCGACCACCAAAGGGATTCGGCTAACAGATAAGAACTGCTCCTGACAGCTGAAAGATTGACCCAAGACTCTGATAAGTGACAAGATTTTGTTTTCAAGCACGTAGCGAAGCTCTCTGGACTATGCAAATAAATAAGTCAACCACACACACCAGCTCACATGCATAAACAGCAAAATAGCGCTCTCCCATCTCTTAAATCATCATAGTAGTGCCAGAGCCGTTCTAGTTGTCTCTGTCTTAGCGTGTGACAAGCAAAGATGTGTCAAGCAGAGATCTGCAAATACATGGAGTGAGGATAACAACGTTGTTACTACACATGTGCAACAGTCATTTCTTTTTGGGTTTTCTGTATAAAACCTTCCCCGACTTTGTATGCAACTTCTAGGCTTTGTTGTTCTTGGTGTTGGAAATAAAAACCTGCAACCTCGCAGGGCTAGAGGTGGGTTAGGGTTAGGGTTAGGGTTAGGGCTGGAGATGATGATGAGGACTTCGCACGAACCAGACAATTCTGAAACACAATTTTCGTCAAGTCTGTGCAGACGCGACAGACAAACAAACCAGAAATATTGTGTGGAATTATTTTCTAAATCAGACTCAAATCATTTAAAACAGATTAAAAAAAAAATCAAACGAAGAATTGAACAAATAATAAATGATAAGAGCATTTTATTATAAGAAACAATTTGGATCATTTGAATTGTTCAAGTTACTTTTTTTCATCTTGAGTTTTTTTTTTTCACAACGTTTCGGCTGATGTCACCTCTGGCCTTCTTTAGGTGTATCATTGAACTCAGAAATCAAGCAGCAGCAGCAGCAGCAGCAACAACAACAGCAGCAGCAGAAACGATAGTTTTACTTTATTTTATTTTATTTATAGTTTTGAAACTGTAAATTATATAAATTATGAAATGAGAATGTAAGTGATAGTAAGGGGTTCGGGGATCGGAGCAGGAGTACGAGGGGTATTCAATAAGTATTATTCGGACTACTGTTTTCATCTTTAGCGCTTTTTCCGCAGCGTATCCGGCCAATATCAACTCCAACCTTCCTTAGCTGTATCTATATGTGAAACTTACGACTTGCATAAATACAATAGCGGTAGCAGTAGTTAATGAGGAGGACCAATCTTCGTTGGTTGTGCTGCAGATTGTTTTTTTTTTTTTACAATAAATAAAATTTGCATATGTGTCAGACATACATAAACAGCAAAGAAGCCCCCCCCCCGCGCAAAAAATTGAACTATTCCTCAATGTGGCATTTTCAAAGCTATTATAATCGTCTCTGACTTTTGCATATGACAAGCAAAAACGTATTGAGCATAGATTTGCAAATCCACGCAGTGAGGATAACGCATCAAACAATTTGAAAAAAAAAAAAAAAAAAAAATCACGTACTCAATGCCATAAACGCTATACATATTTTGAATGATAACGGCTATTTTTCCTCTCAAAAGAAAAGAAAAAAGAACAAAGACATCCATTTCACATGACAAACTCAACTTTTCAAACATTGTTATCGTATTTGATTTCTTCAAATCAATCATCCTAAGAAAATCTTGAAATAAAGACGAAACGTTGATGAACAGATAAATAATTTTAATTTTTTATTTTCCCTTTTTCATTTCTCCATCACGTTGGACTATTATTTCCATAATTTTCCTCAAATATATATAGAAGTGATCTTCTCCGTCTGTCTGCTTGTGTGAGGAACGGTCTCTGTCCATCTACTATGTTAATTTTTGGTTTACAGGGTGGAACAATAAAAATTGTCGCTTTAAAGAAAACAACACTACAGCTTCATTTTAAAACTTTTATTGAAAAAAAACAATTCAGCTAACTTGATTATGCAGTAGAGATGACATCTATTCAATGTAGCTGCCTTCAGCCTCAATCACCACCTCGATATGGGTTCGGAACTAGGAGCATGCCTTTTCCACAAGCACCAGTAGGAGCTTGGCAAATACTTGGCAGATTGCGGTGATCCGTCTGGTTTTGGTGTTATTGTTGGTCATGTTAGTGATGTTCTCGACGTATGGCCAAACAAGGTAGTCCAGCTGGTTCAAGTCTGAGGAGGGGGGGGCAATGAGGGAAGGGTACAAAGTCGTAGCACTCCTTCTGAAGCCAAGCTTGAGCCTCTTTGTACTTGTGGGCCGACACTGAGTCCTACATGCCACACCCAGAGTCTGCCAGTGGCCACCTGATTGCACCAGGAGATCACCTTATTCTTCAGCACATACAGGTACACTTTAGTATTGACTTTCAAGCCGACTTCGAAGATGTGAGGTAGGATGATGTGGTCCTCACTTGAAGACCATAACCATGGCCGGAAACTTGATTGAGTGTGCGCTCAAGCGTTGAACCGTCCAGATTTGCATTTTGATAGCAGTAAAACTCAGCAGTTGCATACAAAGTCGGGGAAGGTTTGACTCAGAACACACAAAGGAATGGCACAAAAGAAATGTTGCCACTTTCACTCAATTAGTTTATGGCTCCACACCTTTACTTGCGGCACACATAGGCAGAGATGATCACAGGACAGCAGACCCTGATGTTACGCGAAAGGGCTGCTGCTGATACTACAGTTGATATTATCTAGTTGTTAGTCGAGTCAAACTTCTGGATTGAGCTAGATAAAATTGTGCATCAGAATTGTATGGTCTTCATGAAATCTTCCTCATTGGTCGCAACAAATTGTTAGCCTACAATATTGTAGGTTTTTACACATGACACTGAAAACAACCAGGCTCAGTGGTTGCATACAAAGTCGGGGAAGGTTTTTACTACTACTACTACTACTACTACTACTACTGCTGCTACTACTGCTGCTACTACTACTACTGCTGTTGTTTAGAAAGTCGAACTTCTGCATGGAGCTCATAAGAGTTGTACCTAAGGAATATCTTGTATGTATAAAGCCTTCCTCGTTGGTTGCAGCTATTTGTTAACCTGCAATATTTTTACCCGCAATACCCAAAGCAATGAAGCCCAGTAGTTGCATACAAAGTCAAGGAAAGTTTATCCTAAAAAAAAAACAAGCGAAGCATGTATGGTCCCCCGTGAGTGCACAGTGAACAAGACACAAAAAAAATTGATTAAGTTCAGCATTTGTCCCCTCCCCCTACCATTTAGCCCCCAAAGTCCCCAGGGGACGTCAAATGCTGGTTAAAATGGACAAACAGTGCAGTTTTAAGCCTTGACATATGTAAATTTGAGTTCTGCACCATGCAAAAAAAAAAAAAAAAATGAATAAGTCCATCATTTGCCCCCACCCCAAAAGTCCCCAAGGCCTTAACATATTGAAATTTGAGTTCAGCACCATGCAAAACTGCTAAATAGACATACACAGAAAATTTCGGACAAATATGGTAAAATAGTCCCAAAAATGGAATGTTTTTATTAACCCTAAAAGAGCCCCTGGGTTACACCCAAGAGTTATTGCGAAGTATAGACAAACAAAATTATATAGAAATCAGTTAGTTACAAGTTTTCAGAAAGTTTTATGAAAATCCAAGGCATCAATTTTTTTTAATAGGCACAAACGTGTCAATTTTAGTCATTTTAACCCGAAAGGCACTCCTAGGGGGGTAACCGGAGTTTTCCCGGAAAATCCATTCTGTTACTTTTTTACTCATATCATGTTTAATGTTTGTGAAAAATTTTAAAAATTCCAAGGCGTAGTTATTGAGAAAAGTGCAAACAGACGAACGGACAAGGGTGAATTTACAGGTCCACCCTCGTTTTATCGGAGGACAAAAAAAAAAAAAAGAATGATAATTGCATATGCAGAGAACGATGGATCCTGATAATATGGGGGAAGGGGTACTATTGATGCTACAGGTGACTTGGTTGCATAGAGCTCATGAAGATTGTGCCTTAGGATTGTATGATCTACACAAAGTCTTCCTCATTAGTCACAGCTGTTTGCTATCCTGCAATATCAACACCGAGAACAAGGCTCAGTAGTTGCATGCAAAGTCGGGGAAGATTTGACCCAGAACACACAAAGGAACAGATCATGATGTTGATTCTGATATTAGCATGTTGCCATCACCCTCCATTATAGGGGAAAAGGGTTTGCTGCTGCTGCTACCTCTACAACCAATACTACTACTACTACTACTAGTACCATCACTATTACCTACGACTACTACCACTAATATTACAAATGCTGCTACGACCACTACTATTACAGATACAAATACTAATACTATTATGACTTGCTAACCTGGTTTTTTTTAGTCAAATTGTCTAAGAAATCCAATGACGTCATGCATGCACAGCAATGACAAAGTTTTACTTTTTATTTTATTAGAAACTTTTAAAAAAGACGGGGTGAGGAGGATGAAAATAGTGCAGGGATGAGAGTAGGAATACACAACGGTCCTCATTTATTCCCGGGCTATGCTGAGGTCCCTGCTGTATCAAATGTCTAACCAAGTAGACAAACAAAAAAGTGCCTGCTAAGTTTCCAACACAGTCATCTATTGTATTTCGCTTTTTTGGGGTCAAAGCATAAAACTTTCCAAAGAGTGAAAAATAATAGTAAAAAATAAATAAATAAATAAAATAAAAATAATAAAAATGAAAATAAAATAAAAATAATATAAATAATAATAATAATAATAAATTATTTAAAAATAATAAAAACCTAAAAATAAAAATAAAAATTATAATGAATAATTAATTGTCCAGAAAAACAATGGCGGTTTATTTGGTTGAAAAAGAATTTGAAAAATTCTACCATAATGTGACCTCGAATTACCCATGGACACTTGCGTTTACAGGATCTGCCTCCTTACCGCTCTCAAATATGTCTACTGGCTGGCTTATCCCACACTCTTTAAAGATGATATATATGTATATATATATATATATATATATATATAGTAGAAGGATAATAGTCTGGTAAATGTATATATATATATATATATATATATATATATATATATGTATATATATATATATATATATATATGTATATATATATATATATATATATATATACATATATATATATATATATATATATATATATATGTATATATATATATATATATATATATATATATATATAGTAGAAGGATAATAGTCTGGTAAATTACCTCAAACAAAACAGTTTGCGTCATTTTTATGCCTTCTAACCCATTAAAACCAAAATATAATTACATTAAAACTTATGTCTAGAATACTTATTCTAATTTTGATCAAAATCTTTTATTTGATAATATCATATAATCTATAATAAATAAAGCAGTAGAAGTATATGTGTGCGTCTGTCTGTGTGTAAATATTTAACCGACAAACGCTTAAACTACTAGTCACATTACACTGAAATTTACGTATATCAGCAAGTTAAAATCCAAAATGTTTATTTCAACTTGCTGACATATTTTTAATAGCTCAAACAGTAGGAAACATTGCTGGAGTGCTAAATCATGGAAGGCAGCTGGATCACTAAATGCTTTGGTTTCAATTCTAGCTGATGGCACCCAAGTCATTTTTTGTTAACATTTGAAATCAGTACTATGTATGTATATCTATAATATAAAGCTGAATGTCTGTATGTGTATGTATGTGTGTGGTCACGAATAGGCTCCTATATGGTCGACTATATTAAAAAACTGATTACATATAATGATAGAAGATGTATCGAGACACAGGAATGGGTATGTTTGATCTGGCAGAACGGTGGTTCATTAAAATTGTGGGGTCGGCGTTAGCGCCTGATCCACAAAGTATGGAAATAAAAAATTTAAAAATTAAAAAAAAATCGTTTACAAGTGTTTTTGATATAGATGTACATAAGAATACTTTCATAAGTATGTTTTAACTTAAATAGGGATGGTATAATAACATTGTGGGGTCTGCGTTCGCGCCTGGCCTCCATAGAATGAAAATAGGCACAAACTTTAATAAAGACTTTTCATATCTATCTGTGTAAGTATACTTTGATAATTATGTTTCAGTTTGAAGAAATATGGTATAATAAAATTATGGGGTGTTCGTTCACGCCTAACCTCCATAAAATGGAAATATGTCACAAAGTTTAACAAGGTTTTTTAATATAGATCCACAGAATATTGTGATAAGTGTTTCAGTGTGAACAGGTATGGTATAATAAATTATGGGGTTTATCTATTTTATTTTTACTTTCATCATATTTTGCTTTGGTTTTGATACCCCCAAATTCGAAGCTATCTCTTTACAACCCTTCCTTTTCATAACCGATCATACTTTCATAAATCACAGTCCATTTTCTGTAGGCTGTTTTTGAACCCAGTCAACGATGGGTACTTTTGCTAGTATATATATATATATATATATATATATATATATATATATATATATATATATATAGTGCTCCGCAAAAGTTTACAATACACATTTGAAACTGTCAGTTTTTGTATTTCTATCTTCCAAATGGTAATGAAACATTTTATAAACATAGAAAATGTATTGAAATTAAGATAGGAACAGCGGGGGGAGAAAAAAAATAATTTAACACACGTGAAAATAAAACTCAATAATTAGCAACGCAAAAGTTTACAACACATTTACAAAATAATATCTAGTATTTTGTAATATAACCATTGTTGTTGATTACAGCATGCAGACGTTTTGAGTAATCTACTACGAACTTCTTACATGTGTCTTGCTTTATTTTATTTCATTCTTTCACACAAATTTTCTTCAAATCTCGAAGATTTGAACGTTCTCTTCTATGGACCCGTAACTTCAATTCTCTCCATAAATTCTCTATAAGGTTGAGATCGGGAGATTGACTAGGCCACTTTAAAACATTCACTTTATTTGAATTAAACCAATTTTGTGTGAGTTTCGCCGTGTGTTTTGGATCGTTATCATGTTGAAAGATCCAGTCTGATTTCAATTTAAGCAACTTCTTACTTTCTTTAAGGTTTTTCTCCAAGATACTCCTTTAATGTGCTCCATTCATTTTTCCTTTTATTATTTCCACTTTTCCTACACCTCCTGTACAAATATAACCACAGATCATACTGTTGGAATGGTGTTTTTTGACTGGTATTCAGCACCTTTTTTTCTCCAAACTTTCGGTGTTTTTGGAGTACCAAATAAGTCAATTTTGGTCTCATCTGACCAAAGCACGTTATGCCAAAACTCTAGAGGTTTGCTTACATACTCATTTGCAAAATCAAGCCTAGCACGAACATGCTTTGGCTTAACAAGGGTAGTTCTCCTGTCTTTAAGATGTCTTTAAGGTGAAGGGTTCTACTGATTGTGTCCTTGCTAACTTTAATTTCACTGTTTTCTAAGTCTTCTGCAACTCTCCAAGAGTAATTCTAGGCGAATTCATAATCTTCCTTGTTAATAACTTTTCAGCATGTTTGATTATTTTTTGAGGACGATCTGATCTGGCCAAAGAGAGGGATGATTTGTGAGACTTCCAGTGCCAAATTATTGTTCCAACACAATTCAATGAAACCATCAACTGTTTAGATATTGTTCTATATCCCAATCCACTTTGATGAAGACTTACAATTCGTTTTCTGAGCTCTTGACCAATTTGTTTATTCTTTCCCATGATGTGGTTGCTTACAATACGGTTGTTGGATAAAGAATGACGCAATATTTTTACTAATTGCTTACTTGGATGTCTATTTGTTGTGGGGCTCAGTTGGGTCCACAAGAACAACACGGGAAAACACGTAGTAGCTGGTTTACAAGTGTATTAAGGAAAAGTACAAGGATATAGAGAAAGATAAAGAGAATAAAAGTAGTTGCAGGTATCAGTAAGATCTTACTCCCCGAGGTACAATATCCGTTGAGATCTCACTCCACCATGCCAGCCATAGGAGCTGATTATATAGGATCTGGACGTGTCCATTATGAGGTGAGATTCGGTCTCACAACACTATTGCATATTCCTAAACATTATTGAGAAATCTAATGAATTTGATATGTGTTGTAAACTTTTGCGTTGCTAATTATTGAGTTTTTTTCTTCCCGTTGTGTTAAATTATTATTTTTTATTTTTTCCACTGTTCCTATCTTAGTTTCAATACATTTTCTATGTTTATAAAAAGTTTCATTACCATTTGGAAGCTAAAAATACAAAACTGACAGTTTCAAATGTGTATTGTAAACTTTTGCGGGGCACTGTATATATATATATATATATATATATATACTAGCAAAGATACCCGTGCTTCGCACGGAGCTTTGTTGCGCACTCGGGTACCAAAATCTGTGGGCACCTTTCCAGTAAGTTGATGTTGTAAGAGCAACGATTGCATAAGGTGATTAACATTTTAACTACCTCTTGTAGTGACTGAAATTCAATCAGGAACTTCACAAAACATTTTCATCAAAAAGGAAGGTTACTTGATGTTACATAGTAAATTTTTCATTGAAGTAATTTTCAACTCTTGCTTAAATTTTATCTTGCACATTCAATACTAAAAACTTACCACAATCAGATCATGTCAGTTTTTCCTCATATCCATTTCTCGAACTTTTCACTGAAGAGCCTCAGGGTAAACTACATTTCTGCTGCTTTGATTTGGAGCCAGAATGTAGAGTTTTTCTGAACTTCCTGTCCGGCTGATGGAGACGTAGAACATACCGTGACTGAAGCAGTCTGATGTCAAGTCTACGCCAATGGTGTTAAATGTCTGACCTTGACTTTTGTTTATGCTCATTGCAAAACACACCTTCACAGGAAATTGGAGTCTCCGGAATTTAAATGGAAGTTCTGAGTCCGATGGAACTAAGGGGATCCTTGGCAGTAGAACGGTTTCGCCTTTGTAGGGACCACAGGAAATGGTGGCCTCAAGTACATTGGTGTGCAATCTGGTGATAACACATCTGGTTCCGTTTGTTGTTTTTGGCGGTTCTAAGGATCGAAGAATCATGATTGGCGATCCAATTTTGAGATTTAAAATGTGTGGAGGCATTTCAGATATCTCCAAAGAGTTTAAAAACTCCACAGGGTAGTGAACAGCTTCATATTCATTAGTAGCCGAATCAACTGACTTGTATTGCTTTGTGTCTCCTGGAAATTCATCCATTATTGAATTGTTCAAATGATTCACATTGCTGTTTAATGGCGAAATAATAGCCCTCTCAGCAAGCCAATCCGGTGATTTTCCATTGTTTTGCAGGTCTGGGTACACTTTGTCTTTCAGTTGCTTCTGATTACCGACACATTTACCAAGCGCAGTTGGGATCTTAATTGTGTCAGGTGAAGAAGTGATAGGAAACTGACCATTACCGATTTGGAGTAGCAATTTTGAGAAGTCTGCTGCAGCTGTGTTATCAGAGATATAGGCTCTCATATTAGTAGTCAGTCTCTTCACTATAACGTGCCTCCAGAGATAGGATTGTTTCAAACTTGCATTGACAATGTTAGCCCTTGTGCCATTTTTAACCACTGGGAGGATTTGACGGAAATCACCGAAAATAAAAGGTTGGAATGCCACCCATGGGATTCTTGTTTCCTGTGATGTCTTGCAGTGTTCGGTCAATTGCTTCATAAGCACTCTTGTGCGTCATTGGGGCTTCGTCTACAATGATTGCAGAGGTGTCTCTAATTACATTTGCCAAGGCTGAGTTACCAGTAATTTTGCAAACTGGCTGATCCATTCGATGAGTATCCAAGGGTACTTTAAAAGTGCTGTGAAGAGTGCGGCCACCTTGTAGTAGAGTAGCAGCAATGCCACTGGATGCTGTTGCAAGCACAATCTTTCTCATGGATCTAATCTTTGCAAGGATCAAATTGATTACAAAAGTCTTGCCCGTACCACCTGGAGCATCAAGAAACATCATGTTTTTGTTCATTTCACCTTGTGCTTCCAACATTGCCATGAATGAATTGTAAACTTCTCTTTGAGAATCGGTCAGTTTTTCTTGCATATTTTCTGCTTGTAGGGAAAGTTCTTCAAGATTATAAGTAACTTCACGTTGATACTCTCTCGCGAGTCTTTCATCTCTCCCTTGCGTTGGTGCAGGTAATCCATAGCTTGCCAATGGTTGACCGCACATAAGGAGAACTTTTTCTTCAATTAGACAAAGAGTTTTATTGTAGATGTCCTCATTAAAATCTGCTTCTGGATTGTTAACTTCTTGCCTGTATCTGTGAAGAATGTCTTCAGATATTACATCACGAAAAGCCATCCAGATCTCAAGAGGATTGCTTGGCTCACAGGCTGTTAAAATTATCACAAATAGGCTTCGCAAATTTGAAGGTGATTGAGTGGCACTTGCCTCTCCTACTGCTTGATGCAAGTGATGGTCATTTTCTAGAAGGCCTCGACCAAGGCACGCTGCTCTGTATGTTTCAAACACCTGACCATTGTATGCTCGCAAATCTTGAAATAAAGTTGGACCAGCAACCTCATTGAGCAACAGGCGTAAGAAATAACACTCCCCTGCTTTTGGACTAATCGTGTAGATTCTCCCAATGCATGGTGCCTTCCATACATCATCATTTTCAGTACCTTCAACTTGTACCCCACGCATTCTTCTCATCCATTTCTTTGTCGATTTGTTCCAAGTGTAAAACTCAGGGACTTCTACGTATTTGAGACCCCTTGCAAAGTCATCCTCATGGCAGAGTTGAAAAAATGCTGTCAAAGTTGTGGCAGGCGGTGGACCTTGGGCTCGTTCCAGAGCAGTATCAGCTGAGAACATGACACGCTGCCCATTTTCAAGATGAACAGAAAGTTGTACAATTGGGGGGAAATGTTCATGGATGGGATGTTCCAATATCCTCCAGGCCGCCTCTGAACTGCCGACATACCTTGCATTCTGGAACTGCTGGATCTCATCCACAATGTGACTTTGTACTTGACCTTGTTGGTTAGCTGCTCCATCAGTTCTTTGTAGTTCAAACACTGCTTGATCACATCCTTTATTCACGTATTTGAGGACATATTTGATGCTTTGGATCGAGCTGCAAATTTCTACATTAATGTGAGCGTTGAACTGCTGAAGGAGGACCTTGTTGTACGGAACAATCCACTGGTTTGTTATTTCTTGATTAACATACCGACCATTTCTCTTCATCCTTATTGTACCAGTCTGGCCTCCATCTTCTGGTTTTCTTCGCCTGTACTTGGGGTAAGATTCTTGGCCTTGCTCGGTACACTGAAGAAATTCTTTTGGGTATTTTTTGGAACATTTGTTGTCAATCATACATGGACAATTTGGATTAAATGGTCCACAAGGTCCATGCACCATATGTGCCATCACTTTAGCATGAAAATCAGGATCTTCCTCTTTGTCAGGGATCTCTGCAGATATGCAGAGATCCATTTTTTCTGGTAGAAGTTTGTCCTCTGGGGCCTGCCAGGTGAGGATGTGTGCATGCGGCAGTCCTCTTTTTTGATATTCAATACTGTACAGGAAAGCCCTCAACCTGCCAAATCCTCCCTTTTTAATAAATTCAAGTAACTTTTTTAGCTTCTGCCTGAAAACCCTGGCAACAATATCTGGACGATCCTGAGGGTCTTGCCCTTGAAGACAATTTTCTGTAATTTCTGTCCACTTTGGATTTGTTGTGAACGTGATGAAGAGGTCGGTTCGGCCCATTCGCCGAACATATGCCATGGCATCACTTTGATGCTCAAACATGTATCTAGGGCCTCCTGTATAAGTTGCCGGAAGTACAACTCGTTGACCAAACTGTTCTGGATTCCCATCCTCCCTAAGAATTGAATCTCTCAAGTTGCTATAATTGTCAGCTCTCAGGGTCTGTTGCTCACGCCTCAGGAACTGTAAACGTTCTGTTTCAATCTTGCAGTACACATTCACCAGCCATTGTTGAAATAGCCTTCGGTACCAGAGAAAATAGTTTCCAGGCCGAGTCATTAAATGGTACGAATAAAATTGCTGTTGGGTAACTTTTCGCCCATTGGATGCCTTCATGTAGATGTTGTAAGATGGAGAACCATAGGGGTACATTAACGGGTACATTAAAGTATCGTAGAGGGGATGTAGTTCGGAGATCCATTTTAATGTATCATTTCTAAAACGCAAGACAATATCCCGGTTAGCTGTTGGTTCATTCTCCATTAATATTCCAATCTCATACGTTGTTGTTGGAGCATTGAATCGCCGTGGATGCTCTTCTTGCGGCCTTCGGTCTTCCCTTATGACAACTTTATGTTCTACCAAGTGTTCTTCTTCAATCCTCTCCTTTGTTGTTTTCAGCTGACAAATGAAGCTGTTGTTCTCATGTAAAAATTCAGTCAGACTTCGGAGAATGTCTCTATTGAGTCTACTGTCACGTCCCCGATTATGTAGTTCCTCTTCCAGACTATCCAAGAAGTAGACTTGAATAAACTTTGCTGTTTCATCTTCAGGTGGTAAAAGACTCCCAATCTGGTGGCAAACCTGGCCTCGAATTCTAAAAGAAGGATTCCACCCATGTACTGCCGCAATTTTGTGACCAAATGATGTCATTGCAAAACAATTGTTATAACTGCGTAGATTTTGCAGAAAATCTTTAGAGATGGGACCATTGCCGGAGAGCAAATCTTGAAGCAACTGAGGCAGTGGTGGAAAGCTATCAAGCACAACTTTGCCAGAAGAACAACAACAACCAGGGGTTTCTCCTTTAAATTTTACAGCTGAGCAATGTTGACATACTTTGTCCATTTTTCCTATATCAGCTGTAGTGAGAGAGTCATTTTTGTTGTAGGGCAATCCTTTTCTATTGCAGTGTTCTATTTCATGGTGTCTCAAAGCAGTCATTCGTTGTCTAGCTGCCTCGTTTTCTGTCAATTGCTGGGGCAAAGTCATACTCTCTCTCCATGCAGCCTCTCGTTGTTGCCCTTGGTATAGGCAAAAGCTTCGTTGGGTTTCCGATTCATTCTGATGTCGTTGAGCCACTCTCAACTGACCTTGTGTACGTCTACTTACCTCATATAATTCATTCGATCGTAATATTGCTTCTCTTTCCAGTGCATATCTTTGCCTTTCTTGAATTTCATCTTGCGATGAATTTAACCGCCTTACAGCATGTCTAGTTCTGTCAGCTTCACGTTGGGTTTCTCTTTCCAAATCTGACAGTCTTGCTCTCCTTTCTCTTTGACGTATCCTGTTAAGTTCTAGACGTCTTTCTCTATCTGAATTGTTTTCATTGGAGCGAATTGCAGCAACTCTTAGTCTATTAGCTTCCAATCTTTCCATTCTTTCTTCCTCACTTTCGTTTCTACTTCGATTGGGTAGCATAATTTCGGTTTTAAACGGAATTGTTTAACAATATTAATGATTGTAAATTAATTAAGCGTAAAGGAAATGTATACTAACTGAAATGGATGAACTATAAATAATATTTCTGAATAGTACAATTATAAACAATTATATTGTAGCAAAAATGAATAAAAGCGACCTACTTGTGACTCATTACTTCCGGGTGTAAACGTCACAGTCTAAAAGTAATAATTAAAAAAAAAAAGTAAATATAAAATAAATGTAATACCAACTTAGGTTAACTAATATATGTAAACAGTACAATTAAAACAGTTCTATTAAAACAAATAATTACTAAGATCTAGGTAATTGTTAGTCTCATTGTTATGGTTTTAAAGAAAAAAATGTGTAAAAAAAATTCTGCTTTTGTGAGTACGTGTTTTTATAAAAGGTTCATCCGGTTTAAAGAAAGCACTAAGTTTAAATAAGACTGGAAATAACTAATTCAATATATAAATAGAAAAATGAAATAAATATAAGCTTTAAGTCTTAAGATAGTAATAATCAAAATGTAATAAATTATTTGTAGTTCAAATCTATGATAAGACAGGCTTTCGAAATAGGCTCGACCAGAAAGATTAAATTGGAACGAAATTATAATCTCCGTGCCATTTTCAAAACAACCCCACAAAAGTAACGGTATCCTGCAGTTGGTTAAATGACAACGTTGTTTGTAAGAAAAATGTAAAAGAAAATGCGCTTATCTGTTTATTTTGAACTGTTTTATTTAATTAAAAAAAAAATTGGCTATAACTGGAAGAGAGCGTTATGTTTTGGGGGTTGTTTAAAAAATAGAATGGAAATAAAGTTAGTTCCGTTTTAATTGTCTTTAATTGCGGCAAGCGCTAACAAAATCGAAAAATCACTGTTCACATTCGAAATGTTAACTTTTATAGGCTTACAGGTTTGCTGACAAGGCTGGGGGTGTTTATTTAGAAAGCCATACTTAACATGGGGAGGTAGGGATGTTTAATACAATTATTTTACTAAATTGATTTTTTTCATTTAAAAATAAAATTATTTCTTTTTTAATAAAGTTTTATTTTAAAATATTTGTTTTTGTTTATTTATATAAAATTACGATAGTTGAATTGTATTCTTTCAATTATATTGGCAAGTAAAATATAAAAGATTAAAACGGAATGAAATTGAAATTTCCATCACATTTTCAATACAATCCCAAAACATAAAGCTTTCCTCACCAAAAAATTGTTTTAGCAGTAGAAGAAATTGATAATTATGCACTGTAAGAACCAAGCTGTAATATGGGCATTAAAGTAAAATTTTATCCAACTTTTGTACTGGGAAAATAATAATATCTACGAAAGTATTCAGTTGCGAAGTGTTTGAATATCAGATTCGTTGTCGGCGATTCCGAAACCTTGTAAAAAAAATATTGGGGGGGGGGGCGTAATTCTTGTAATATGATGTTTTAAATATTTTTTTAGGTTAAATTAAGGTTTCACGATATTTTGTAAATAAGCAGATCATCTAAATAAACAATATGAAAACTATTTGAAATTTTAAACTATTTTCAAGAGTTAACAATTTTTATTTATTTTAAACAATATTTTTTTAGCTAAAATTGAAGTTTCACGATATAATTTTTTTTAATTGTTAGTTGGAAGCACAAAATAAGTTACAAAACATCTTTGCCTTCATGGCTTTCAAAATAGTAACGTTAATATTTCAGAACGGTACCACAAATACCGAAGGAACTGAACTGTCTATATTATTGGTAAGTGGTAAATTTTCACAATATAAATTTATAGGAATATAAACAGAACAGTGATATAAAAAATAATTTTGAAAGAAATATTGTTCACAAACCTTTTTTAATATTAATTTCAATTTTTTAATGTTGTATTAACTTAAAATCCAGCAGTTGATAGAGCAAACGTAGATATGTCTGTAGGTTTGGTTAGCGTGCGGAAAGAATACGTTATTATTTCGAAAGGCATTCGTAGTGTGAGGAGGGGGGGGATTTAAATAAATATTGTGAAATTTCAAGTTTAGATAAAAAAAAATGTATTAATAAAGTTATGCTTAAAATAAATAAAAATTATTGTTTATTTTTGAAAATAGGTTAAAAAAAAGTTTCATATTGTTTATTAGAAAAGATATTTTAAAATAGCGCGGTAAAAGAAATGCGTAAGCACCAGAAGTTAAAATTATAAACATTTTCATATTGTTATTTTTTTTAAAAAGGTAAATTTAATAATAAAAATAAGTGGAAAAAAAAATCCAATAAAAAGAAAAATATCTATTACAGACAACATGTAATGACGTAAATCTCCGATTGCACAAACAGTAAACCTTTCAGATAATATACGTAAAGTGAAATAAATCGAATATAAAATTAAATGAAAATATATTAAATAATTAAATGTTAAATAGATTTTGTAAATAGTACAGTTGAAATGATTAGAATATTTCCAATATGTAATAAGGTCGAGGTAATTAGTTAAAGAGATTTAATATAATGTGATATGCAAATGAGCATAAGTCATTCGATATGGAGGTGGTTTGTAGAATAGTATATAAAGAAATTAGGCATTGATTCTTATGTCTCCTATAACAGAAACATCCTAAAATGGGTTCTAATGTTTCTCTACCAGGAGAGATCTACCCTCTTACCTCCTTTATATTTCGTTGATGATGGAGAGCTGTACACACAGACAGAAACACACGAACCCTATTACTTTATAAAAATATAGATACATATATATATATGCATATATATATATATATACATATATATATATATACATATATATGCATATATATACACATATATATACATATATATGTATATACATACATATATATATCTATATATATACATATATATATACATATATATATACATATATATACATATATACGTAAAATACACATAAATATATATATATATATATATATATACATACATATATATATATGTATACATATATATATATATATATATATATATTTATGTGTATTTTACGACCCAGCAAAGCCGAGTGCCTCCTCTCCCTCTAGTATATATATTATATATATATATACTATATATTTTTTCTCCAATTAAAATCATTCATATGATTTGGACTCTAGAAAAATTCTTAATTTAAGGCTTAAGCTTAAGGTGTCTTAAGAAGAAACTGCAACTTAGAGAATCTTGTGTAAGAGGACCATATAAAAACGATAAACTACCACAGAATTCGCGCATAAGCCTGAGGTATCCTAGAGTGGATGAAACGCTGAATATTCAGTGTAGCTTAATCGCCATATATATTTTATAAATTACTAACTAGCTCTACCTACGTATTGAGCCCTTTCGAAGTAAATACTTAAAGTTTACGCATAAATCTATACTTTCGTATATTAATTTTATGTGAGTAAATGAAGTAGTTATATATATATATATATATATATATATATATATATATATATATATATATATATATATATATAGGGTGTTTCAGAAGTCTTGGGCACATTTCAAATTCTCATATCTGCTTAATTATGAATGGTAGCAAGATGAAAGTGGTGTCATCTTAAAGCGAAATGCATTAAGTTTTTTGTAAGGTTATTGATTTTGTTTCATTTCATTTCAGATGCAGTAATGGCGTTCACTCAACCAGAAAAAGACGTTTTGTGTGCTTAAGTTTGCAAAAGCTGAATCGTGGAGACTTGTCTAACGTGCATTTCACAGAAAATACCTTACACCCTGCAATTTTTTGTGTGAATTTGTGAAAGGACTGGTCTATGTGCCTCCTATTCCAAGAGACATGGATGAGCTGAAGGCCCGAATCACAGAAGCTGTTGCAACAACTGACAACGCAATGCTGGAACACGTTTGACACGAATTGAACTATCAGCTTCAGGTTTGTGTCGTGTGACTAATGGTGTTCACATTGAACATCTTTTTTTTTTCTTTTTTTATTACATTTTCACCCCAAACAAGGCGCATTGCCACTTTGGTGTAGGGGGCTACTATCAGGGGCAGCAACTACTGGGGCACTATGTTGGGATTTGGGCAGCAAGATGTCGGTTCACATTGCACTTGAACTTCTGCATGTCAGTACAGTTAGGGAAGCAGGAACCTGGAATGGAATTCCAGAGTCTAGCGGTTCTGAGGAAGAAACTACTGGAGTAGAAAGATCTTTTACATCTAGGGATCTCTACTGTGTGGGGGTGGGATTTAGCTGCCTGTCGGGTCTGTTGAGGGTGTCTACGTTGTGGGGGCACAAGTGTCTGCAGTTCGTCAGAGCCTTCACCATTAAAATACTTGTAGAACAGGCAGAGGGATGCAACGTTTCGTCGATGGGACATAGGCTGAAGCTTAGATGCCAGTTCAGGGCCTATCAGATTGGCAACTCTTTTTTGAACCTTGTCTAGGAGCGAGAGACTAGCAGCAGATGCACCAGCCCAAATGTGACAACAATACTCCATACATGGGCGAATGGTGGCCTTATAGAGGTACAGGATACTTTCAGGTGTCTGTAGTTTTCTAGCATGGTAGAGAGAGCCTACCTTTTTCGCAGCGGCCCTGGCAATGTTTTCAATATAATTGTTCCAACTCATGTTTCCTGTGAACGTTAGGCCAAGCAGTTTGAAAGATGTACTCTCAGACAGGGAATCACTGGCCATTGCTATTGGTGGCAGAGAAGGTTTCTTGTAATTATTGAAGAAAACCTTTGAACATTCCATGAAAAACTTGAGATTACAAGCTTTCTTAATATAGCAGATGTGTTTTTATAACTTTAATATTTCTCGAACTATTCAATGTTAAAATGTGCCCAAGACTTTTGGAACACCCTGAAACTACTCTCTTTATGAATTTTCTGCTTTTCGTGTAACTTCTACGATTAAAAAGAACCAGCCAACGATTACCATAGGTAATAACACTTTAGCTTCATCCTTTAAACACCTCTACCTAACATTCCCAGGTAACATGAATTGGAACAAATACATAGAAGGCATTGCCAAAGCTGCTGAAAGGAAAGTGGGCTCCCTCTACCATACTAGAAAAATGCTCACATTTGACAGTATACTATATCTCTACAAAGACACCATACGTCCATGCATGGAACATTGTTACCTCATATTGACCGGATATCTACTACTAGTCCCTAGTGGATAGGGTCCCAAAAATATGTCTCCACTCTAACAGAGTTTATCGTTCAAACCTCTCGGCCTAACAGTAGCATATACATAGAAGACATTGCCAAGGCTGTGGCTGTGGGCTCATTCCACCATGCTAGAAAAATATTCATACTCACACCTAGTAGCAGTATGAAAATATATTTATAACCATAAGCAAGCTATACAGAGGCGTATAGGTTACATTACTTCAGGAAATTATCAGGCTAATTGTGCCGATTTAATGTTAGCGATTGTTTTAATATCTAAGTCATGTTTGGTAATGCTAACTAGCCAATCATGTTTGTTGTTATTAGTCAATGTTTCCTCTCAAACAGACTGACCTTTATTTAACACTCATTTCATTTTTACGTGTTATCGTATTGCAGTAAGTGAAATAACGTTTCTGAATTTTTGAGATGTTTTTTTTTGGTTTATGCCATTCAATGAAACACGTGTAAGATGCAGTAATTTAAACAATATGAATGTGAATTAAGTGTATATTTATGTGATTTGTAAATGCTTAATAAAGTATACACGCGTGTGTGTGTGAGTACACACACATCTATGCATATAGTACACACACATCTATGCATATAGATGTGTGTGTATGCACACACACACACACACACACACACACACACACACACACACACACACACACACACACACACACACATATTCAGACAAAAGAATGTGTTGGAAGAAAAAGAGAAGCATTCTTCCAAAATATACACTTATTTATCTTTTCTTCAAACCAGAAACAAATTTACTACCCGAGATAATTTCGTCTCATGTTGCATACATTTTTTTCTGTTTTCATTGGAATAAACCAGAACAATTGAAAACGTCATTAATAATAATAAAACCCTGTAATGAAGCGATACAATTCTCTTGGATGCTAGTTTTTATTTACGTCGCCTGCACGGTGACGCCCATTAAAACAATTTTGTCTAGGTTTTAAATTAAGGTTACTGATGCCTAATCCTTTTAATAATAATAAAAAAAAGTAAACACTGCACAAACAAAATCCTTGGAGACTTGGCGTGCACCGAATGTCAGGAAATTTTGGATTCAGATTTTTTACATTTCATGTCAAAATCATTCGCAGTCATATTTTTTTTTTTTTTTTTGCTTTATTTAAGTAGAAATAAAACAACAAGCATGTTTTTAACAAAGGGATGAACAAAAGACGCACATAATAATAATAATAATAATAATAATAATAATAATAATAATAATAATAATAATAATAATAATAAAAAAATAAAAATAACATTAATAATAATAATAATAATAATATTAATAATAATAATAATAATAATATTAATAATGATAATAATAATAATAATAATGATAATAATAATAATAATAATAATAAAAAAATAAAAATAACATTAATAATAATAATAATAATAATAATAATATTAATAATAATAATAATAATAAAAATAAATATAACATTAATAATAATAATAATATTAATAATAATAATAATAATAAAAAAAATAAAAATAACATTAATAAAAATAACATTAATAATAATAATAATAATAATAATGATAATGATAATAATAATAATAATAATAATAATAAAAAAATAAAATAACATTAATAATAATAATAATAATAATAAAAATAAAATAACATTAATAATAATAATAATATTAATAATAATAATAATAATAAAAAAATAAAAATAACATTAGTAATAATAATGATAATAAGAGCATTAATAATAATAATAATAATAATAATAATAATAATAATAATAATAATAATAATAATGATAAAAAAATAAAAATAACATTAATAATAATAATACCATTAATAATAATAATAAAAAATAAAAATAACATTAATAATAATAATAATATTAAAAATAATAATAATAATATTAATAAAAATAATATTAATAATAATAATAATAATAATAATAATAATGTTAATAATAATAATAATGTTAATAATAATAATAATAATAATAATAATAATAATAATAATAATAATAATAATAATAATAATAAAATGTACGACATGAAAGAAAAACTGGAATCTTAAGAAGATATCAATCATACAAGTCATTATAGGAGTAACCAGGCTAATGAAAAAGAATTTCAAAAACTATCTGGCGAATATACCCGGTGAACCAAGTGCAAGAGAAATACAAACAATAGCACTTAAAGGAGCAGTTAGTGGTTGGAGTAACTAAACTAATGGGAGAATGTTTGGCCTCCGGTAGAATGCCCCATCCCCAGAAAAAGCAAAGTGATAAGAAAATTAAAACATACGCACACATACACAAAGGCACAGCTGGACTTCCACACCTGTGTACGTAAATTCTCATGTCTGAACCCCTTCCTTTCCTTACAAACAGGCCATTCAACCTATCGTCATCTATGTTATGGATGCGGATATTTTGAATTCAATTCAAAATTACGGCGCTTTTGTAGCAGCAATAGCGATTACAGACAACCACTACAGCAGCAACAGCTCATGATTTACGATTGTGAATCTGCGTTGGAAGTCAGAAGGTTGCGAGTTCAAATCACATTGGGGTCACCAAAATGTAGAATAGACAGACAATATCTCATTCTTACATTTAAAACAACTTTATTGAATCATTTTCGTTAATTAAAAAAGGAATGGAAAAATGATGGGTGGTAATAAAATCGAATAAACCCATGAATAACCATCGAAAACACTTCCGAAATTAAACAACACTGTGAAAGTCTTGCTTAATTTCAGAAGAGTTTCTGATGGGTAGCTAATCTGTATAAGTCCTGGAGACGAAATATTATTTATTTATCTTTTTTTTTTTAGAAGTTACTGTTTTTATTCGGGGTAAAAGTTATAATATGATTTTGTTAGTTTTTAGGTGGGCATTTGTGAATTTCATGACACTTGTAGGTTCTTTGTGCTCTCTGATTCATTTTTTTTTTTTCAGTTTCCTCGTAACTTGTTAGTGTTACCTTGAATTGACTAAAAGTCATGAATTTTTCTTTCTGAGTTATCACGGTTATAAACGGTTTAAAATCATTCGGCGACCCTTTAAGGACAATGGAGATCAACAGACTGTCGCTAATAACTTCGCCATTTTTTAATGAATTTGCTGTTGTTTCTTATAATATAATCTGTAATCGTCTCAGTTTCCATACGTTATGTAAAGGGATAATTTTGGGTTTTCCTTTCGATAAATTATGCTCTCTTAATATGTTCAATGCTTTGCAGCTGTCATCCAATGCTTCTTGCATTATCAGAGATAGACTTTTGTCATCCAGGCATTGTATTAATTCCGCAAAGACAATTGCGTTCTTTTCAATAAACTCAGTATCATTTCCATTTTCTGATTGTATCCGAATGACTTTGTGTAACTTTTGAATTTGTAAATAACCCAAAAATGTCTCTTGCCACGATTCGAATTTCGATTCCGATCCATCGAAATAAAGTCTCCCGCCGGTTCCAATAACCTCTTGAATCGGAAGCCATGTTTAATTTCAGAAGAGTTTCCAATGGGTAGCTGACCTGTACAAGTCCTAGAGATAAAAAAAAAGTTTTCGGTGGGTAGCTGATCTGTATAAGTCCTGGAGATGAAAAAGTTTTTAGTGAGGTAGCTGATATGTATAAGTTTTGAACTTAAAAAGTTTGTTGACAAAGAGCAAAGATCTTTCTCGTGATGAAGTGTATCTTCGAAATATATTTATAAATTTCAATATAAATTTCAAACAAAATAAGTATCCGTTTATTTTGTAATAATGCGTTGTTTTGGCTTCAAACGTATCTAATACATATCTATTTTATATTGGATCTATCTTTCTTTGTGACGTCAGATCGTGTTCGAACATGTGAATGATTTTTCACATGGATTTTGCATATTACATATGTCTCCAACACGTTTTTTGGCAACACAAAGACACTCCTTAATTTGCATTGTTCAATTCTACCTTTCTGACTTAACTAGTTGCATTGTTATTTCTAATATAATGGACAATTCTCTACATTCCTAGAATTGCATCTAAATAGCAATATGTATTCTTTTTTAACTTTTGATCACTGAGTTCGATTCTAGCATTCTCCTTTAATCAATACTAACTTGGATACCCGGCGTTGCCGGGTGTTTGGAGGTGTGTGTTGAGCAAAAAAAAAAAAAAAAAAAAAGTGGCAGTAGGCAGGCATGCTTAAATCCATACTGCGAAGGAGAAAAAGAACGTGAAAAAAAACATGACGTCTTTGCCATTGCGTCCATTGCCAAACCAGAAGTGGCGAAGGTTTAAATTAAGGCTATTTAAGCGAAAAGAGGGGATGACCTTCGAAAATATCGGCAAAATACGACCCCTCCTTGTAGAAAAGTGCCCAGTTGAGTTAATATTTTTAGCCAATTTTTCGATATTTATTGTCCGAAGGGTCGAGCTTCAAAACTATATCAATCTCGTGAAAATCTGTCGCCTCTGTCGAAATTTTTAGACATACATACATACATACATACATACATACATACATACATACATACATACATTTAAACAGACAGGTGAGATTTATATTATAGATTATTTCCGATCCTATTTACTTTGTTTCTCTAATTACTAGGATCTGTCCTCTTCCATATAAAATAGACATCTCCCTGCAAGAGTTGCAAAAACTTAACGTCGTAATCTCCCCCTAATGGGGATATACATGCGACTTCATACTCCCATGGTACTTCCTTCTTAGCAGGAAGCCGGTTAAACCTGCATAGGGTTAGTACCGTTTTATACAAAAGCCCAACCTTTCAAAATAACTTTATAGAATCATCTTTGTTAAGTTGGGGAAGTGAAGGATGTCAATAAAACATGGACACAAACAAAACGTTACAAAGTCCACGTGTTGTTAAATAAATGCCCCGTTAGTAGAAAACAGAGAAGAGTTTATATTTTTATGGAAATCGCTTCAGACAAGATATGAAGCCAATTGGTGTAAGAAGCTAAAAAGAACCAAAGATGATTATTGCAAAGACAGGAGATGCCTATTGAGCTTAGTCTTGAAAAGACTAAGTATGTAGTTAGGAGGGACACAGTGAGCAGGAAGAGAGTTCCACAAGCTTGCAGTAATTGGGAAGAAGTTTTTTTTTCTTTTTTTTTTACACAGTGATCACCACTTATCAAGGCCTGGAAGCCACTCAGGGATAAGGGTTATTGCAAGTACATTACGTTAGTGTGGAGATTTGATGAAGTGTTTAATTAAGGGGGCGGTTCATTAGGAATTTGTTAACATTGGACTTGAAGACATCCAAGTTGTAGTCCAGAGGGAAGCAGGCATACGGAACAGAGTTCCACAGGCATGCAGTTCTAAGAAAGAAGCTTTGTTCATAGAATCCGCATTTTGATTTAGGCACAGATATAGAGTGGGGGAAATTTTTCACAGTGGATTCAGCTAGACGGGTGTTTTTCGTGAAAGATTGGCGAGGGGGGACCAGAGATTGGAGTTCAGACGAGCACCTGCCATGAAAATAACGATAAAACAAGGATAGGCTCGCAATGTCTCTTCTGTGCGAGAGAGGTTGCAGGGTAGAGAAAAGGGCATCCCCCACTAAGCCACGAAGTCTATTTTGTACTCTGTCAAGGCAGGATAGGCTGTTTTTAGCAGCTCCTGCCCAGATATGGCAACAGTATTCTATCCTTGGACGTACTTGGCTTTTATATAGATAGAGAATTGCATCAGTAGTGAGATATCTTCTGGAGCGGTAGAAGGATCCCGCCATCTTTCCAAGCTGCTTGAATAGGAAATTGTATTAGCATGAGCTATCAAAACAGGGAATTGATGAAGACCACTAGACAAACGAGTCAAACGAGCTGGAACAAAGGAAACAGGAAATAGATCAGATAATTCTGAAGAACACATGCTGTAATACTATTTCTAAGAAAAACACAAAATGGGGGCGGGGGGGGATGAGAGTACCGAAAAGTAAACCTTTTCTTTTCTTTTTTTATTCTTCTTCTCATCCTTCCATTCCTCCCCCTCTGTATTCTTTCTTTTTCTCTGTTCCTTTCTGTCTTAATTCTCTTTCTCACCCTCCCCATATTCCGCCTACTCCTTCTCCCTCCCCACTCTTCATCTTTCTACCCCCCCCAAAAAAAAAACTTAATGTTTAGACAAGAAGCAACTCTTAACGGCAAACTTCGTGCACACATAAAATAAAAACATCTGAGCACAATCTTTTAATAATCACCCACCCACCCCCATCCCCTCACACTCTCCAACCACTGACCTCCACCGCTACCACAAACAAATATCCATCCGCCACCACCACTACCATCGTCACGATCAAATCCTAAATCCAGAATCGGTCGTTGATATAATCTGGATAACAGTTATGTTTCCATAAGCATTTTAAATATTTATTCCTCACATCGACGATCACATGTCTCTCCAGATTTCATGTTTTCGGTTAACGCGTCGCATCTTTCATCGACAGGGAAAGCATTTCGTAAACACGTTAGGTACAACGACCGTACGAAACCATGTAAAGGTCTATATTATGGCCCTAGGAAAGAGTGATAAAAAAAAAAAAGACGCGAACAACAGGTTTAAGTAGAAAGAATATATTGTACAAGAAAGTGAATACAAAGAAAGGTTGTCGGTTAGACAGTCTGTAGTCTCGCGTTAATTCGCGATATTCTCTCCCCCGTCCCCTGCCATCCACGAGAGTATTAGCCTCCTGGTCTATATAATAGTTGGAAGAGTCCATTATCAGTGAATGGGTAAGTCTCTATAACAGTCTGCAACATATTATGAGTAAAGTATTGTTTTTGTTTTTTTTAAATTAATTTTTAAATCAAACATTTTGTTTTTATAATTGAATCGCCACTTATGAGGGCTAGGAGCCATCCGAGAGTTGACGAGACTAAACTTATTGTCAGCTGAAAGTTGAGGAAAACTATGGGAGTACTAACCATCACCAATGGTATGTACAAACTATTGACTTGGCCAAAAAATCTCATCCGTTCTTTTGAGTGTCATCTTTCCGGTCTACTAAAAGATCGTTTTGTATTCCTATTCTACAAGTCCTCTATTTGGTGTAGCGAGTTTGTAGAATAAAAAGACTAAATCTTATTCTAACATTTAAAACAAAGTTATTGAATCATTTTGTTAACTTGTTAATAAAAGAGGAATGGTCGATAGAAGAGTCAGTAAATGAAAGCATCCACAGAAGAATTTAAGAATTGAAAGACATTTAAGACAACTTTATTGAGCCAGATTCGTTAACATGTAAATAAAAGGAAAAATAAAAGAGACGAGTGTCAGTAAATGAATGCATCCAGGAATATGAACGAAAACAAAAGATTAAAAAATCCACGTGATGTTAAATAAATGTCCCGTTAGTAGAGAAAAGAGAAAAGTGTTCGTATATGAAAGACAGGATAAATGTCCCGTTAGTAGAGAAGCGAAAAAAGTGTTCGTATATGAAAGACAGGATAAATGTCCCGTTAGTAGAGAAGAGAGAAAGGTGTTCGTATATGAAAGACAGGATAAATGTCCCGTTAGTAGAGAAGAGAGAAAAGTGTTCGTATATGAAAGACAGGATAAATGTCCCGTTAGTAGAGAAGAGAGAAAAGTGTTTGTATATGAAAGACAGGATAAATGTCCCGTTAGTAGAGAAGAGAGAAAAGTGTTCGTATATGAAAGACAGGATAAATGTCCCGTTAGTAGAGAAGAGAGAAAAGTGTTCGTATATGAAAGACAGGATAAATGTCCCGTTAGTAGAGAAGAGAGAAAAGTGTCGTATATGAAAGACAGGTTAAATGTCCCGTTAGTAGAGAAGAGAGAAAAGTGTTCGTATATGAAAGACAGGATAAATGTCCCGTTAGTAGAGAAGAGAGAAAAGTGTTCGTATATGAAAGACAGGATAAATGTCCCGTTAGTAGAGAAGAGAGAAAAGTGTTCGTATATGAAAGACAGGATAAATGTCCCGTTAGTAGAGAAGAGAGAAAAGTGTCGTATATGAAAGACAGGGTAAATGTCCCGTTAGTAGAGAAGAGAGAAAAGTGTCGTATATGAAAGACAGGATAAATGTCCCGTTAGTAGAGAAGAGAGAAAAGTGTTCGTATATGAAAGACAGGATAAATGTCCCGTTAGTAGAGAAGAGAGAAAAGTGTTCGTATATGAAAGACAGGATAAATGTCCCGTTAGTAGAGAAGAGAGAAAAGTGTTCGTATATGAAAGACAGGATAAATGTCCCGTTAGTAGAGAAGAGAGAAAAGTGTTCGTATATGAAAGACAGGATAAATGTCCCGTTAGTAGAGAAGAGAGAAAAGTGTTCGTATATGAAAGACAGGATAAATGTCCCGTTAGTAGAGAAGAGAGAAAAGTGTTCGTATATGAAAGACAGGATAAATGTCCCGTTAGTAGAGAAGAGAGAAAAGTGTCGTATATGAAAGACAGGATAAATGTCCCGTTAGTAGAGAAGAGAGAAAAGTGTCGTATATGAAAGACAGGATAAATGTCCCGTTAGTAGAGAAGAGAGAAAAGTGTTCGTATATGAAAGACAGGATAAATGTCCCGTTAGTAGAGAAGAGAGAAAAGTGTTCGTATATGAAAGACAGGATAAATGTCCCGTTAGTAGAGAAGAGAGAAAAGTGTTCGTATATGAAAGACAGGATAAATGTCCCGTTAGTAGAGAAGAGAGAAAAGTTGTCGTATATGAAAGACAGGATAAATGTCCCGTTAGTAGAGAAGAGAGAAAAGTGTTCGTATATGAAAGACAGGATAAATGTCCCGTTAGTAGAGAAGAGAGAAAAGTGTTCGTATATGAAAGACAGGATAAATGTCCCGTTAGTAGAGAAGAGAGAAAAGTGTTCGTATATGAAAGACAGGATAAATGTCCCGTTAGTAGAGAAGAGAGAAAAGTGTTCGTATATGAAAGACAGGATAAATGTCCCGTTAGTAGAGAAGAGAGAAAGGTGTTCGTATATGAAAGACAGGATAAATGTTCCGTTAGTAGAGAAGAGAAAAAAGTGTCGTATATGAAAGACAGGATAAATGTCCCGTTAGTAGAGAAGAGAGAAAAGTGTCGTATATGAAAGACAGGATAAATGTCCCGTTAGTAGAGAAGAGAGAAAAGTGTTCGTATATGAAAGACAGGATAAATGTCCCGTTAGTAGAGAAGAGAGAAAAGTTGTCGTATATGAAAGACAGGATAAATGTCCTGTTAGTAGAGAAGAGAGAAAAGTTGTCGTATATGAAAGACAGGATAAATGTCCCGTTAGTAGAGAAGAGAGAAAAGTTGTCGTATATGAAAGACAGGATAAATGTCCCGTTAGTAGAGAAGAGAGAAAAGTGTTCGTATATGAAAGACAGGATAAATGTCCCGTTAGTAGAGAAGAGAGAAAAGTTGTCGTATATGAAAGACAGGATAAATGTCCCGTTAGTAGAGAAGAGAGAAAAGTGTCGTATATGAAAGACAGGATAAATGTCCCGTTAGTAGAGAAGAGAGAAAAGTGTTCGTATATGAAAGACAGGATAAATGTCCCGTTAGTAGAGAAGAGAGAAAAGTGTTCGTATATGAAAGACAGGATAAATGTCCCGTTAGTAGAGAAGAGAGAAAAGTGTTCGTATATGAAAGACAGGATAAATGTTCCGTTAGTAGAGAAGAGAAAAAAGTGTCGTATATGAAAGACAGGATAAATGTCCCGTTAGTAGAGAAGAGAGAAAAGTGTTCGTATATGAAAGACAGGATAAATGTCCCGTTAGTAGAGAAGAGAGAAAAGTGTTCGTATATGAAAGACAGGATAAATGTCCCGTTAGTAGAGAAGAGAGAAAAGTGTTTGTATATGAAAGACAGGATAAATGTCACGTTAGTAGAGAAGAGAGAAAAGTGTTCGTATATGAAAGACAGGATAAATGTCCCGTTAGTAGAGAAGAGAGAAAAGTGTCGTATATGAAAGACAGGATAAATGTCCCGTTAGTAGAGAAGAGAGAAAAGTGTCGTATATGAAAGACAGGATAAATGTCCCGTTAGTAGAGAAGAGAGAAAAGTGTTCGTATATGAAAGACAGGATAAATGTCCCGTTAGTAGAGAAGAGAGAAAAGTGTTCGTATATGAAAGACAGGATAAATGTCCCGTTAGTAGAGAAGAGAGAAAAGTGTCGTATATGAAAGACAGGATAAATGTCCTGTTTGTAAGAAAAGAAAAAGCGTTTTCACATTTGAGACAATGCATACCGTACATCGGTGTTGAAGTCAGGACCATCCAGGTATGTGGATGTGTGTGCGTTTTATAAGAGGGGCGTTCCAAAAGTAATGCCTCCTATTTTTTGATTCGCCCGAATGGATCAGAGGGGATTAAAAATTGCACTGTTATGATGACTGAACTTATGCATTCATGACCTGAAAGATTCATCTCTCTGTTGCAGATATTGACGTTTGTTAACGTTAATAAAAAAAAGAGGAATAGAAAAAGATGTGAAATGGAAGATCAAGCAGAGCACTACTAACAGCTCATGTTTTGATTTCAATGAAATCATAGAGCCTAAAATATGTAATACAACGTATTAGATATTTTAGGCTCTATAATTTCCATTTTGTCATCCACTTCGTGTCAAAATCAAGAAGCTCTTCCTCTGTAATACATAGATGTAATTACGGACCAGAAAATTAAATTATCATAAATCTTATGAAAAGAACATTAATTATTCTGCTCCATTATCTTCGAAGGAATTAAAGGGACAAAAGTTTTATTCTTGTAAAAACAAACGCATTGTAATGGAAGCTTAGAAAGATTATAGGTGGGTGAGCGAAAATAATGTAAAAAAAAACAAAAAAAAAAAAAACGGTATTTTCTACTTGAGGTCAAAATTAGCGGAAATGAATTGGTTTGGTTTGCTTGTTTGTTTTTGTGTTTTTTTTTTACGGAAAATCAACCCTTTTGAAGTGATTTAATGCTCAAATCAGTAATTTTTGAAAGAACTGTTCATGTTTCAAGTTCTTTATTTCTTCAAATATTTATTCATGGTGTTTGATTTGTTTATTTCTTATTTCTGTAGAGAAATTTTCTTTTTTTTTTGGTTATTTGCTTTGCAAAGCATGATTGAGTTTCGCAAAGGGAAAAGAAAGAAAAAAGAAAACAATAACATTAATGAAAAGTCTTAAATAATCTGAAAACGGTTGATATGCCGTAAAACAAAACAACCAAACCAAACACAATGAATAAATATTTTAAGAGATAAAGAACTTGAAGCATAAAAACATTTTTTTTTTTTTTTTTTTGCATTTTAAGTCTGGAAGCTAGTATCTTTAGACAGCCTGATCTGTAAGTACCAGAAATTAATTGCGTTTTATATTATCTTGCACGCACACATATATATACTGGGTTAAAGTTATTTAAAAGTGATAACTAATGAATTTAACAAGGTTATTAAGAGTGCTCAATAAAAGAAGAGCAAGATATATTTTTATTAATATAAACAAATTTACATGATCGTTACACTAGACATGCTAATGTTTCGGACAAATAGTCTTCATCAGGCAATTTAATAAATGGTGACTCTCTGCAGAAGAAACCAGTCCTATATATATATATATATATATATATATATATATATAAAGCTAAATGTGTGTGTGGGGAGGGGGGTCAGTAATAGGCTCCTATATGGTTGACTATTTTAAAAAAACTGATTACATATAATGATAGATGTATCGAGACACAGGAATGGGTATGTTTGATCTGGCAGAACAGTGGTTCATTAAAATTCTGGGGTCTGCGTTCGTGCCTGATCCACAAAGTATGGAAATAAAAAATGTTAAAATTAAAAAAAAAAAAAAACGTTTACAAGTGGTTTTGATATAGATGTACATAATAATACTTTGATAAGTATGTTTTAACTTAAATAGAGATGGTATAATAAAATTGTGGGGTCTGCGTTCATGCCTGGCCTCCATAGAATAGAAATAGACACAGACTTTAATAAAGACTTTTCATATCTATCTGCGTAAGTATATTTTGATAATTATGTTTCAGTTTGAAGAAATATGGTATGATAACATTATGGGGTGTTCGTTCGCACCTGACCTCCATAGAATGGAAATATGGGGGGGGGGATTTCCGATTTGCTTTTTATTTGTAGTTTTATGTTTCTAATGTAATCCCCCTCCCCCCCAAAAAAATTGAATTTGTTCTATTTTGGGGTTTGTTTTGTTTATTAAATTGTTAGGTGAAAGTAGAGAATGGTCTCATAAAAAATAATTAAATTTATCGTTATTTTATGTTTCCAATGAAATTCCCGCCCCCCCCCCCCCGCCACCAGAAAAATTGTATTTGTAAGATTGTGTCCTCCCCCTCAATCGCCAAACTTGAAAAAATGCTAGAGGTGACATGTCTCGTTGAACGCTTGGTGGCCCAAAAGTGAGTGCTCATTTTATGTTAAATTTATATAGAAAAGTGATCCCCCACTCTAACATGTTATTTTTATTTTGTTTTTGTTTCTTCAAAATTTCTTTCTCATAATATTTATAAAGGCTGTTTAAATGTATTAGGCTGACAAAAAGTAGATCTCCATTTTTTTAGGGGTTTGACGACGCTGGGTCACGTCATATAAAGTTACCTTTTTAATGAGAAAATTAAGTTTGTTATCGATGAAATTAACGAAAAAAAAGAAAAAAAATGTAAATTGTGGAATTTAGAGGGGGGGGGGCAGTAGATCATTTGTTTAGGTATTAAACGGCGCTCTGTTTAAGGAATAAAATAAAACAAACAAATGAAATCTTTTCAGTTTTTTTCGTAAGCGTTTTTTTTTTTGAATATTTAAAAAAACAATAAAGGCCAAACATTTTTCTATCTACACGGAATTATTTTTCCAGCTAGAAACTTAATGAAATTACCAAATGATATTTGGTGAACGTTTGTTTTTTTTTATGAATAGCATCTAGGGGCAAATAACTCTAAAAAAATTGTTTAAAAAGAAAATGTCGCTCTGCTGGAAATATTAATTCCAAAATAAATTAAGTTAAATATATTATGAATATAATTGTTGCTTAAAATTTATTAAATAACAATTTTAAATAGAACTCTTATAACAATTCTCCCACTTAAAACATTAACTAAGATGCCACTATTTACTAAAATCAATTTTTCTTAATGTCGTATGCAAATAAAGTGATCTCTTAATTGTATATTTTTGCAAGTATAATACTATATATAGAAATAAATGACAGATTAAAATAAGACACGTTTTGTATATATTAATCAAATTGTGAACAAACAAACAAACAGGTAGGAATACGAATATATATATATATATATACTAGCAAAGATACCCGTGCTTTGCACGGAGCTTTGTTGCGCACCCGGGTACCAAAATCTGTGGGCACCTTTCCAGTAAGTTGATGTTGTAAGAGCAACGATTGCATAAGGTGATTAACATTTTAACTACCTCTTGTAGTGACTGAAATTCAATCAGGAACTTCACAAAACATTTTCATCAAAAAGGAAGGTTACTTGATGTTACATAGTAAATTTTTCATTGAAGTAATTTTCAACTCTTGCTTAAATTTTATCTTGCACATTCAATACTAAAAACTTACCACAATCAGATCATGTCAGTTTTTCCTCATATCCATTTCTCGAACTTTTCACTGAAGAGCCTCAGGGTAAACTACATTTCTGCTGCTTTGATTTGGAGCCAGAATGTAGAGTTTTTCTGAACTTCCTGTCCGGCTGATGGAGACGTAGAACATACCGTGACTGAAGCAGTCTGATGTCAAGTCTACGCCAATGGTGTTAAATGTCTGACCTTGACTTTTGTTTATGCTCATTGCAAAACACACCTTCACAGGAAATTGGAGTCTCCGGAATTTAAATGGAAGTTCTGAGTCCGATGGAACTAAGGGGATCCTTGGCAGTAGAACGGTTTCGCCTTTGTAGGGACCACAGGAAATGGTGGCCTCAAGTACATTGGTGTGCAATCTGGTGATAACACATCTGGTTCCGTTTATTGTTTTTAGCGGTTCCAAGGATCGAAGAATCATGATTGGCGATCCAATTTTGAGATTTAAAATGTGTGGAGGCATTCCAGATATCTCCAAAGAGTTTAAAAACTCCACAGGGTAGTGAACAGCTTCATATTCATTAGTAGCCGAATCAACTGACTTGTATTGCTTTGTGTCTCCTGGAAATTCATCCATTATTGAATTGTTCAAATGATTCACATTGCTGTTTAATGGCGAAATAATAGCCCTCTCAGCAAGCCAATCCGGTGATTTTCCATTGTTTTGCAGGTCTGGGTACACTTTGTCTTTCAGTTGCTTCTGATTACCGACACATTTACCAAGCGCAGTTGGAATCTTAATTGTGTCAGGTGAAGAAGTGATAGGAAACTGACCATTACCGATTTGGAGAAGCAATTTTGAGAAGTCTGCTGCAGCTGTGTTATCAGAGATATAGGCTCTCATATTAGTAGTCAGTCTCTTCACTATAACGTGCCTCCAGAGATAGGATTGTTTCAAACTTGCATTGACAATGTTAGCCCTTGTGCCATTTTTAACCACTGGGAGGATTTGACGGAAATCACCACAAAATAAGGTTGGAATGCCACCCATGGGATTCTTGTTTCCTGTGATGTCTTGCAGTGTTCGGTCAATTGCTTCATAAGCACTCTTGTGCGTCATTGGGGCTTCGTCTACAATGATTGCAGAGGTGTCTCTAATTACATTTGCCAAGGCTGAGTTACCAGTAATTTTGCAAACTGGCTGATCCATTCGATGAGTATCCAAGGGTACTTTAAAAGTGCTGTGAAGAGTGCGGCCACCTTGTAGTAGAGTAGCAGCAATGCCACTGGATGCTGTTGCAAGCACAATCTTTCTCATGGATCTAATCTTTGCAAGGATCAAATTGATTACAAAAGTCTTGCCCGTACCACCTGGAGCATCAAGAAACATCATGTTTTTGTTCATTTCACCTTGTGCTTCCAACATTGCCATGAATGAATTGTAAACTTCTCTTTGAGAATCGGTCAGTTTTTCTTGCATATTTTCTGCTTGTAGGGAAAGTTCTTCAAGATTATAAGTAACTTCACGTTGATACTCTCTCGCGAGTCTTTCATCTCTCCCTTGCATTGGTGCAGGTAATCCATAGCTTGCCAATGGTTGACCGCACATAAGGAGAACTTTTTCTTCAATTAGACAAAGAGTTTTATTGTAGATGTCCTCATTAAAATCTGCTTCTGGATTGTTAACTTCTTGCCTGTATCTGTGAAGAATGTCTTCAGATATTACATCACGAAAAGCCATCCAGATCTCAAGAGGATTGCTTGGCTCACAGGCTGTTAAAATTATCACAAATAGGCTTCGCAAATTTGAAGGTGATTGAGTGGCACTTGCCTCTCCTACTGCTTGATGCAAGTGATGGTCATTTTCTAGAAGGCCTCGAGCAAGGCACGCTGCTCTGTATGTTTCAAACACCTGACCATTGTATGCTCGCAAATCTTGAAATGAAGTTGGAATAGCAACCTCATTGAGCAACAGGCGTAAGAAATAACACTCCCCTGCTTTTGGACTAATCGTGTAGATTCTCCCAATGCATGGTGCCTTCCATACATCATCATTTTCAGTATCTTCAACTTGTACCCCACGCATTCTTCTCATCCATTTCTTTGTCGATTTGTTCCAAGTGTAAAACTCAGGGACTTCTACGTATTTGAGACCCCTTGCAAAGTCATCCTCATGGCAGAGTTGAAAAAATGCTGTCAAAGTTGTGGCAGGCGGTGGACCTTGGGCTCGTTCCAGAGCAGTATCAGCTGAGAACATGACACGCTGCCTATTTTCAAGATGAACAGAAAGTTGTACAATTGGGGGGAAATGTTCATGGATGGGATGTTCCAATATCCTCCAGGCCGCCTCTGAACTGCCGACATACCTTGCATTCTGGAACTGCTGGATCTCATCCACAATGTGACTTTGTACTTGGCCTTGTTGGTTAGCTGCTCCATCAGTTCTTTGTAGTTCAAACACTGCTTGATCACATCCTTTATTCACGTATTTGAGGACATATTTGATGCTTTGGATCGGGCTGCAAATTTCTACATTAATGTGAGCGTTGAACTGCTGAAGGAGGACCTTGTTGTACGGAACAATCCACTGGTTTGTTATTTCTTGATTAACATACCGACCATTTCTCTTCATCCTTATTGTACCAGTCTGGCCTCCATCTTCTGGTTTTCTTCGCCTGTACTTGGGGTAAGAGTCTTGGCCTTGCTCGGTACACTGAAGAAATTCTTTTGGGTATTTTTTGGAACATTTGTTGTCAATCATACATGGACAATTTGGATTAAATGGTCCACAAGGTCCATGCACCATATGTGCCATCACTTTAGCATGAAGATCAGGATCTTCCTCTTTGTCAGGGATCTCTGCAGATATGCAGAGATCCATTTTTTCTGGTAGAAGTTTGTCCTCTGGGGCCTGCCAGGTGAGGATGTGTGCATGCGGCAGTCCTCTTTTTTGATATTCAATACTGTACAGGAAAGCCCTCAACCTGCCAAATCCTCCCTTTTTAATAAATTCAAGTAACTTTTTTAGCTTCTGCCTGAAAACCCTGGCAACAATATCTGGACGATCCTGAGGGTCTTGCCCTTGAAGACAATTTTCTGTAATTTCTGTCCACTTTGGATTTGTTGTGAACGTGATGAAGAGGTCGGCTCGGCCCATTCGCCGAACATATGCCATGGCATCACTTTGACGCTCAAACATGTATCGAGGGCCTCCTGTATAAGTTGCCGGAAGTACAACTCGTTGACCAAACTGTTCTGGATTCCCATCCTCCCTAAGAATTGAATCTCTCAAGTTGCTATAATTGTCAGCTCTCAGGGTCTGTTGCTCACGCCTCAGGAACTGTAAACGTTCTGTTTCAATCTTGCAGTACACATCCACCAGCCATTGTTGAAATAGCCTTCGGTACCAGAGAAAATAGTTTCCAGGCCGAGTCATTAAATGGTACGAATAAAATTGCTGTTGGGTAACTTTTCGCCTATTGGATGCCTTCATGTAGATGTTGTAAGATGGAGAACCATAGGGGTACATTAACGGGTACATTAAAGTATCGTAGAGGGGATGTAGTTCGGAGATCCATTTTAATGTATCATTTCTAAAACGCAAGACAATATCCCGGTTAGCTGTTGGTTCATTCTCCATTAATATTCCAATCTCATACGTTGTTGTTGGAGCATTGAATCGCCGTGGATGCTCTTCTTGCGGCCTTCGGTCTTCCCTTATGACAACTTTATGTTCTACCAAGTGTTCTTCTTCAATCCTCTCCTTTGTTGTTTTCAGCTGACAAATGAAGCTGTTGTTCTCATGTAAAAATTCAGTCAGACTTTGGAGAATGTCTCTATTGCGTCTACTGTCACGTCCCCGATTATGTAGTTCCTCTTCCAGACTATCCAAGAAGTAGACTTGAATAAACTTTGCTGTTTCATCTTCAGGTGGTAAAAGACTCCCAATCTGGTGGCAAACCTGGCCTCGAATTCTAAAAGAAGGATTCCACCCATGTACTGCCGCAATTTTGTGACCAAATGATGTCATTGCAAAACAATTGTTATAACTGCGTAGATTTTGCAGAAAATCTTTAGAGATGGGACCATTGCCGGAGAGCAAATCTTGAAGCAACTGAGGCAGTGGTGGAAAGCTATCAAGCACAACTTTGCCAGAAGAACAACAACAACCAGGGGTTTCTCCTTTAAATTTTACAGCTGAGCAATGTTGACATACTTTGTCCATTTTTCCTATATCAGCTGTAGTGAGAGAGTCATTTTTGTTGTAGAGCAATCCTTTTCTATTGCAGTGTTCTATTTCATGGTGTCTCAAAGCAGTCATTCGTTGTCTAGCTGCCTCGTTTTCTGTCAATTGCTGGGGCAAAGTCATACTCTCTCTCCATGCAGCCTCTCGTTGTTGCCCTTGGTATAGGCGAAAGCTTCGTTGGGTTTCCGATTCATTCTGATGTCGTTGAGCCACTCTCAACTCACCTTGTGTACGTCTACTTACCTCATATAATTCATTCGATCGTAATATTGCTTCTCTTTCCAGTGCATATCTTTGCCTTTCTTGAATCTCATCTTGTGATGAATTTAACCGCCTTACAGCATGTCTAGTTCTGTCAGCTTCACGTTGGGTTTCTCTTTCCAAATCTGACAGTCTTGCTCTCCTTTCTCTTTGACGTATCCTGTTAAGTTCTAGACGTCTTTCTCTATCTGAATTGTTTTCATTGGAGCGAATTGCAGCAACTCTTAGTCTATTAGCTTCCAATCTTTCCATTCTTTCTTCCTCACTTTCGTTTCTACTTCGTTTGGGTGGCATAATTTCGGTTTTAAACGGAATTGTTTAACGATATTAATGATTGTAAATTAATTAAGCGTAAAGGAAATGTATACTAACTGAAATGGACGAACTATAAATAATATTTCTGAATAGTACAATTATAAACAATTATATTGTACCTATTTACTATGCCTCCCCACGGGACAGAGTTAGACACCAGGGTCGTTTTTTAACGTGGAGAAAAGGTACAAAAATAAAAATTGTCTCAGTCGTGAAGGATTTCTCCTCCACCGAAAGAGAACAAGAAAATGAAGTGCAGCATCTGAAGAACAGATACTACACTTTGATCTTGACCAAAAGGAATGAATAAAAGCAACCTACGTGTGACTCATTACTTCCGGGTGTAAACGTCACAGTCTAAAAGTAATAATTAAAAAAAAAAAAAGTAAATGTAAAATAAATGTAATACCAACTTAGGTTAACTAAGTAAACAGTACAATTAAAACAGTTCTATTAAAACAAATAATTACTAAGATCTAGGTAATTGTTAGTCTCATTGTTATGGTTTTAAAGAAAAAAATGTGAAAAAAAAGTTCTGCTTTTGTGAGTACGTGTATTTCTTTTAAATTACATAACCTTTTTATTTTATTATTTTAAATTTATATATTTTGTTAGTAAACTGGAAGAAATTCAGTTGAATAAAACCTTGTTCGTGTTCTTTACGTTAAACTCATATTTTTATAAAAGGTTCATCCGGTTTAAAGAAAGCACTAAGTTTAAATAAGACTGGAAATAACTAATTCAATATATAAATAGAAAAATGAAATAAATATAAGCTTTAAGTCTTAAGATAGTAATAATCAAAATGTAATAAATTATTTGTAGTTCAAATCTATGATAAGACAGGCTTTCGAAATAGGCTCGACCAGAAAGATTAAATTGGAACGAAATTATAATCTCCGTGCCATTTTTAAAACAACTCCACAAAAGTAACGGTATCCTGCAGTTGGTTAAATGACAATGGTTGTAAGAAAAATGTAAAAGAAAATGCGCTTATCTGTTTATTTTGACCTGTTTTATTTAATTAAAAAAAAAATTGGCTATAACTGGAAGAGAGCGTTATGTTTTGGGGGTTGTTTAAAAAATAGAATGGAAATAAAGTTAGTTCCGTTTTAATTGTCTTTAATTGCGGCAAGCGCTAACAAAATCGAAAAATCACTGTTTACATTCGAAATGTTAACTTTTATAGGTTTACAGGTTTGCTGACAAGGCTGGGGGTGTTTAATACAATTATTTTACTAAATTGATTTTTTTCATTTAAAAATAAAATTATTTCTTTTTTAATAAAGTTTTATTTTAAAATATTTGTTTTTGTTTATTTATATAAAATTACGATAGTTGAATTGTATTCTTTCAATTATATTGGCAAGTAAAATATAAAAGATTAAAACGGAACGAAATTGAAATTTCCATTACATTTTCAATACAATCCCAAAACATAAAGCTTTCCTCGTCAATGAATTGTTTTGATAATATACGTAAAGTGAAATAAATCGAATATAAAATTAAATGAAAATATATTAAATAATTAAATGTTAAATAGATTTTGTAAATAGTACAGTTGAAATGATTAGAATATTTCCAATATGTAATAAGGTCGAGGTAATTAGTTAAAGAGATTTAATATAATGTGATATGCAAATGAGCATAAGTCATTCGATATGGGGGTGGTTTGTAGACTAGTATATAAAGAAATTAGGCATAGATTCTTATGTCTCCTATAACAGAAACATCCTAAAATGGGTTCTAATGTTTCTCTACCAGGAGTGATCTACCCTCTTACCTCCTTTATATTTCGTTGATGATGGAGAGCTGTACACACAGACAGAAACACACGAACCCTATTACTTTATAAAAATATATATATATATATATATATATATATATATATATATATATATATATATATATTATAACAATGTCAACTCAGGAGAAGTGTTGTTGGAAAGTGTGCAACTCTTGCCACAGAAATTTCACATGAAGACATCCTTACAGTGGGTATCCAAAGTCTGTCAAGACTGAAGGAAGCTCTTATTATATTGTCAGTGTTTTTGCTTAATGATTTTTTAATGTAATTTTTCCATTTTTCGAATGGTCGTTCTTATGTCGAGTTTATGTAGGAATGGTGGTCGTTTTCGTCCATTTTTTTTTCCTTCAGTCATCTTCAGGCAGTTTTTGATTACTGTTTCGTTTCGTTTTGTTTTCCAAAAAATGGAAAATTACATAAAAGATCATTAAGCTCTATGATTTCCATTTTGTCATCCATGTGCTGTTTAACAATATCTGTCTGAATGAAAACATGCTGTTTTTAAAATATAATTATCCAGTGACACATGTTTCGTCGTCTACGATTCATCAGAGTGGTATGACGAAACACATGTCAGTGGATGATTATATTTAAAAAATATATATATATATGCCGCTCCCCCTTTGGGGGGTACAAAATTATCCAAAGGGAAAATTATTCCCAAGTCGCATTTAGGTAAAATGCACTTTCGTATAAATAACAGACTTCATTCAAAACATATTGCAAAACAAAAACAAATAAAATTATATATATATATAGTACTTATCTATCTATCTATATATATATATATATATATATATATATATATTTAGTACTTATCCACACACCGTTTTGTTGTATCACAGCTCTTCTGTTTATCACCAACCATGCAGAATATAAATTTTACTTTTTATAAACAATATCAACTCAAGGCCTTTTTTTTTGTTGTTTTTTTTTTTTTTTTAGAATTTTAGTTTTGCAAAATTGCACCATGTTTTGCAACTGCATTTTTTTTTTTTGACTGACAAAGAAAGTTTTGTGTCAAAAGAGATAACGCTGAGACAGAAAATAAATTTTGTATTTTTTTGTTTTGTTTTGTTTTTTAAATCCTTCATGGAATCATGACTAATTATCTAATGGCAGCTAAGGTTAATGGCTTTCAGCGAAGTCTCCTTTGCTGAAAATGCGTATAAAAATAACCATCAATACGCATTATTTAAAAAAAAAATGCTTCTAGCATATAAAGAAACAGGTTTGAACAAAAAAAAAAAAACGTCCTGTAAGGATAATTCGACTTTTTCTATCTCCCCGTTTCAATATGATCGTTTTGTTATAAGTTGCAAACTATTTCCCACAATAATGGCTCTTCACTCAAGAATCTGGGCAAAAATAATTATGTCCCGACTAAAGTTCGAACTCATAAACTGTTTTCTCTTTCTTCTACACTTTAGAGTTGAAAATCGGTCAGCCAAAGGAAATCAAAGGAAATCAAAGAAAGAATATGCACCCTTTCACACTCATGAATATCGAAGAAATGATTCATTATGAAATCGGTACTCAGTGATCTGTGTAGCAACATTAGGACTTTAAACTGTGTGAGGGTTAGCTCCTCCACCTCCCTCTATGATATTGATAATAAAAAACTGTTGGTTAGATTAAATATAACATTCTCTGCTAGTAAAAAAAAAAAAAATATTGATAAGGATTAAATTTTTCTTTGTAATAACATGGACCACTATCTGCCTAAAAAAAGTATATCCTGACTGTAGTTCGAACTCACAAACTTTGTCTTTAAATATAGAAGCTAACTGAGTGATCCACAGTAGCGGGTACAAAATTATGATACTATTAAATACATACACGAGGCCGTTTTTTTTTTTGTTTTATTTTTGTTTTTCACTTTTGTTCTGTTTCTTCCATGCTTTAGGGTTGAAATCTAGTAAACCAAAGACAATGAAACAATTGAGAAAAAGAAAGCGCCGTCTTGTTAATATCGGAGAAATTATATTTCATGAAATCAGTACTTAGTGATTTGCGTAGCAGCATTAGGACTTTAAACTGTGTGAGGGTTAGCTCCTCCAACTCCCTCTATGATATTAATAATAACAAAAAAATGTTGGTTGGATTAAACACAACATTCTCTACTAGTAAAAAAAGAAAATATTCATCAGGATTAAATATAAAAAACAGTTGGACTGATTGAGTTTATACGGCTAACTTTTGCTTGGGATAACTGCATTTAGTATTTACAATTGGATAATTTTCTTTTCTGTATGCGAGAGTTATTTATTTTGCCATTCCAATTTTTGGATCATTTTTATATTACAAGAATAACTCTCCACTCAAAATTCTGAAAAAAAAAAAATTTCTGCTCTGACTGAAGTTCGAACTCACAAACTTTTTTTTAAGTATAGAAGCTAACTAGTTGCTCCACAGTAGCAAGTACAAAATTATAACGCTATTAAATACATACACTCCCCTCTTTATCATATGGTTTAAAGTTGAAAACCAGTCAACCAAAGGCAACAAAAGAAATCAAAGAAAGAAAGTACTCCCTTTCTTTGTTACTGGTAAATGTCGAAGAAATTATTTATTTTGAAATTAGTACTCAGTGAAATGAGTAACAGTATTAGGACTTGAGACTGTACGAGGGTTAGCTTCTCCAACTCCCTCTATGATATTAATAATCAAAACAAAAACTGTTGATTGGATTAAATATGAAATTCGATCAAATCGATTGGAAATTGAATTTTTCTTTTTAACAACATAGGCCAATAATTGTCTTGTATGACTGACACAAATTGTCATAAAAATTATTAATTACAAAGTATGTGTTGAAATCATATGAGGGTATGGTTATGAAACATTGGAAGGTTCTATTTATAGACAGGGGGTGATAAGAACTGACTAATCAGATGGAACCACACTCTACCATCAACTAATCAGAAACCAGAATCACTCCGCAAAATATACTGGATCTCTTAGAATTCCTGCACATAACTTTTCATCTTCATAAGGAAAGGAACTATGCTCTTTGTCTGCAAGCTTTTACAACTTCTTTGGATTGGCTAACTACCAGAAACTCTACTCTTGGTCTTTGTGTTCAAGTTTTTATAATTCAAAGCTGCTCTGGATTAATACTGCCATTTTGTTTTGAACAACATTTCTCTTCTCTTTCAAAACAAAAATGGCTGCCAACTCAAGCATATGAAAGAAAAACTTGAGTAACTTTCGGCAGCTTTGTAACTCTTGCTTCCCTATTTTATTCTTGTAGTCCTCACATTCCATGAGCGATGTTTCTGACTACGAAGGAAGATTACCCATTTTTGGGTCGAATCTATCCATCTAACATGTATCATTAGATAGCATTTGACTTTAAAGTAGTATTTTAACTCCTTACATTAAGTGGTTTCATGACTTGTCTTCAGCGATTTCAATGAATAAAAAATAAATAAAATAATTATATAAATATAATATAGGATTCGTCAAAAGATTTGATTTCGACAGAACATTGTAAAAATATATTTTTTAAAACAGAAATAAATACAAAGTGGAATGATAAAATTGTCACCCTACAAAAAGACGACATGATTCCATTTCCGTTTGAGGAAAACCGGTTTTCTTTTTTTGTTGCAGACCATCTACTAGTTGACCAGTTGGGTACAAATCCAAACTGTGATAAGAGTCTTCTATCGTGTCTGAAAGTCACACAATGTTCAATGAGCAAGATCGGAGATGTGCCACTGTACAACACATGCTCTCTACCGATCCAAGTTGTGACAACAGGACCATTGCCATCACCCTCAAAATGCATCGCTGAATTGCCAGGAATAAAACGGACGTGCCCAGGATGATGAAAACAAAGTTTCTGGCTACGGTTATGGTCTTTGGTGTGGTTTCGAGGTCGACTTGAAAGTCAACACCAAAGTGTACCTGGATATGTTGAAGGGTATGGTAACCCTCTGGTGCAATCAGATGGCCGCTGGCAGAAACTGAGTGTGGCACCAGGACTTGGTACCAGCTCACAAGTCCAAAGAGACCTAAGTTTGGCATCAGAAGGAGTGCTATGAGTTTGTACCCTTCTCTCACTCGCCCCTCTCCTCCGACCTGAATGCGTTGGACTACTTCGTTTGGCTATACGTCGAGAACATCATCAACATAAACTTCCACAATACCAAAGCCAACCTGATCACCGCCATTCACCGAATATTCACAGAGCTCTCGTCGGAGGTTGTGGACCCATATCGAAGCGGTGATTGAGGCTGAAAGCGGCTACATTGAATAGATGTCAGCTCTACTACATAATCAAGTTACGTGAATTGATTTTTTTCAATAAAAGTTTTAAAATAAATCTGTAGTGTTTGTTTTCTTTAGGGCGATAAATTTATCGTTCCACCCTGTAAGAGTTACTTTCATTGAAACATTCTTGTCACAAGTATCAAAATGAAATACGTTCAAAAGGAAAACGTTCAATTATTACACCAACTAGCTGTACCTACCCGGCGTTGCCCGGGATGGGATGAAGTCATTTTAGTTTGCAAGTTTTAATTGTTTACACAGAAAAAGAAAATAGTTGCAAAGGGGGCAATTTTTATTATATATTTTATTATTAAAATATGAGTGATCCCCCTTTCTAAATTTGATTGTTTGGTCAGAGTTGAAAACTATTTCCATATTATCATTTGTTCAAATGGAACAACATAATTATTTAAATAAACTGTTGCAACAAAAATTTGTTTTGCAACAACCACTGCCAATAATTTTCTTTTCTCTCTCTATGCCTGAATCTGAACAAAACTTCCAAGTTTCTTTCCTAGTGCTGCCTGTCTGGTTGCTTCCAGGTCATTTTCAAGTTCAATGTAAAAAAAGTTCTTGTTAAGTTGTCTTGAAATTACTAAAGTATCGATCCTGATAAATAAAAAACCTTTGGTAAATCTGCCTTTCAGGTGCATAAATTATTAGAATTTAAAAGCTAGCTTTAATGGAATTTTTAATTATTTTAAATAATAATAATAATAATAATAATAATAATAATAATAATAATGACAATGATAATAATAATAATAGTAATTATAATAATAATAATAATAATAATAATAATAATAATAATAATAATAATAATAATGACATGACAATAATAATAATAGTAATTATAATAATAATTATAATAATAATAATGATAATAATGTTAATGATAATGATAATGATAATGATAATAATAATAATAATGTTAACGATAATAATAATAATGATAATATAATAATGATGATAATAAAATGACAATAATAATAATGATAATGACAATAATAATAATAATAATAATAATAATAATAATAATAATAGTAATAATAATAATGACATGACAATAATAATAATAGTAATTATAATAATAATTATAATAATAATAATGATAATAATGTTAATGATAATGATAATGATAATGATAATAATAATAATAATGTTAACGATAATAATAATAATGATAATATAATAATGATGATAATAAAATGACAATAATAATAATGATAATAACAATAATAATAATAATAATAATAATAATAATGATAATAATAATAATAATAATAATAATAATAATAATAATAATAATAATAATAATAGTAATAATAAGACTAAAAAACCTTTTTATGGGTTTATTTAAGTTTTTAGGTCTAGTGATGTGTGTTACCAAAAAGCAAAAAATTAACTTCCTATGGTTTTATTAAAGTCTAATAATTTATGCACCAGGAATGCACATTTGCCAAAACATTATTTTTAGCGAAATATTTTGTGTGAACGCATTCCTGTGTAAACTAACTTGTTTTTGAAACGATGAAGACAGCAGATGCCAACAAAACAATGAGAGAGAAGAGGTAGCTATTCAAGCTAGTTGCTTTTTAGCATTCATTCAAATCACTTTGCAGTTCATTCATCACAATCTAATCAGCAAGCAGCTTAAATACGTCATAATCACGTTCACACACTGGTTCTCGTTTGATCACCACAGTTAAGCAACATTGAGCCTGTTCAGTACGAAAATGAGTGATCATTTGGGAAAACGTGCTGTATGTGCTCTATGCCACAGAAGGAAAGCAGTACCGACTATATATACAGTGTATCACAAAAGTGGATACACTGTATATATATATATATATATATATATATATATATATATATATATATATATATATAGTGTATCACAAAAATGAATACACTCCTCACATTTCTTCAAATATTTAAGTATATCTCTTCATGGAACAACACTGAAAAATGATTTTTTGACACAATGAAAAGTAGTTTGTCCGCAGCATATATTCTGTTATATTACTCTGTTGAGTTAATTTATTTTCCCCTCAAAATAACTAAAAATATAGCCATTAAAAGCTAAATCCCTGGCAACAAAAGTGAGTACACTCCTTACGAAAAGTTATCAATATTAACATACAACGGGTCAACTCTCAATATTTTGTTTTGGCCGCCATCATTATCCAAAAGTGCCTTTACTCTCCTGGCCATGGAGTTTACCAGAGTTTCATATGTAACCACTGGAATGTTCTTCCACCCTTCAATTACAACGTCATGGAGCTGGCGGATATTTTAGACTTTGTGCACCTCCACTTTCTGTTTGAGGATGCCCCAAAGATGTTCTATTGGGTTCAAGTGTGGAGACATACTTGGTCAGTCTGTCACCTTTACCCTCAGCCTCTTCAGTAAAACAGTGGTTGTCTTGGATATGTGTTTTGGGTCATTGTCATGCTGGAACACTGCTCTGCGACCCAATTTCTGGAGGGAGGGGATCATGCTCTGCTGCAGTATTTGACAGTACATGTTGGAGTACATGTTTCTCTCCTAGAAATATAACTCTCCAATACCTGCAGCACTCATGCAGCCTGCCACCACCATGCTTGACTGTAGGCATGACACTCTTATCTTTGTACTCCTAACCTGGTCGCTGCCACACATTCTTATCAAAGACATTCCGATAAAAAAAAACAATCTAAGAACATTGTCAGACACATTAAGTACCTTCGTGTGAAATTGCATAAAAATCGACCTTTTTAGAACATTTTTAATTCAAATGTTGACTTTACAATATGTTTCAAAATGGCTACCTAAATAAATAAGCGATGCTGGGTTTTTCTATGAATTTTCTTTTTTTCTTTTTTTTCTGGCATTATATTGTCATGCATTATTTCTTTATACACAAAAAATTCTGTTTTTCTAATGAGAAAATCATCTGGAAATCCGTCATTGACATTGGTGGATATTTGAGACTTTGTGCACCTCCCCCTTCTTGAGGATACCCTAAAGATGTTCTATTGGGTTTAAGTCTAGAGACATTAAATAGATGTCACCTCTACTACATAATCAAGTTACGTGAATTGATTTTTTTCAATAAAAGTTTTAAAATAAATCTGTAGTGTTTGTTTTCTTTAGGGCGATAAATTTATCGTTCCACCCTGTAAGAGTTACTTTCATTGAAACATTCTTGTCACAAGTATCAAAATGAAATACGTTCAAAAGGAAAACGTTCAATTATTACACCAACTAGCTGTACCTACCCGGCGTTGCCCGGGATGGGATGAAGTCATTTTAGTTTGCAAGTTTTAATTGTTTACACAGAAAAAGAAAATAGTTGCAAAGGAGGCAATTTTTATTATATATTTTATTATTAAAATATGAGTGATCCCCCTTGCTAAATTTGATTGTTTGGTCAGAGTTGAAAACTATTTCCATATTATCATTTGTTCAAATGGAACAACATAATTATTTAAATAAACTGTTGCAACAAAAATTTGTTTTGCAACAAAAACTTGTTTCGCAACAACCACTGCCAATAATTTTCTTTTCTCTCTCTATGCCTGAATCTGAACAAAACTTCCAAGTTTCTTTCCTAGTGCTGCCTGTCTGGTTGCTTCCAGGTCATTTTCAAGTTCAATGTAAAAAAAAGTTCTTGTTAAGTTGTCTTGAAATTACTAAAGTGTCGATCCTGATAAATAAAAAACCTTTGGTAAATCTGCCTTTCAGGTGCATAAATTATTAGAATTTAAAAGCTAGCTTTAATGGAATTTTTAATTATTTTGAATAATAATAATAATAATAATAATAATAATAATAATAATAATAATAATAATAATAATGATAATAATAATAATAATAATAATAATAATAATGATAATAATAATAGCAATAATAATAATGACAATGATAATAATAATAATAATAGTAATTATAATAATAATAATAATAATAATAATAATAATGACAATGATAATAATAATAATAATAGTAATTATAATAATAATTATAATAATAATAATGATAATAATGTTAATGATAATGATAATGATAATGATAATAATAATGTTGACGATAATAATAATAATGATAATATAATAATGATGATAATAAAATAACAATAATAATAATGATAATAATGATAATAATAATAATGATAATAATAATAATAATAATAATAATAATAATAATAATAATAATAATAATAATAAGACTAAAAAACCTTTTTATGAGTTTATTTAAGTTTTTAGGTCTAGTGATGTGTGTTACCAAAAAGCAAAAAATTAACTTCCTATGGTTTTATTAAAGTCTAATAATTTATGCACCAGAAATGCACATTTGCCAAAACATTATTTTTAGCGAAATATTTTGTGTGAACGCATTCCTGTGTAAACTAATTTGTTTTTGAAACGATGAAGACAACAGATGCCAACAAAACAATGAGAGAGAAGAGGTAGCTATTCAAGCTAGTTGCTTTTTAGCATTCATTCAAATCACTTTGCAGTTCATTCACCACAATCTAATCAGCAAGCAGCTTAAATACGTCATAATCACATTCACACACTGGTTCTCGTTCGAAGCAACATTGAGCCTGTTCAGTACGAAAATGAGTGATCATTTGGGAAAACCTGCTGTATGTGCTCTATGCCACGGAAGGAAAGCAGTACCGACTAAATATACAGTGTATCACAAAAGTGGGTACACTGTATACATATATATATATATATAAATATGCAGTGTATCACAAAAATGAGTACACTCCTCACATTTCAAATATTTAAGTATATCTCTTCCTGAGACAAGACTGAAAAAAATTATTTTTTGGACACAATGAAAAGTAGTCTGTCTGCAGCATATATAACAGAGTTAATTTATTTTCCCCTCAAAATAGCTAAAAATATAGCCATTGAAAGCTAAATCCCTGGCAACAAAAGTGAGTAAACTCCTTACGAAAAGTTATCAATATTAACATACAACGGGTCAACTCTCAATATTTTGTGTGGCCGCCATCATTATCCAAAAGTGCCTTTACTCTCCTGGCCATGGAGTTTACCAGAGTTTCACATGTAACCACTGGAATGTTCTTCCACCCTTCAATTACAACGTCATGGAGCTGGCGGATATTTGAGACTTTGTGCACCTCCACTTTCTGTTTGAGGATGCCCCAAAGATGTTCTATTGGGTTCAAGTGTGGAGACATACTTGGTCAGTCCGTCACCTTTACCCTCAGCCTCTTAAGTAAAACAGTCTTGGATGTGTGTTTTGGGTCATTGTCATGCTGGAACACTGCTCTGCGACCCAATTTCTGGAGGGAGGGGATCATGCTCTGCTGCAGTATTTGACAGTACATGTTGGAGTACATGTTTCTCTCCTAGAAATATAACTCTCCAATACCTGCAGCACTCATGCAGCCTGCCACCACCATGCTTGACTGTAGGCATGACACTCTTATCTTTGTACTCCTAACCTGGTCGCTGCCACACATGCTTATCAAAGACATTCTGATAAAAAAAAAAACAATCTAAGAACATTGTCAGACACATTAAGTACCTTCGTGTGAAATTGCATAAAAATCGACCTTTTTAGAACATTTTTAATTCAAATGTTGACTTTACAATATGTTTCAAAATGGCTACCTAAATAAATAAGCGATGCTGGGTTTTTCTATGAATTTTCTTTTTTTCTTTTTTTTCTGGCATTATATTATCATGCATTATTTCTTTCTACGCAAAAAAATTCTGTTTTTCTAATGAGAAAATCATCTGGAAATCCGTCATTGACATTGGCGGATATTTGAGACTTTGTGCACCTCCCCCTTCTTGAGGATGCCCCAAAGATGAAGTCTAGAGACATGCTTGGCCAGTTCACCTTTACCCTCAGCCTCTTCAGTAAAGCAGTGGTTGTCTTGGATGTGTGTTTTGGGTCATTGTTATGCTGGAACACTGCTCTGCGACCCAGTTTCTGGAGGGAGGGGATCATGCTCTGCTGCAGTATTTGACAGTACATGTTGGAGTTCATGTTTCCCTCAATGAATGTACTCTCCAATACCTGCAGCATTCACGCAGCCCTGAGACCATGACATTCCCACCACCATGCTTGACTGTAGGCATGACACACTTATCTTTGTACTCATCACCTGATCGCCACCACGCATGAACCAAACAAATTAAATTTCGTCTCATCAGACCATAGAACATGGTTCCAGTAATTTATGGGCTTTGTTGACATGTTTTCAGCGAACTGTTTGCAGGCTTTCTTGTGTATTGCCTTCAGAAGAGGCTTCCTCCTGGGATGACAGCCATGCACACCAATTTGAGAAGTGTACTCACTTTTGTGATACACTGCATTTATATGGCATAATCACATTGGTATACTGGTTCTTATTATCTCTCTAAAGTTAAGCAATGTTGAACCGGCTTGGTACTAAAATAGGTGACCATTTAGGAAAATCAGGTGTTGTATCCAGCATTGTTTCCAGTAGTCCTGCATTTTGCCTTGCTACTGGAATCAAGCTGTACCGACTCAGAAGAGGTGTGATTGGAGATTGTGGAACGTTTGCTTCACAACCTTACAGGGGGTATCCATTGTCTTTCAAAACTGAAACGGAGACCATGATGCTGATTTAAGCAGTTTATTTTATGTCATCATTTAGATGCTGACGCATGCTAGAAAATAAGACCAGCTTTCGTTTTCCATTCCACACTGTATTCATCTTTCGTAGAACGAGAAGATGAAATGTAACCATTTTAACGGATGAAGAAACGACACGCCCATTTAAGATGCTTAGTGGATCGCAGCGTCTCTTACGTTGCTTTTAGTTAACTTGGATTATGCCCTGTCACTATGCAGAGTCAGAGAAAGTGCGGTTGGAAATTGTGCAACTGTTGCATTATATAAATTCCTGCTTATGCAGGCATTCTGCCAGAAAGGATTCGTTAGTAGACATATTTGTTCCAGTAGTTTTTATTCTTCTATTTTATTCCTCCTTTAATATATCTTAATACTAGCAGGGTGACACGACGTTGCCAGGGATATAATGATGATCAACGAATGTTTCACACTCCTATATTTTTATTGTCATCAGAATCAATGAAATCGCCCATTTTTCAATCAAATCAATTCATTGCCTGCTCTAATTGGGGACCCATCATGATACACCTGGAGAAAGCTTTACATACCTCTCGCAGTGACTATGTTAACAATATATTGTGGCCTATATTGCACTGTAGAGAACCTTCTCTTGATTTTATGAAATTATTTTTATATATAATGGCTTGAATTAATGTTTAAAATGTAAAAGTCAAGTATCATGCTTCAGTTGTGCTTTAAACAGAAACATTATTTTAATAATCTATAAAAGTGTGTGTGTGTGTGTGTGTGTGTGTGTGTGTGTGTGTGTGTGTCTGTGTACATTTCCCTACACAATAACTCTGTCAATTTTCAGTATACAGACTTGAAATTTGATATACAGGGTATGGAGATTAGGGAAAATCTTTGTAATCCGTTTTCGGCCAGAAATTTGGATGTTAAGGGATCAAAGTTCAACGATTTGACCTTTGAGAACTCTACCAAACTCCTCCGCCAATTTTGGGTATAAACACTTGAAATTTTAGATATAGGTTCCTTGGACATGGATCTAACTTAATAACTTGATTTGAGCCCAAAACAATAAATATTAAGCGGTTATAGTAGGGGTCAAAATTTTTAAAAATTTGCCCTGTCGGTCTCTACCAAATTACTCAGACAATTTTCTGGTCTAAACATTTGAAATTTTACATAAAGGGAATTCAGAGATAGGGCAAGCTTTTTAATCGGTTCGGGTCGAAAATTTGAGCTACCAATATATAAATGTATGTATGTATGTTTGCATGTCTGCCTAAAACTTTCACAGAAGCGACGGATTTTCACAAGATCAGTATCGTTTTGAAGCTCGACCCTTCAGACGATAAATACCGAAAAATTGGCTAAAAACATTAATTTCTTCACCCTCAACTAGGCATATTTCTTTAGGGAGGGGTTGCTTTTTTCGCCCATATTTTCGAAAGTCATCCCCTCTTTTTGATTGTCTAGCCTTAATTTAAACCTAGGCCACTTCGGGTTAACGGTGGTTGTAACAGCAAAGATGTCAGGTTTTTTCCCGTCCTTTTCCTCATTCGCAGTACGGGTTCGAGCCTGCCTTCCTACTACTACTTTTTTTTTTTTTTTTTTTTGCTCAACACACACCTCCAAACACCCGGGCAACGCCGGGCACCAATGCTAGTAGAGCATAATATTTATACACGTTATTTGAAATACTGTGTATATAGTACAGATGAATAACCCAAAGTCAATTCTTTGTATACCTAATTTGCGGAACTATTTTTCAAAGTTGTTCATAACAATTTAATGTGTCGTGTCATTAATATGTATTTTTATTAGCCTATGCATACTATGCATACTATGTATACTATGCATACTATGTATACTATGTATACTATGCATACTATGCATACTATGTATACTATGTATACTATGTTTACTATGCATAGTATGCATTCACACACGCATAAACAGGCATTTATTCTAGTTCAATATATTGTTATCACTAAAAATATAATTTGCCATTATTCGTCAAACTACCGTGTTTGAATATATGGTTAAGTGGCAGTTTTATTCATTTAGAACTGCTTTAAAACTTCACAGCTCATTCATTGTTCGACCAAATTTCAAACAATTATTGCAGTCTATATATCACCTTCTCAGCTATATTGTGAAAAAAAAAAATTCAGTTTATGTTCAGTAAAACAAAAGTTATGATAAATTTACTGGTGTTCAAAATCGTAAAAATTTGTAAAGAGGTGAGCGACGTTTTTATGACTGGTTTCCACAGCAACCACGTCGCTTCAGCGACTAGTGTTGCTACTAATTCACCGCTCTCGCAAAAAGAGAAGTAACAAGTGAAACAGGGTGAATGAAAGCAGACGAGTGCCGTACATTGTTTTACATATGTATGTGTTATGTTTATGGGGGCAAAAAAAAAAAAAATAAGACTGAAATTAAACAAAGAACAAGTGAATTTACTGGAAGCCTGGAAAAATCGTGGATTGCAATAGGAAAATGCGAGCATGAAAAGTAATATGGTTAAGCTTAAACATGGAAAAGTAAAGAACTAGAAAAATAGAAGATATTATTGTAAAAAATATAATGAATTTATAAGTTAAAATATTGCAGCATTAAGCATTTTTTTTGAAAAATTAATTTAACAGTATATTAGCAATTCTTAATGCTGCAATATTTTAAGTTAAATTTATATTTTTTACTAGAATATCTTGTCTTTTTCTTTTCCATGTTTAAGCTTAACCATATTACTTTTCATGCTGGCATTTTCCTATTGTAATATACATATATAGTTTTCGTCTGCAATTATTTGCAGATAATGATGTCTCTTTCCAATTCCCTTACAATATTGGCAATAATTACTGAGTGCTTTATTTCCCTCTCCCGAGATTTCATTTTCGCCCGCACTCCCCATTCAACTTTTTATTTAAACATTATTCGCCGATGTTTTCCCTTTTGAAAATGAGTCGGCCAAAAGGTATCTAGAACTCTCTCGCTTTTATTCCAACAGTCTTTTACAATTAAAAACAGTTTCTATAAACTCTCATTTTCCCAACCTTTTTCTGTTATAGTGAAGCAGAAAGACCCCGCACATAAGACAGCAGGGGCGCGTTCGAAATGGATGTCTCTGTTTAAAGTGCAATTGAACCACGATACTTGACTTTTGCATTTTAAACTTTATATAAAACAATTATCTACAGATAATTTTATAAAATCAACAGCAGATTCTCCACAGTGCAATGTAAACTGTAAGGTATTGTGGACTAAGTCACTGCTGAGAGATATGTGAAGCTTCCCCCCGGTTCCTCTGTGGTTAAAATATCGACTTTAATAGATACATTAGTGTTTCTGCAGGTGTTTAGGTGTTTGCGGAATGATGATGCTTGTGTTTGTGTGTGAGCACCACGAGACCCCTACACATAAGAGTCAAGGAACACACGCAAACACAGGCATCATCATTCCGCAAACACCTCAACACCTGCAGAAACACTAATACATCTATTAAAGTCGATATTTTAACCACAGAACGCAATATTGGGAATCTTCGCATAAAGGAATCATTACTAATATCCAAATTACGGCCAGAACTCAACAACAGACTGGAGCTCGGATCTGCATTCATTATATAACTTTACATACGGCTCCTACCAAAGACTTACCATTACAACCATAACCCATTAGAACAGGTACGCCACTGCACACCGCTCACAACCCAACTTACAGTCCAGATAGGACCTTATTACAAGTCCCCTCCCATATAAATTATATAAGAAAAAAAAAAGAAAAGAAATTTAATAAATAAAAAACAGCAGTATATATTAAAAACAATAAATAATAATAAAAAAAAATAGCTAACTGGAGCACATAAACCAATTAAATAAAAATAAAAAAAAATGTCCCATCTATTACCAATTAAAATTTTATATAAATAAATAAATTAACAACTTCCAAGGAATGTCATCCCAATACTCCCCTTCCCACCTATCTTCCTACTCCTGGCAACACTAACCTAAACACCCAGCTGCCGACTGGGAGCGTACCACCCCGCACCCCACCTCCCGTCCTCTCTCACATCCCACCCCTAATTTTATTCTTCAATAGCTAACCGGACACTGCCTACTAGCGACTTAAGTGACCTAGATAAACTAAGGCATCTCACACATCAGCAGAAAAAAAAATAATAATAAAGACAACAAAATAGAGAACATACAAAATGAAAAAAAGCTCACGCTAAAGCAACAAGTTATAAACTAAAAAAAAAAATACATAAATAAAAATATAAACATGTTAATTACCTAATCAGACCATATATAAACACCCTCCTCACATTTGTTCCGAGGCCCCACACAGCTATCCAACTTCCGCTCCACCATCTAGCATCCTTTGAATCGCTCTGTTACGTTCACCATTTGAAAAGGGAATTTTTTTCCGAAATTAATAATGGATATTATTGCAGACATAACAAGTAAGACATTTTACCTAATACAACTGAATAAATATATGTATATATAAACATATGTGTATGTACTTATTGATTTGTAAATTGCCACTTGTTCTCGTCTACTTTTACCAACAGCGACTATATTTCATTCCTCGCATTGTGACAGCCTTCTAAATCTTTACTACATATACATACATATATATATATATATATATATATATATATATATATATATATATATATAAAGCTGAACGTCTGTGTGTGTGTGTGTGTGTGTGTGTGTGGTCACGAATAGGCTCCTATATGGTTGACTATTTTAAAAAAAACTGATTACATATAATGATAGGAGATGTATCGAGGATCAGGAATGGGTATGTTTGATCTGGCAGAACGGTGGTTCATTAAAATTGTGGGGTCTGCGTTCGCACCTGGCCCCCAAAATATGGAAATAACAAATGAAAAAAAAAAAACGTTTACAAGTGTTTTTGATATAGATGTGCATAATAATGCTTTCATAAGTATATTTTAACTTAAATAGGGATGGTATAATAAAATTGTGGGGTCTGCGTTCGCGTCTGGCCTCCATAGAATGGAAATAGACACAAAATTTGATAAAGACTTTTCATATTTATCTGTGATAATTATGTTTCAGTTTGGAGAAATATGGTACAATAAAATTATGGGTTGTTCGTTCGCGCCTAACCACCATAGAATGGAAATATGTCACAAAGTTTAACAAGGTTTTTTAATGTAGATCCACAGAATATTGTGATAAGTGTTTCAGTGTCAACAGATATGGTATAATTAATTATGGGATTTATCTATTTTATTTTTACTTTCATCATATTTTGCTTTGGTTTTGATGATACCGCCAAATTCGAAGCTATCTCTTTACAACCCTTCCTTTTCATAACCTATCATACTTTCATGAATCAGAGTCCATTTCCTGTAGGTTGTTTTTGAACCCAGTCAACGACGGGTACTTTTGCTAGTATATATATATATATATATATATATATATTTTTATAAAGTAATAGGGTTCGTGTGTTTCTGTCTGTGTGTACAGCTCTCCATCATCAACGAAATATACAGGAAGTAAGAGGGTAGATCTCTCCTGGTAGAGAAACATTAGAACACATTTTAGGACGTTTCTGTTATAGGAGACATAAGATTCTTTGCCTAATTTCTTTATATACTAGTCTACAAACCACCCCCATATCGAATGACTTATGCTCATTTGCATATCACATTATATTAAATCTCTTTAACTAATTACCTCGACCTTATTACATATTGGAAATATTCTAATCATTTCAACTGTACTATTTACAAAATCTATTTAACATTTAATTATTTAATATATTTTCATTTAATTTTATATTCGATTTATTTCACTTTACGTATATTATCAAAACAATTCATTGGCGAGGAAAGCTTTATGTTTTGGGATTGTATTGAAAATGTAATGGAAATTTCAATTTCGTTCCGTTTTAATCTTTTATATTTTACTTGCCAATATAATTGAAAGAATACAATTCAACTATCGTAATTTTATATAAATAAACAACAACAAATATTTTAAAATAAAACTTTATTAAAAAAGAAATAATTTTATTTTTAAATGAAAAAAATCAATTTAGTAAAATAATTGTATTAAACACCCCCAGCCTTGTCAGCAAACCTGTAAACCTATAAAAGTTAACATTTCGAATGTAAACAGTGATTTTTCGATTTTGTTAGCGCTTGCCGCAATTAAAGACAATTAAAACGGAACTAACTTTATTTCCATTCTATTTTTTAAACAACCCCCAAAACATAACGCTCTCTTCCAGTTATAGCCAATTTTTTTTTAATTAAATAAAACAGGTCAAAATAAACAGATAAGCGCATTTTCTTTTACATTTTTCTTACAACCATTGTCATTTAACCAACTGCAGGATATCGTTACTTTTGTGGGGTTGTTTTGAAAATGGCACGGAGATTAAAATTTCGTTCCAATTTAATCTTTCTGGTCGAGCCTATTTCGAAAGCCTGTCTTATCATAGATTTGAACTACAAATAATTTATTACATTTTGATTATTACTATCTTAAGACTTAAAGCTTATATTTATTTCATTTTTCTATTTATATATTGAATTAGTTATTTCCAGTCTTATTTAAACTTAGTGCTTTCTTTAAACCGGATGAACCTTTTATAAAAATATGAGTTTAACGTAAAGAACACGAACAAGGTTTTATTCAACTGAATTTCTTCCAGTTTACTAACAAAATATATAAATTTAAAAGAGATATAAATAATAAAATAAAAAGGTTATGTAATTTAAAAGAAATACACGTACTCACAAAAGCAGAACTTTTTTTACACATTTTTTTCTTTAAAACCATAACAATGAGACTAACAATTACCTAGATCTTAGTAATTATTTGTTTTAATAGAACTGTTTTAATTGTACTGTTTACTTAGTTAACCTAAGTTGGTATTACATTTATTTTACATTTACTTTTTTTTTTTAATTATTACTTTTAGACTGTGACGTTTACACCCGGAAGTAATGAGTCACACGTAGGTCGCTTTTATTCATTCCTTTTGGTCAAGATCAAAGTGTAGTATCTGTTCTTCAGATGCTGCACTTCATTTTCTTGTTCTCTTTCGGTGGAGGAGAAATCCTTCACGACTGAGACAATTTTTATTTTTGTACCTTTTCTCCACGTTAAAAAACGACCCTGGTGTCTAACTCTGTCCCGTGGGGAGGCATAGTAAATAGGTACAATATAATTGTTTATAATTGTACTATTCAGAAATATTATTTATAGTTCGTCCATTTCAGTTAGTATACATTTCCTTTACGCTTAATTAATTTACAATCATTAATATCGTTAAACAATTCCGTTTAAAACCGAAATTATGCCACCCAAACGAAGTAGAAACGAAAGTGAGGAAGAAAGAATGGAAAGATTGGAAGCTAATAGACTAAGAGTTGCTGCAATTCGCTCCAATGAAAACAATTCAGATAGAGAAAGACGTCTAGAACTTAACAGGATATGTCAAAGAGAAAGGAGAGCAAGACTGTCAGATTTGGAAAGAGAAACCCAACGTGAAGCTGACAGAACTAGACATGCTGTAAGGCAGTTAAATTCATCACAAGATGAAATTCAAGAAAGGCAAAGATATGCACTGGAAAGAGAAGCAATATTACGATCGAATGAATTATATGAGGTAAGTAGACGTACACAAGGTCAGTTGAGAGTGACTCAACGACATCAGAGTGAATCGGAAACCCAACGAAGCTTTCGCCTATACCAAGGGCAACAACGAGAGGCTGCATGGAGAGAGAGTATGACTTTGCCCCAGCAATTGACAGAAAACGAGGCAGCTAGACAACGAATGACTGCTTTGAGACACCATGAAATAGAACACTGCAATAGAAAAGGATTGCTCTACAACAAAAATGACTCTCTCACTACAGCTGATATAGGAAAAATGGACAAAGTATGTCAACATTGCTCAGCTGTAAAATTTAAAGGAGAAACCCCTGGTTGTTGTTGTTCTTCTGGCAAAGTTGTGCTTGATAGCTTTCCACCACTGCCTCAGTTGCTTCAAGATTTGCTCTCCGGCAATGGTCCCATCTCTAAAGATTTTCTGCAAAATCTATGCAGTTATAACAATTGTTTTGCAATGACATCATTTGGTCACAAAATTGCGTCAGTACATGGGTGGAATCCTTCTTTTAGAATTCGAGGCCAGGTTTACCACCAGATTGGGAGTCTTTTACCACCTGAAGATGAAACAGCAAAGTTTATTCAAGTCTACTTCTTGGATAGTCTGGAAGAGGAACTACATAATCGGGGACGTGACAGTAGACTCAATAGAGACATTCTCCAAAGTCTGACTGAATTTTTACATGAGAACAACAGCTTTATTTGTCAGCTGAAAACAACAAAGGAGAGGATTGAAGAAGAACACTTGGTAGAACATAAAGTTGTCATAAGGGAAGACCGAAGGCCGCAAGAAGAGCATCCACGGCGATTCAATGCTCCAACAACAACGTATGAGATTGGAATATTAATGGAGAATGAACCAACAGCTAACCGGGATATTGTCTTGCGTTTTAGAAATGATACATTAAAATGGATCTCCAAACTACATCCCCTCTACGATACTTTAATGTACCCGTTAATGTACCCCTATGGTTTTCCATCTTACAACATCTACATGAAGGCATCCAATGGGCGAAAAGTTACCCAACAGCAATTTTATTCGTACCATTTAATGACTCGGCCTGGAAACTATTTTCTCTGGTACCGAAGGCTATTTCAACAATGGCTGGTGGATGTGTACTGCAAGATTGAAACAGAACGTTTACAGTTCCTGAGGCGTGAGCAACAGACCCTGAGAGCTGACAATTATAGCAACTTGAGAGATTCAATTCTTAGGGAGGATGGGAATCCAGAACAGTTTGGTCAACGAGTTGTACTTCCGGCAACTTATACAGGAGGCCCTCGATACATGTTTGAGCGTCAAAGTGATGCCATGGCATATGTTCGGCGAATGGGCCGAGCCGGCCTCTTCATCACGTTCACAACAAATCCAAAGTGGACAGAAATTACAGAAAATTGTCTTCAAGGGCAAGACCCTCAGGATCGTCCAGATATTGTTGCCAGGATTTTCAGGCAGAAGCTAAAAAAGTTACTTGAATTTATTAAAAAGGGAGGATTTGGCAGGTTGAGGGCTTTCCTGTACAGTATTGAATATCAAAAAAGAGGACTGCCGCATGCACACATCCTCACCTGGCAGGCCCCAGAGGACAAACTTCTACCAGAAAAAATGGATCTCTGCATAACTGCAGAGATCCCTGACAAAGAGGAAGATCCTGATCTTCATGCTAAAGTGATGGCACATATGGTGCATGGACCTTGTGGACCATTTAATCCAAATTGTCCATGTATGATTGACAACAAATGTTCCAAAAAATACCCAAAAGAATTTCTTCAGTGTACCGAGCAAGGCCAAGACTCTTACCCCAAGTACAGGCAAAGAAAACCAGAAGATGGAGGCCAGACTGGTACAATAAGGATGAAGAGAAATGGTCGGTATGTTAATCAAGAAATAACAAACCAGTGGATTGTTCCGTACAACAAGGTCCTCCTTCAGCAGTTCAACGCTCACATTAACGTAGAAATTTGCAGCTCGATCCAAAGCATCAAATATGTCCTCAAATACGTGAATAAAGGATGTGATCAAGCAGTGTTTGAACTACAAAGAACTGATGGAGCAGCTAACCAACAAGGTCAAGTACAAAGTCACATTGTGGATGAGATCCAGCAGTTCCAGAATGCAAGGTATGTCGGCAGTTCAGAGGCGGCCTGGAGGATATTGGAACATCCCATCCATGAACATTTCCCCCCAATTGTACAACTTTCTGTTCATCTTGAAAATGGGCAGCGTGTCATGTTCTCAGCTGATACTGCTCTGGAACGAGCCCAAGGTCCACCGCCTGCCACAACTTTGACAGCATTTTTTCAACTCTGCCATGAGGATGACTTTGCAAGGGGTCTCAAATACGTAGAAGTCCCTGAGTTTTACACTTGGAACAAATCGACAAAGAAATGGATGAGAAGAATGCGTGGGGTACAAGTTGAAGGTACTGAAAATGATGATGTATGGAAGGCACCATGCATTGGGAGAATCTACACGATTAGTCCAAAAGCAGGGGAGTGTTATTTCTTACGCCTGTTGCTCAATGAGGTTGCTGGTCCAACTTCATTTCAAAATTTGCGAGCATACAATGGTCAGGTGTTTGAAACATACAGAGCAGCGTGCCTTGCTCGAGGCCTTCTAGAAAATGACCATCACTTGCATCAAGCAGTAGGAGAGGCAAGTGCCACTCAATCACCTTCAAATTTGCGAAGCCTATTTGTGATAATTTTAACAGCCTGTGAGCCAAGAAATCCTCTTGAGATCTGGATGGCTTTTCGTGATGTAATATCTGAAGACATTCTTCACAGATACAGGCAAGAAGTTAACAATCCAGAAGCAGATTTTAATGAGGACATCTACAATAAAACTCTTTGTCTAATTGAAGAAAAAGTTCTCCTTATGTGCGGTCAACCATTGGCAAGCTATGGATTACCTGCACCAACGCAAGGGAGAGATGAAAGACTCGCGAGAGAGTATCAACGTGAAGTTACTTATAATCTTGAAGAACTTTCCCTTCAAGCAGAAAATATGCAAGAAAAACTGACCGATTCTCAAAGAGAAGTTTACAATTCATTCATGGCAATGTTGGAAGCACAAGGTGAAATGAACAAAAACATGATGTTTCTTGATGCTCCAGGTGGTACGGGCAAGACTTTTGTAATCAATTTGATCCTTGCAAAGATTAGATCCATGAGAAAGATTGTGCTTGCAACAGCATTCAGTGGCATTGCTGCTACTCTACTACAAGGTGGCCGCACTCTTCACAGCACTTTTAAAGTACCCTTGGATACTCATCGAATGGATCAGCCAGTTTGCAAAATTACTGGTAACTCAGCCTTGGCAAATGTAATTAGAGACACCTCTGCAATCATTGTAGACGAAGCCCCAATGACGCACAAGAGTGCTTATGAAGCAATTGACCGAACACTGCAAGACATCACAGGAAACAAGAATCCTATGGGTGGCATTCCAACCTTATTTTGCGGTGATTTCCGTCAAATCCTCCCAGTGGTTAAAAATGGCACAAGGGCTAACATTGTCAATGCAAGTTTGAAACAATCCTATCTCTGGAGGCACGTTATAGTAAAGAGACTGACTACTAATATGAGAGCCTATATCTCTGATAACACAGCTGCAGCAGACTTCTCAAAATTGCTTCTCCAAATCGGTAATGGTCAGTTTCCTATCACTTCTTCACCTGACACAATTAAGATTCCAACTGCGCTTGGTAAATGTGTCGGTAATCAGAAGCAACTGAAAGACAAAGTGTACCCAGACCTGCAAAACAATGGAAAATCACCGGATTGGCTTGCTGAGAGGGCTATTATTTCGCCATTAAACAGCAATGTGAATCATTTGAACAATTCAATAATGGATGAATTTCCAGGAGACACAAAGCAATACAAGTCAGTTGATTCGGCTACTAATGAATATGAAGCTGTTCACTACCCTGTGGAGTTTTTAAATTCTTTGGAGATATCTGGAATGCCTCCACACATTTTAAATCTCAAAATTGGATCGCCAATCATGATTCTTCGATCCTTGGAACCGCCAAAAACAACAAACGGAACCAGATGTGTTATCACCAGATTGCACACCAATGTACTTGAGGCCACCATTTCCTGTGGTCCCTACAAAGGCGAAACCGTTCTACTGCCAAGGATCCCCTTAGTTCCATCGGACTCAGAACTTCCATTTAAATTCCGGAGACTCCAATTTCCTGTGAAGGTGTGTTTTGCAATGAGCATAAACAAAAGTCAAGGTCAGACATTTAACACCATTGGCGTAGACTTGACATCAGACTGCTTCAGTCACGGTATGTTCTACGTCTCCATCAGCCGGACAGGAAGTTCAGAAAAACTCTACATTCTGGCTCCAAATCAAAGCAGCAGAAATGTAGTTTACCCTGAGGCTCTTCAGTGAAAAGTTCGAGAAATGGATATGAGGAAAAACTGACATGATCTGATTGTGGTAAGTTTTTAGTATTGAATGTGCAAGATAAAATTTAAGCAAGAGTTGAAAATTACTTCAATGAAAAATTTACTATGTAACATCAAGTAACCTTCCTTTTTGATGAAAATGTTTTGTGAAGTTCCTGATTGAATTTCAGTCACTACAAGAGGTAGTTAAAATGTATGTTAATCACCTTATGCAATCGTTGCTCTTACAACATCAACTTACTGGAAAGGTGCCCACAGATTTTGGTACCCGAGTGCGCAACAAAGCTCCGTGCGAAGCACGGGTATCTTTGCTAGTATATATATATATATATATATATATATATATATATATATATATATATATACAGGGTGACCCCTCCAAAAAACAGAGGACATTCAATTGTTTTTCTGAGTTTGGCGGTGGTCGTAACAGCATAAACGTCAGGTTTTTTCCCCGTTCTTTTCCTCCTTCGCGGTATGGGTTCGAGCCTGCCTTCCTACTACCACTTTTTTTTTCTTTTTTTCGAGCCGACTAAACGGTACATTAAATCGAAAGGGGTTGTCTTACTAAACACAGATACGAAAAAGTTGTGGGAAACTCAGTATGTAGCAAATGAAGAAGAAGCATTAATAAATTTTGTTTTTGTTTTTTCAATTTGAATGCAAGTAATTATACGATCTAAATATGTAACTAATAAAATTAAATAATAAATTGCTAATTGTTAGAGTCGTCCAAACCGGAAGTAAAAACGGAACAGTCGCGCAGTTTATGTTATTGTTTTTGTTTTTGAGTAATTTCACGATCTCGTTGCGTCGTAATACTATATATATATATATATATATATATATATATATATATATATATATATATATATATATATATATATCTTATATATATATATAACTTATATATCTTATATATATATATATAACTTATATATCTTATATATATATATCTTATAGGCACCGCCAAAACTGGAGGGGCAGGTCAGTACTTTTTGACGGACCGTCTTTTTAAAAATCTACCAAAAATCAGGTAATTATCCGATCAATACGAAATTTTCAGCGATTATTAGGAGAAGAATGAACTTTATAACAGTGTACTTATTTTTCATAAACGATATTTATATATATATATTTTTTTGCTTACAAAACCCCCCTTGTTTTGAAGTGGGAACAAATATGCTTAAAATAATCATCTGAAACTGAAATCAACATATTGTGTTGTTGTAAGGGACAGAATTATAGATTCAAAAAAAAAAAAAAAAAAATTGTTTGCATACCTTATTTTGACGTCTGAATATCAGAACTTCGATTGTGTTTAATTATGCCGCTTTTGAGTTTTGAAGTGTGAAATTCGGTGAATATGTTGAGTAAAATAATTAATTTAAGTTAAGCAAAACAAAAAAAAATTTTTTTTAATATTTATACGAAAAAAGCTATTTTAAAATTTTTGATAAATAAATTAACAATTTTTTTTTAGCGAGCCGAATAATGCATGACCATTATTAAACAGGGCATGCTTTGAATAATCGATACCAAAAAAAAACAATTCGATAAATATTGTGCCCTTTGTGTTAAAAATAGCATCATTTTTTTCGATCCCGTTTGAAAACGTTTGCCGCCTTTCGACTACGGTGGACCAAACGCGCTGAAATAATTTTTTTTTATTCTGCTTTATATTGCCCCCCCCCCATTTTGGGGAGCCTGGCCCCCACACACATACACATTAAAAACCAAACGCATACAAATGGTCACCCATCTGGTACTGGCCAGCCTCAGCTTAATACATTGAAATTTTCGTCACTGAAAAATAAGTTTTTTTTGGCCTGTTTGGTCTTCCATAGTTTGCTTTTTATCAAACGAAAACGTAAACAGAGTCGATCTGAACTCTACGTCAACGCGAAATATCTGGTTACCTATATGAATAAGTGGAATTATTTGAAATTCAGGTACTTATATTATAATATTTTTGCATATTCTCTTAGAAAATCATCCTAAATCTTAGACAATAAATAAATTAATTAATTATTTCAAAAACCCTTTTTTTTAAATATTTAAGTACGTTTTTTGCGCAAGACAAAAAATGTCAATTGTTAACTTTTTGGGAAAATTTAACATTTAAAATTGAATTAAAAATAGTAGAAAAAGTTTTACATTATTCTGTTTTCTATATGATAAAATTCAGGGTTTTATCTTTCTGGAAAAAAAAAGTTACTCAGAAATAATGGATTTTAATAAATGTAATTTCGTTTTAAAAAACAACAACAACTTGATTTTGCGGCCATTTTTGGCGGTGCCTAATCTTATATATATATATATAACTTATATATCTTATATATATATATATATATCTTATATATCTTATATATATATATTATATATATATATATATATATATATCTTATATATATATATATATCTTATATAAATATATCTTATATATATATGTATATATATATATATATATATATATATATAAGATATATATATATAAATATATATATCTTATATATATACAAGGTGAAAAAAAAGGGCCCCAACTCTAATTGGGCCCCGTTTCTTAGTGTTTTGTCTGAATGAAATGAAACTTTGGTAATAACTAGTTTATTATATTCAAAACCACATCAAAACACAAGGCTCTTTGGCCTTTTTTTCTCTGTTCTACAGCATATGTTCTAGATGGCCTCCATTTAGCTTTTGTTTTTTTTGGGCCACCCTGTGTGTGTGTATATATATATATATATATATATATATATATATATATATATATATATATATATATATATATATATATATAAACTGTGTTTCTCGCTTTATTGCAGATCATATATTTTTTTAATAACTTCAATAATATTAATCATAAAAATAATTGAAATTTAACACACTGATAGAATACTCTGAAAAAGATAAGCTACCAAAATATTTTTCAAATTTATATGATATTTCAAAAGTTATATGATTTTTTTTATGCCGTTTTCACTGTTTCTCGGTTTATTACAGATTTGTAAAAACACAGTTTAACCATAATTTTGCTTATCAAACTTATCCAATAAATTAAATCGCAAATAACAATAGAAATTCAATGTAAAAAAGAATTCATTAGATATGTAACACAAAACCAAATTATTTATCAACATTGCTTGTCATTAGCTTAAGCAGTTTGTTATCAACAGAGGAAGCCAATCTGTTGATTTGAGAAAGTGTTATGGTACTTGCAACTTCAACAATTTTATTCCAGGGGGCGTCTTTTGATGTAAATTGTTGTCCTCCTTCATAAACCTCTCTCTTCAAAATTGACCAGAACTGCTCAATTGGGTTTAAGTCAGGGGAACAAGGCGGTCATGTGTTCCCAAAGAAATATGGCGATGTTTTTTTTTACACTAAAAATTGGTGATTCATGCTTTTTTCTGTTTCTGTTTTTCTTTTTTTTTTTTTAATAATGCGGTGATATTAAAGTCATCGTCATCATGCAGTCCGTCAATCTTGGCGATGACTAGTTGGGGCCTCGGTGCTTTATCCCTCGGTGTTGACGTAGTCTCACTCCATCACCACAGGACTTTCCACCTTGGCTCCAAACTTGCTTGCGCAATTAGGTGTAGTATCTGTTGCGCATCAGATAGACACCCTCTGAACCTTCAATGCTCATGTCCAGTGGAGCGAACCCGTGACAACTGTCAGCAGAGGAGATCACAGCTTCTGGCCGAAAGTAATCTCAGTGAGGCAAACAGTCACCCTATTATGTCCGCTACTACACCTTTTCTTTCTGGATGAGGTTCCATAGCCTTTTAAGGAAAACTGCAAGGCAGCAGTAAGATTTGAAGTCAGAGTTCCCATATCTTAGTCTTTTGCTGTGATAAGGCCCACAAGGCAGTGGTGTTTGATTTTGGGGTTGGTTCCCCTAGTCTTCTCCCAACACAGGGCAACAACAAGACAGTGGGGTAGGGGTTGGTAGTATGCCAGAGCATTTCCACACATCGGTGGGTTATAACGCACTACCTCTGGGATCCCCTACTACTCCGAGATCTCCTAGAAGTTTAGCCTGGGGCTGCAAGGCACCCAGTTACCGTGTGTGGCCAACGTGGTGGCACTGTAGGAGTTTTGATGATGTACTGGCAGGGAAGACATGCATAGCTGCTCCCTTTTCACACGACTATGTTGCATAGGGGACATTCGTATTGAAGGATGATGCTGGGGATATATTGAAAGAGATATAATGGGGACATTCATATTGAAGAGGGGAGGAGACAGAGAGGGGAGACATTTATACATGTTACAGTTCTGTGATGTTCTGTCTTACATATAGCGAGGGTGATAGGGTGATAGATGCACAGTTCTTATATTTCTTGTAACACATTTTAGAGAGGAGGAGAGATACATTTCTTGTAAGGGTTACATAAAGTTCATATTAAGATGTTTAGCACATTACCTTCCACTTGTGGAATGACGACACGAAGACAACAGTTACAAAATATCGATGGCGATTCTTTACTTCATTGGGCCGGTCGAATGATGATGACGTCAGGAATTCACATTTGTTCTACATAATTTAATCTTTCTACCCTTCGCTTTCAAAGGGGCAGCTGACCACTGACTGCCAACTGACTGACACTCCTGATCTCTGCTGGCTAGACTCAACTGTTCTGCTTCAACTCTGCGATCTGACTAATTCTAGCTCCTATATCTAGAATTCCTTTTTTGCTATGACGTCAGAAGTGTGGTTCCAAAACGTGACCAACTCACGTGGCTAAGCACACGTTTTCCAAACACACTTTTGACAACAAAGAATTCTCAACTAACCTATTTTTTAACGATACATTTTTAATTTGTATTGTTCATTCTTTTTAGCTGACATTTTTAATTCAGTTTTCATAAAAAACGAACAATCCTTTTTACAATATAAACAATATCTAACTATTTTATAATAGAATTTAGCTATTGTTAAATTCTAACATTCCAATTCCTAACTTTGCTTACAAGGTTCAAGTCTCGGCTTATCCTAATCTCATTTTCACTTATCTAATGTTCTTCTTATTTACATGGAAAGGGGGCAGCCCTTCCTGTAACAGTTTGCCAGTGGTGTTAGCTGGAAGCGTGAGGACATGCAAGCATGAACTGAACTTATACCTAACACATTAGACGCATCACATCCCCCTGCCGGATTAATAATCCAAACGCACACACAATATTAAAGTACTGACATGTCAATTAAGTAGATATCATTGCTTTTAGCTGAAATTGACACAAGAAGTTAGTAGATACCATTGTTCGTTTTTTTTAAATCGATTTTCTTCGTTTTCCGAATTTCGCTATTATAGTGCAATTGCGCCCCCCCTTTCTTTTGATGTCATTACGGTCTTATTCAAAAATAAATACTAAAATATTAATGCTTTTTTTTTAATGTGAATAAATGCGAAAATTTTAGTATTGCGTTTGCAATAAACTTATGAGTAAAATGTTTATCACAATTAAAATTCAAATAATAATCAAAATCCTCGAGTGGCCTCCGGGCCTTGATAAGTAGTGATCCCTATGTAAAAAAAAAAAATCGGGAGTCAAGCATTTAAAGTAGAGAATTTTGCGAATCATTCGCAGGCTGGCAAAACCAACTAGTATGGCTATGAGACAAAAATGTTTAACCCTAACATCCCGCAATCCTTATGATGTCTTATCATGCAGCAGACAAATCTGGGATTGCTGAGATAAACGCCCCCCTTCCCAGGCTCCCCATCACAGTTTCCTCCCGCTCCCCAGCTACCGTGCCAAATCTCAACAGCTGACGATAAGGAGAGCTAACAATAAAATATAAATATAATGTAGATTATAAGATAGATTTTAAAAAAATATCAAGTCGTTTATTTTATTTATTGTGTGTGTGTGTGTGTGTGTGTGTGTGTGTGTGTGTGTGTGTGTGTGTGTGTGTGTGTTAATCATTTCTCTCATATTTATATGTGATTATAAGAAGAAAATGGTGACCTGTGTTATGGAATTGGATTAAATTCAGAGCGAAAGAATGCCATGTGGAAAGTTCGACGTCGGCATTGGTTCCAGGTTCCGATCATGAGCTTCTTTATATTGAAAACACTGCAGGTTTGATTTTTTTTTTCGTTTCCAAGAGTTGGTAAACAGGAATTCCAGATTCTTTATATGATCTATCTATCTATCTATCTATCTATCTATCTATCTATCTATCTATCTATCTATCTAGTTGGTGCAAAATAATGTCGTTTTTGACACGACCGTCAAAACGATATTATTTTTGCCCCAACCTAAATCTTTCTTTCTCTTCATCTTTATCTATTCACCCATTTATTTATCCCTCCTTTCTCTTTTTATATATGCATTCTGTCTGTCTGTCTGTCTGTCTGTCTGTCTGTCTGTCTCTCTCTCTCTCTCTCTCTCTCTCTCTATATATATATATATATATATATATATAAAAGTGAACGTGTGTGTGTGTCTGTCTGTGTACATTTCCCTACGCAATAACTCTGTCAATTTTCAATTTACAGATTCGAAATTTCATATACAGGGTACTGAGATGTGGGAAAATATTTGTAATCCATTTTCGGCCAGAAATGTAGCTGTTAAGGGGTCAAAGTTTAACGATTTGATCTTTGAGAACTCTACCAAAGTCTCCGACGATTTTGGGTCTAAACACTTGAAATTTTAGATATAGGTTCCTTGGACATGGATCTAACTTAATAACTTGATTTGAGTCTAAAACAATAAATATTAAGGGGTCATAATAGGGGTCAAAGTTTTTAAAAAATTGACCGCTTTTTTTTGCTTTTTTTTTTTTTGTTCAACATACACAGATATATATCTCCAAACACCCGGGCAACGCCGGGCAGAAATGTTAGTATATATATATATATATACAGAGAGAGAGAGAGAGAGAGAGAGAGAGAGAGAGAGAGAGAGAGAGACGACTATTTCTCCACTTCCGGCGTTTCCTAGATTCGCAGATCAAGAAAATGGCTGAAGAGCAACGAATCTGATTAAGCTGAAATTGTTTTGTTTTTTTTTGTTTTTTTTTACACGAGTTGTCGTTTTTTTGTGTTTTTTTTCATATGCATCACCATTTATCAAGGCTCAGAGGCCACTCGAGGATAAGGGTAAAATGTGTACAGTAGTCAATCGGACAATAGTTAGTAATGGAAATTCGGTAGATTTGTTTACTTAAATGGAACGGCTCATCAAGAACTTGTTTACATTGGACTTGAAGATAACCGTATTGTAGTCAAAGCAGGAAAACGGAAAACAGTTCCACAGGCGAGCAGTTCTAAGAAAGAAACTTCTTTCATAGAATATACGTTTAGGTTTAGGTACAGATAAAGAGTGTTTACAGCTAGACGAGTGTTTCTTGTGAAAGTTTGGCGAAGGGGGGCATAGATTGAAGCTAAGTCGAGCAATTGCTATGAAAATAACGATAAAGCAAAGACAAACTCGCAACATCTCTTGTGAGAAAGAGGTTGCAGGGAAGAGAAAATTATATATCCTACGAGGCTATGAAGTGTATTTTGAACTCTATCAAGGCAGGATAAGTCCTTTTTAGCAGCTCCTACCCAAAACAACAAAACCATCTGTACAATGTGACTTACACTTCCGTAAAAAAAATAATTCAAATTCATTTTTTCTTTTTTTTTTTTTTTTTTTTTTTTACAGATTGCTAATTTTGATTAGCTTTATCCAGATGACTGTTCGCATCTTCTTTGCTATTTACACAATGTTTCAGCCGATGTATTCTTCGACTTTCTTCGATGCATCTTTTTCAACGTGATAATTGTTATGTCGAACTCGGTGTGGCATGGCATAACGGGAAAATGCGTTAGTTCACTGGTAGTACTCTGGAGGTCGAAGGTTCAATCCTTACTACAGGCGATAATAACTAAGAATAACATAAATTAACACTTTTACCTGGTCATGACTGACGGAACAAGAACAATCTATCCCGTGGTTCAGTTTGAAATTTCGTATAGGTTCGTGGTTTGGCATAAATATTTGCAAGTCCGAAAATACACACCTGCGAATATCTGTTCGAATACTTTTTAAAACCCAAAATATTTATTAAGCTACGTCGTTATCAATTTAACCCCATTCTTATCCATGTCATCTATCATTTATCTATCTACCTAAACCTGTTATAATTTATATGATATCATTTATCTATAACGCCACCCTCTTATCTAAGTATATTGTCATTTATCTATCTCTCTTATATATATATATACATATATATATATAAGAGAGATAAATGTGAATATACATTATATATATATATATATATATATATATATATATAGTCTTTGAAGTTTTTAACCTTTAAAACTATACAAAAAATATTTTTTTATCATTCGTTAGAAAACCATCTAGTCAGTAAGTCATTTAATCACCTGCAATCACTGCATCAACTCACTCTCGAATTTACTATAATACCAATAATTTATTTTTCAAGGGATCATCAGTTGTTTACCATGAAACACTGTTTCGGGGATTTAAAAACAAAACAGTATATTACATCATGGCTCCCCAGCAGTGTTGATCAAACACCACCACCCTTAATCTTAGGAAGAAGACATGTTACAAACATTTGATCCAATTTCCTATTCTTAATTGCAATTACTAACCTTTTCATATTATTAAAAATGAATTTCTTACCTGTGCGATTCATCAATTTCCACATTTAAAATGGATACATTTTTTAATTTTTTAATTTATCAGTCTTGTATTTATAAGATTAGGATTAATCCATTTAACTACTTATCACCCCCACTATGATTAGTATTTAGTATATTTACATTCTTATTTATTTAAAATTTGATATATAAAGGTTAAAAATATTTTTACATATATACATCTTTTTTTTAATATAAATTTATTATATGTAATTATAAATACATTTTATACATTGCTAATATAGCTTTGGATTTCCTTTATTAATATAGTCTGGTTTATCTTAAATGATTCAAAAGCATCAGGATAACGAAAAAAATGCTTTATTTAACTGTTTAAATATTTTATTTTTATCTCCACCTTGTTTTATCATCCTTATTACTAAGCTAGAAACTGGTGGTATAAAATCTGTTAATTTTAGAGTAACGCGAGCTATTCTCAAAAACTCTGACATAACGGTTCCATAAAACATAAAAACAGGGCAGGTGCTATCTTTATGCGGCATACGTACTATATATATATATATATATATATATATATATATATTTTTTTATAAAGTAATAGGGTTCGTGTGTTTCTGTCTGTGTGTACAGCTCTCCATCATCAACGAAATATAATGGAGGTAAGAGGGTAGATCTCTCCTGGTAGAGAAACATTAGAACCCATTTTAGGATGTTTCTGTTATAGGAGACATAAGAATCTGTGCCTAATTTCTTTATATACTATTCTACAAACAACCCCCATATCGAATGACTTATGCTCATTTGCATATCACATTATATTAAATCTCTTTAACTAATTACCTCGACCTTATTACATATTGGAAATATTCTAATCATTTCAACTGTACTATTTACAAAATCTATTTAACATTTAATCTATCTTCTATCTTCTATCTATCTATATCTATATCTATCTTCTATATATATCTATAAAAACAGAGATGTGTGTGTGCCACAGACGATTTCTGATTGGTTAATCCAATAATCACATTTCCTAAAAAACAATCGTTTCTACGCTCTTACCTTTACCATTAAATATTATGGCTTTATTTATTGTCCATCTTGGAAGGGTTTAATTTTTTAATAACTTGTTATTTACAAATTAAAAAAATACGAAACTACACGAAATACGCGCACACAAAATACTAAACTACACGAAAAATACTAAACTACGCAAAAAAATACTAAACTACACGAAATACGCGCACACACGCACACGTTCACTACCGTCACGTTGTTATGGCAACCAAACCCGCTGACTTCTTTTTCTCATTTCACTCGTGGTCTTAAATTCATTTCGGGTTTGTATTACTGTACACATAGATTCGAATAAGTTGCCAAAAAACAAATATATAACAAATAAATGTTATCAAAGGCAAATTTTTCGTGTTTTTATTCAATTTAACATGTTTATTCAGCTCGAAAAGCATACAGTGTTTACCGATGTATTGGAAAATTCAAGATGGCGGCCGATTCTCTCTTTAACACGGTAAGTTTGGAAAAAGGTGTAATAAATAAAAAACCGGTTAAAATACTCTTAAAAACTCGCTCAATATATGTTACCGTGACATAGGTTGACATATATTCGGCGGGTTTTTAATAGTATTTTGTATAGTTTTTTATTTATAACACCTTTTCCCAAACTTACGGTGTTAAAGAATGTGTGAGACGAGACGCCATCTTGAATTTTCCAACACATCGGTAAACACTGTATTCTTTTCGAGCCGAATAAACATGTTAAATTGAATAAAAACACGAAAAATATATCCAGTTTTTATCGGTTTTTTACCTTCTCTGCAGAAGTACAAAAAAAAACAAACAAAAAAAAAACGGAAGGTACTTTTACAGAATGTTAAACTAACCCTAACCGATGTTTTATGTTTAGTTTAGGAAAAGTCAGAAGAAATAAAAGTCATTATTGCATGAAATATACGTATTTAGTTGAAGTATTGTTTATGTCAATTCTTTCGAAGAAATTTAGCAAGAATACCTGTAAACCAGGAAATCGGTAAAATGTCATCATGGATGAATACTTGTCTATTATAATTTCTACCCTTGACAAAAACTTAGCCATAACAAAAGAGATTTATTGTTCAGATTGTTTTTGAGATTGATTTCTAAAAAGATATTTTATAAATAAAATCGACTTTAAACTTAAATTACAATAATTGAATTTAAACATTCTTATTTCAATATTTGGCACATAACACCTGCAAAAATGATCACAATGTCAGGATTTCATTTTATTTCAGAATCGATGGCAAATACTAATATTTAACATTAGTTTATCATTTAAGCCGATAAAAAAGCCCTTTTTTTTCCGAGTCATAAAAGGATTTGGAGTTTCCTAATCAACCTTTCGGGTGCAGTTGCACGCTCTCAAAATAACTAAAGTGTTGGCTTTAAAAAAATTGGTTCATTAAAACTAAACAGGTTTAGTTTAAAAAAAAAAAAAAAAAAAAAAAAATCGCTTTGGTAATTAGATATGTCGTATGGTTATCCCTAATCGCTGAATAAAACCGCTAACGAGTTGAATGATTACGACATAAAATTAAACTCGGGTTCCTGAAACGGAAACTTCGTTTGTTTTTGTTTTTTTCTTATCAATGTATTTACATTGTTATTTTGTTTTCATTTTCAATCATTCGAACAGTTTTCTTTTTCAAGTAATCCAAGTTACAAAATTCCCACTGTTTACTATGCTAAAATCACAATGACTAATGTATACCTATTAACCCTTATCCTTGAGTGGCCTCTGGGCCTTGATAAGTGGTGACACCCATGTAAAAAAAAAAAAAAAAAAATCACTCGAACAGTTTTCTTTTTATAATGTACAGTTTTAAAAGTTTAAAAACGATATAGTTTTTACTTCAGGAAAATTAATGGGTCAGTTTTTACGATGTGCCCTGTTAAAATACTCTTAAAAACTCGCTCAATATATGTTACCGTGACATAGGTTGACATATATTCGGCGGGTTTTTAATAGTATTTTGTATAGTTTTTTTATTTATAACACCTTTTCCCAAACTTACGGTGTTAAAGAGGGTGTGAGACGCCATCTTGAATTTTCCAACACATCGGTAAACACTGTATGTTTTTCGAGCTGAATAAATATATTACATTGAATAAAAACACAAAAAAGATATCCAGTTAGGTAGAAAAGTAACTTATCTTGCCTTTGATAACATTTATTTATATATTTGTTTTTGACTATTTTTTCGAATCTATGTGTACAGTAATCTTGCCAGGATGCGGAGGAAAATGAATGAAGGGGGAGGGGAATAAAATAAAAACATTTTGGAAACAGAGTAAGTTTGAAAGAATTGCTTTGCACAGAAAGAAATTAATGAAAAAATAAAATTAAATTTCTTTTCTTTCTTGATTTTTTTTTTAGTTTTTTATGAAAAAGGAAGTCAAAATTAAGACTATAAAAACAATTTTTATTAAGAGCGAACCTCAGTCGTCAGGTCTGTAAAAAAAGACGTGGAATAATAAATGTTTTCTAATACAAATTGTTTTTACTTATGTGTTCATTTGTCTCTTTGAAGTTCGTTTGTTTAATATATCGGTTTGCAATATAATTTTGTCATTCTGTCAGACTCAAATTTTAAATCTATATATCTATAAAAGTGAAAGTGTGTGTGTGTGTGTGTCTGTGTACATTTCCCTACGAAATAACTCTGTCAATTTTTAGTCTACAGACTCGAAATTTGATATACAGGGTACTGAGATTTGGAAAAATCTATGTGATCGGTTTTTAGCCAGAAATTTGGCGATTAAGGGGTCAAAGTTCAACGATTTGAGCTTTGAGAACTCTACCAAACTTCTCCGACAATTTTGGGTCTACACACTTTAAATTTTAGATATAGCTTCCGTGGACATGGATCTAACTTAATAACTTGATTTGAGCCCAAAACAATAAATTTTCAGGGGTCATAATAGGGGTCAAAGTTTAAAAAATTACCCCCTTTTTTTTTGCTCAGCATACACCTCCAAACACCCGGGCAACGCCGGGCACCCATGCTAGTATATATATAATGTAGTCATCGACATACAGTCCTGTTTCGTTGTATCACAACTCATCAGTGCCGCTAGACTAGCATCTCTCCCAAGCCAAGTGTTGACAGTAGAGAGAGAGAGAGAGAGAGAGAGAGAGAGAGAGAGAGAGAGAGAGAGAGAGAGAGAGAGAGAGAGAGAATAAATGACAAAAAATTATATTCCAAAATTCATGATGTTGGCCATCTTATAATTTATTCCTTTAATTCAGTTGACTTATACAATTCTTGACAGTATCTGTTTCAGACAGTATCTGTTTCAGACAGATACTGTCAAGAATTGTATAAGTCAACTGAATTAAAGGAATAAATTATAAGATGGTCAACATCATTAATTTTGGAATATAACTTTTTGTCATTTATTCTCTATATTGCTCTGGAATTACATTGAGCTTCTTAAATAAGGATTGATATATATTATAAGAAAATATATTTCTACATATATATATATATATATATATATATATCAATCCTTAGTTGAGTATATTGAGAAGTGATACACGAATTACCATTAACATATAAGCGACGCTCTTTGTGTAAACAAATCGAGCGGAGGTATTTCGGACGATGTCAAAACATCGTTAAATTCACTACTCGTTCAGCAGCCGCTAGTAGCGTAATGGTTAGGAGCCTTGACTGCCGTACAGACGGTCGGGTTTCAATCCTGGCTTGAGTTAGTTGCCTGTCTAGCCGCACTGATGAGCTGCGAAACAGTACTGTATGTGTGTGACTATATATATATTTTGTGTGTATTGATATTCATATTAAACCCCTTTATTTTCTACTTATTTAGAAAGAAAATATAACTTTGTTATACATGGGTCGTTGAACTGCATTCACCTGCAAAAAATCTAGCTAATTTACATATTCTTTCAAACATTCATTTTAATTAATTCCCTATTAGTTTTTTCGGTTTTCTTATGGGATGATCATCTTTAGTTAACCATTACGTGTAATTATATTCATGCAGATATTCTACATGATTTATACTTGCATAATATTTGCGTAAAAAGGTTATAGTAAACACAAACCTCTTTCTAGTAAGTTAATGCAAAAATAATCTGCATTAATCAAAATATCATATTTAAGCGTATTTTACGACCAGGGAATATATATATATATATATATATATATATATATATATATATATATATATATATATATATATATAGGTAACCTTGCCTGTTTGTGTGAGAAAACGATATCCCCCGTCAAGTTTTTGTTTACAAATTTGAAACTGGATATATAGGGGATTTGAACTTGTAGAACAAATTTGATTTGGTTTTTAGCCGGTAAAAATAGCTACTAAGGTATCAAAATTGAATATAAAAATATCAAATTTTCTCGAAATTCGATTTGGAACACATCAGATTATGATTGACTTCATGCTGACTTTCTTCTGTTTATATAAGGAGGCTGTGCTCAAATAAAAACATTTGAAAAAACATTGTTATTTACAATAATACTCTTAATATTTGCAGGCGATCTTTCTTAACAAATATATTCAACATCAAATTAGATTTTCTCATTATTTATACGATCCCGAGCAACGCCGGGTAACCCCGCTAGTATTATATATATATATATATATATATATATACATATATATATATATATATATAAGATATATATATATATATATAATATATATATAATATATCTATATTTTTATAAAGTAATAGGGTTCGTGTGTTTCTGTCTGTGTGTACAGGTCTCCATCATCAACGAAATATAAAGGAGTTAAGAGGGTAGATCTCTCCTGGTAGAGAAACATTAGAACCCATTTTAGGATGTTTCTGTTATAGGAGACATAAGAATCTACGCCTAATTTCTTTATATACTAGTCTACAAACCACCCCCATATCGAATGACTTATGCTCATTTGCATATCACATTATATTAAATCTCTTTAACTAATTACCTCGACCTTATTACATATTGGAAATATTCTAATCATTTCAACTGTACTATTTACAAAATCTATTTAACATTTAATTATTTAATATATTTTCATTTAATTTTATATTCGATTTATTTCACTTTACGTATATTATCAAAACAATTCATTAGCGAGCAAAGCTTTATGTTTTGGGATTGTATTGAAAATGTAATGGAAATCTCAATTTCGTTCCGTTTTAATCTTTTATATTTTACTTGCCAATATAATTGAAAGAATACAATTCAACTATCGTAATTTTATATAAATAAACAAAAACAAATATTTTAAAATAAAACTTTATTAAAAAATAAATAATTTTATTTTTAAATGAAAAAAATCAATTTAGTAAAATAATTGTATTAAACACCCCCAGCCTTGTCAGCAAACCTGTAAACCTATAAAAGTTAACATTTCGAATGTAAACAGTGATTTTTCGATTTTGTTAGCGCTTGCCGCAATTAAAGACAATTAAAACGGAACTAACTTTATTTCCATTCTATTTTTTAAACAACCCCCAAAACATAACGCTCTCTTCCAGTTATAGCCAATTTTTTTTTAATTAAATAAAACAGGTCAAAATAAACAGATAAGCGCATTTTCTTTTACATTTTTCTTACAACCATTGTCATTTAACCAACTGCAGGATATCGTTACTTTTGTGGGGTTGTTTTGAAAATGGCAGGGAGATTATAATTTCGTTCCAATTTAATCTTTCTGGTCGAGCCTATTTCGAAAGCCTGCTTATCATAGATTTGAACTACAAATAATTTATTACATTTTGATTATTACTATCTTAAGACTTAAAGCTTATATTTATTTCATTTTTCTATTTATATATTGAATTAGTTATTTCCAGTCTTATTTAAACTTAGTGCTTTCTTTAAACCGGATGAACCTTTTATAAAAATATGAGTTTAACGTAAAGAACACGAACAAGGTTTTATTCAACTGAATTTCTTCCAGTTTACTAACAAAATATATAAATTTAAAAGAGATATAAATAATAAAATAAAAAGGTTATGTAATTTAAAAGAAATACACGTACTCACAAAAGCAGAACTTTTTTTTACACATTTTTTTCTTTAAAACCATAACAATGAGACTAACAATTACCTAGATCTTAGTAATTATTTGTTTTAATAGAACTGTTTTAATTGTACTGTTTACTTAGTTAACCTAAGTTGGTATTACATTTATTTTACATTTACTTTTTTTTTTTAATTATTACTTTTAGACTGTGACGTTTACACCCGGAAGTAATGAGTCACACGTAGGTCGCTTTTATTCATTCCTTTTGGTCAAGATCAAAGTGTAGTATCTGTTCCGGCAGATGCTGCACTTAAGATAATTTGTACCAGTCAATGGAGGGGAAACCCTCTATACTGGGACAATTGTTATTTTTGGTAACCAGAGTGCCCCCTTTTTGCCTACTTTTAGGGGAGCTGGTTTTTACCTCACATTAAAGATGGCCTTGTGCCTAATTTGCTCAGTGGGGGAGCAAATAAACACCATCTGTTCCGGCAGATGCTGCAGGCTATGACTAGCTATGACTAGCAAAGACCAGATGTGGGGGCAACCCCACATGCCTGACCATTAACCAGCTCCCATTTCCCACCTCTCGGGAGCTGGTTCCCCTTTTTCCTTCCCCCTCCCTTCACTCCTCACATTAAAAATCGGCCTTGTGCCTAATTTGCTCGGTGGGGGAGCAAATAAATACCATCTGTTCTTCAGATGCTGCACTTCATTTTCTTGTTCTCTTTCGGTGGAGGAGAAATCCTTCACGACTGAGACAATTTTTATTTTTGTACCTTTTCTCCACGTTAAAAAACGACCCCGGTGTCTAACTCTGTCCCGTGGGGAGGCATAGTAAATAGGTACAATTGTTTATAATTGTACTATTCAGAAATATTATTTATAGTTCGTCCATTTCAGTTAGTATACATTTCCTTTACGCTTAATTAATTTACAATCACTAATATCGTTAAACAATTCCGTTTAAAACCGAAATTATGCCACCCAAACGAAGTAGAAACGAAAGTGAGGAAGAAAGAATGGAAAGATTGGAAGCTAATAGACTAAGAGTTGCTGCAATTCGCTCCAATGAAAACAATTCAGATAGAGAAAGACGTCTAGAACTTAACAGGATACGTCAAAGAGAAAGGAGAGCAAGACTGTCAGATTTGGAAAGAGAAACCCAACGTGAAGCTGACAGAACTAGACATGCTGTAAGGCGGTTAAATTCATCACAAGACGAAATTCAAGAAAGGCAAAGATATGCACTGGAAAGAGAAGCAATATTACGATCGAATGAATTATATGAGGTAAGTAGACGTACACAAGGTCAGTTGAGAGTGGCTCAACGACATCAGAATGAATCGGAAACCCAACGAAGCTTTCGCCTATACAAAGGGCAACAACGAGAGGCTGCATGGAGAGAGAGTATGACTTTGCCCCAGCAATTGACAGAAAACGAGGCAGCTAGACAACGAATGACTGCTTTGAGACACCATGAAATAGAACACTGCAATAGAAAAGGATTGCTCTACAACAAAAATGACTCTCTCACTACAGCTGATATAGGAAAAATGGACAAAGTATGTCAACATTGCTCAGCTGTAAAATTTAAAGGAGAAACCCCTGGTTGTTGTTGTTCTTCTGGCAAAGTTGTACTTGATAGCTTTCCACCACTGCCTCAGTTGCTTCAAGATTTGCTCTCCGGCAATGGTCCCATCTCTAAAGATTTTCTGCAAAATCTACGCAGTTATAACAATTGTTTTGCAATGACATCATTTGGTCACAAAATTGCGGCAGTACATGGGTGGAATCCTTCTTTTAGAATTCGAGGCCAGGTTTGCCACCAGATTGGGAGTCTTTTACCACCTGAAGATGAAACAGCAAAGTTTATTCAAGTCTACTTCTTGGATAGTCTGGAAGAGGAACTACATAATCGGGGACGTGACAGTAGACTCAATAGAGACATTCTCCAAAATCTGACTGAATTTTTACATGAGAACAACAGCTTTATTTGTCAGCTGAAAACAACAAAGGAGAGGATTGAAGAAGAACACTTGGTAGAACATAAAGTTGTCATAAGGGAAGACCGAAGGCCGCAAGAAGAGCATCCACGGCGATTCAATGCTCCAACAACAACGTATGAGATTGGAATATTAATGGAGAATGAACCAACAGCTAACCGGGATATTGTCTTGCGTTTTAGAAATGATACATTAAAATGGATCTCCGAACTACATCCCCTCTACGATACTTTAATGTACCCGTTAATGTACCCCTATGGTTCTCCATCTTACAACATCTACATGAAGGCATCCAATGGGCGAAAAGTTACCCAACAGCAATTTTATTCGTACCATTTAATGACTCGGCCTGGAAACTATTTTCTCTGGTACCGAAGGCTATTTCAACAATGGCTGGTGGGTGTGTACTGCAAGATTGAAACAGAACGTTTACAGTTCCTGAGGCGTGAGCAACAGACCCTGAGAGCTGACAATTAAAGCAACTTGAGAGATTCAATTCTTAGGGAGGATGGGAATCCAGAACAGTTTGGTCAACGAGTTGTACTTCCGGCAACTTATACAGGAGGCCCTCGATACATGTTTGAGCGTCAAAGTGATGCCATGGCATATGTTCGGCGAATGGGCCGAGCCGACCTCTTCATCACGTTCACAACAAATCCAAAGTGGACAGAAATTACAGAAAATTGTCTTCAAGGGCAAGACCCTCAGGATCGTCCAGATATTGTTGCCAGGGTTTTCAGGCAGAAGCTAAAAAAGTTACTTGAATTTATTAAAAAGGGAGGATTTGGCAGGTTGAGGGCTTTCCTGTACAGTATTGAATATCAAAAAAGAGGACTGCCGCATGCACACATCCTCACCTGGCAGGCCCCAGAGGACAAACTTCTACCAGAAAAAATGGATCTCTGCATATCTGCAGAGATCCCTGACAAAGAGGAAGATCCTGATCTTCATGCTAAAGTGATGGCACATATGATGCATGGACCTTGTGGACCATTTAATCCAAATTGTCCATGTATGATTGACAACAAATGTTCCAAAAAATACCCAAAAGAATTTCTTCAGTGTACCAAGCAAGGCCAAGACTCTTACCCCAAGTACAGGCGAAGAAAACCAGAAGATGGAGGCCAGACTGGTACAATAAGGATGAAGAGAAATGGTCGGTATGTTAATCAAGAAATAACAAACCAGTGGATTGTTCCGTACAACAAGGTCCTCCTTCAACAGTTCAATGCTCACATTAACGTAGAAATTTGCAGCTCGATCCAAAGCATCAAATATGTCCTCAAATACGTGAATAAAGGATGTGATCAAGCAGTGTTTGAACTACAAAGAACTGATGGAGCAGCTAACCAACAAGGCCAAGTACAAAGTCACATTGTGGATGAGATCCAGCAGTTCCAGAATGCAAGGTATGTCGGCAGTTCAGAGGCAGCCTGGAGGATATTGGAACATCCCATCCATGAACATTTCCCCCCAATTGTACAACTTTCTGTTCATCTTGAAAATGGGCAGCGTGTCATGTTCTCAGCTGATACTGCTCTGGAACGAGCCCAAGGTCCACCGCCTGCCACAACTTTGACAGCATTTTTTCAACTCTGCCATGAGGATGACTTTGCAAGGGGTCTCAAATACGTAGAAGTCCCTGAGTTTTACACTTGGAACAAATCGACAAAGAAATGGATGAGAAGAATGCGTGGGGTACAAGTTGAAGGTACTGAAAATGATGATGTATGGAAGGCACCATGCATTGGGAGAATCTACACGATTAGTCCAAAAGCAGGGGAGTGTTATTTCTTACGCCTGTTGCTCAATGAGGTTGCTGGTCCAACTTCATTTCAAAATTTGCGAGCATACAATGGTCAGGTGTTTGAAACATACAGAGCAGCGTGCCTTGCTCGAGGCCTTCTAGAAAATGACCATCACTTGCATCAAGCAGTAGGAGAGGCAAGTGCCACTCAATCACCTTCAAATTTGCGAAGCCTATTTGTGATAATTTTAACAGCCTGTGAGCCAAGAAATCCTCTTGAGATCTGGATGGCTTTTCGTGATGTAATATCTGAAGACATTCTTCACAGATACAGGCAAGAAGTTAACAATCCAGAAGCAGATTTTAATGAGGACATCTATAATAAAACTCTTTGTCTAATTGAAGGAAAAGTTCTCCTTATGTGCGGTCAACCATTGGCAAGCTATGGATTACCTGCACCAATGCAAGGGAGAGATGAAAGACTCGCGAGAGAGTATCAACGTGAAGTTACTTATAATCTTGAAGAACTTCCCTACAAGCAGAAAATATGCAAGAAAAACTGACCGATTCTCAAAGAGAAGTTTACAATTCATTCATGGCAATGTTGGAAGCACAAGGTGAAATGAACAAAAACATGATGTTTCTTGATGCTCCAGGTGGTACGGGCAAGACTTTTGTAATCAATTTGATCCTTGCAAAGATTAGATCCATGAGAAAGATTGTGCTTGCAACAGCATTCAGTGGCATTGCTGCTACTCTACTACAAGGTGGCCGCACTCTTCACAGCACTTTTAAAGTACCCTTGGATACTCATCGAATGGATCAGCCAGTTTGCAAAATTACTGGTAACTCAGCCTTGGCAAATGTAATTAGAGACACCTCTGCAATCATTGTAGACGAAGCCCCAATGACGCACAAGAGTGCTTATGAAGCAATTGACCGAACACTGCAAGACATCACAGGAAACAAGAATCCCATGGGTGGCATTCCAACCTTATTTTGCGGTGATTTCCGTCAAATCCTCCCAGTGGTTAAAAATGGCACAAGGGCTAACATTGTCAATGCAAGTTTGAAACAATCCTATCTCTGGAGGCACGTTATAGTGAAGAGACTGACTACTAATATGAGAGCCTATATCTCTGATAACACAGCTGCAGCAGACTTCTCAAAATTGCTTCTCCAAATCGGTAATGGTCAGTTTCCTATCACTTCTTCACCTGACACAATTAAGATTCCAACTGCGCTTGGTAAATGTGTCGGTAATCAGAAGCAACTGAAAGACAAAGTGTACCCAGACCTGCAAAACAATGGAAAATCACCGGATTGGCTTGCTGAGAGGGCTATTATTTCGCCATTAAACAGCAATGTGAATCATTTGAACAATTCAATAATGGATGAATTTCCAGGAGACACAAAGCAATACAAGTCAGTTGATTCAGCTACTAATGAATATGAAGCTGTTCACTACCCTGTGGAGTTTTTAAACTCTTTGGAGATATCTGGAATGCCTCCACACATTTTAAATCTCAAAATTGGATCGCCAATCATGATTCTTCGATCCTTGGAACCGCCAAAAATAACAAACGGAACCAGATGTGTTATCACCAGATTGCACACCAATGTACTTGAGGCCACCATTTCCTGTGGTCCCTACAAAGGCGAAACCGTTCTACTGCCAAGGATCCCCTTAGTTCCATCGGACTCAGTACTTCCATTTAAATTCCGGAGACTCCAATTTCCTGTGAAGGTGTGTTTTGCAATGAGCATAAACAAAAGTCAAGGTCAGACATTTAACACCATTGGCGTAGACTTGACATCAGACTGCTTCAGTCACGGTATGTTCTACGTCTCCATCAGCCGGACAGGAAGTTCAGAAAAACTCTACATTCTGGCTCCAAATCAAAGCAGCAGAAATGTAGTTTACCCTGAGGCTCTTTAGTGAAAAGTTCGAGAAATGGATATGAGGAAAAACTGACATGATCTGATTGTGGTAAGTTTTTAGTATTGAATGTGCAAGATAAAATTTAAGCAAGAGTTGAAAATGACTTCAATGAAAAATTTACTATGTAACATCAAGTAACCTTCCTTTTTGATGAAAATGTTTTGTGAAGTTCCTGATTGAATTTCAGTCACTACAAGAGGTAGTTAAAATGTTAATCACCTTATGCAATCGTTGCTCTTACAACATCAACTTACTGGAAAGGTGCCCACAGATTTTGGTACCCGAGTGCGCAACAAAGCTCCGTGCGAAGCACGGGTATCTTTGCTAGTATATATATAATATATATAATATAATATATATATAATATAATATATATATATTATATAATATATATTATATAATATATATATATATAATATATATATATAATATATATATATAATATATATAATATATATATATAATATATATAATATATATATATTATATATATATTATATATATATTATATATAAATTATATATATAAGATATATATATATTATATATATATATATATTATTATATGGAAAAATGCGCGCATGAAAAGTAATATTCTTAAGATTTTATTAAACCTGGAAAAGTAAAGGACAAGAAATTCAACCTGGAAAAGTAAAGAACAAGATATTCTAGTAAAGTAAAAAATAAGAATTTTTTAGACTTAAAATATTGCAGCTAAAAATAAAATTTGAATATTGATGAATATTTTATTCATTATTTGCATATGTTGTTGTTTATTGTTGAGTTAGAAAGGGTGTCAGTCGCTGGATTGAACTTATTTCCCCCCTATTATTTGCATATATTTATGTAGTGAAAATTGTTTGAATAAAATTAATTCATTAGTTAGCTAGTTAGTAGATGGAATTAATAATTTTATAATTTACAGAAAAATTAATTATTTTATTATATCATAATTAGGATCATTTAATTCTTTCTAACTCAACAATAAACAACAACATATGCAAATAATAAATAAAATATTTATCAATATTCAAATTTTATTTTTAGCTGCAATATTTTAAGTCTAAAAAATTCTTATTTTTTACTTTACTAGAATATCTTGTTCTTTACTTTTCCAGGTTGAATTTCTTATCCTTTACTTTTCCAGGTTTAATAAAATCTTAAGAATATTACTTTTCATGCGCGCATTTTTCCATATAATCCATGATTTTTCCAGGCATTGCCATTGTATTAATATATAAATTTATAATATGTATTAATGATTGTCAAAAAAAATAGCTCTCAAACACATATTTATGCAATATTTATCATTCAATCACAGTAGTTCCGAGCCAGGGTCTCTACCGAGACTGCGGTTCATGAATTCGTGATCTGTATAGAGCGTAAACTAACAAAAAAGAAGATGGCACTCGGTGTCTTTTTAGATATCGTTGGAGCTTTTGACAACATACCCTTCAGTAGTATGTTCAAGTCGCTACGAGAACTCAATGTGCCACCAGTACTCATCCGATGGATTGAGTATATGGTGAGGCACAGAACAGTTCAAGTAGAACTACTGAGGGCAACTGTTAAAAGGGAAGTAGTTAAATGAAACCCCCAAAGTGGGATTTTATCACCTTTACTATGGAACTGTATGCTGAATCCTCTTTTAAAAGAGTTTAAAAATAGGAATATGATGACATCGCAGTGCTGGTCGCGGGTTCAAAAGCATAATTGGTCAGACGCATTGCCAAAATGGGACTACATTTTTCATCAAATGTGATAACGAAAAATTTGAGTTCATTCGAAGAATATGTATATCATAGAATTCACTAATATTTTTAATCGCTAAATACACCATTTTTTGCTATAAAATCATAAGGAGAGTTAAGAAAAATTAGTTATTAAAAAAAAGTTCGGTTTTTTTAATTATATAAAAGAAGATACACGGGATTGAACCTAAAATCTTTGCACCAACCCCGGTACTCTAACCGTTACGCTAACATGTCATATTGGCAAAATCGCAATAAAATATTTATATACAAAAAAAGTTATGCAAAATAAAAAAAGCGTTAGTCACTTATGTACTTACTTTCCTGTTTGTGAACCCACATATTTTGTTGTAACTTTTTTTCTACTGAACCAATTTTCGAAATTTTTTTTTCAAAATGTAGCTAATGAGGTGTTTTATACAACTATCTATATAACATGTTTGAAATTTGGTTGCGAACGGAATTAGTGGTGGGGGTTTGAATGTGTCTCGATTCATTCAATTTCGGACTTAAGCATATATTATACCGTGGTTGAATGATATATTATATATATATATATATGTAATATATATATATATATATTATATATATATATTATATATATAATATATCTATATATATTATATATATCTATATATATATTATATATATATTATATATATATTATATATATTATATATAATATATCTATATATATTATATATATCTATATATATATATTATATATATATTATATATATAATATATCTATCGATATTTTATATATCTATATATATTATATATATATTATATATATTATATATATATTATATATGCAATATATATACTATATATAGTATATATATATTATATATATATATAAATATATATACTATATATAGTATATATATATTATATATATATATAAATATATATATATATAAATATATATATATATAGTATATATATATATATATATATATATATATATATATATTCAGTTCATACATCAAAGAGAGCAGTCCATGTAATAATGGTTTTGACTCTCTTTCATCATCACTGGCAGCATCGAACACCTGCAAACAGTCATGTCTGTCAGCTGACTTGATTATGATGAACTAAATAATTCATGCAAAATAAAAATGTAAAAAGAAATATATTAACGTTTCACATCGACATCTTTCTCTCCGTTTTCTGTTGTTTGAGAGCGTGGGCAAATAAAACGCCCGTGCCGCCACTCACGCCGCTCACGTGTTAGAAAAGCTGAAATTAACTGTAAAGCAGTTAATTACCAATGACAGACGTGACGTGCGCCATAAAGTTAATTATCTTGTTTCTTGTTGAAAGAATCCAGGATTATGGACAAAAAAAAAAAAAAAAAAAAAAAAAAAGAAGAAAGAAAAAAGAAAAGAAAATGAAAAGAATTTGGAAAAAAAAAAAAACGTATTTTAACGTCTAAACGAAAGCTTCACTACCCACAAGAAATTTTTTGTTTGTTTGCTTGGAAGAGTGATATATTTATTTATTTCCTGCTGCAACAATTGTGACACCAGAGTCGGAAAGTGTGGCTCGAGGAGAGGCACTCTGACCCTGCAAAAAGTGCCTGGGCAGCCCTTTCAACATTCCTCGGTAAGGGCGCTTCAGGCGCTTAGCAATAAACTAACACCTTCTCAAAGGGGCATATAGTTCTTTCCCACGGCAAGAATTGTGACACCAGGGTCAGAAAGTGTAGCTGAAAGGTCAGCGCCTCTCGAGGAGAGGCACTGTGATCCTGGAAAAAGTGCCTGGGCAGCCCCATCGGTATTCCTCGATAAGGGCGCCCCAGACGATTAGCAATAAACTAACCTCTTCTCAAAGAGAGAAAGCAAAGCCTGGGAGAGTGGACCTCCTAGAACTACACAGAATTAGCATGTCACCACAATCAACAGTGAACAGGTCATTACGAGAATGATCTAGATTCTGTTGGTTTTGGGGTACAGGGAAAAAATCCCGTGTTTAATTGGGTGATATACAAACATAAGCAATTTATATATCTTTTACTTTTTTTTTTTCTTTCTTTAAAAAATCTTTTTCACCCCAAACAAGGTACATGACACTTGGAACGTAAGGGTTCATTGTTGAAATCATGTCTAATAGAAGACTGTAGTAAATTGAGCAATGAGATGTTTGTTCACATTACATTTAAACTTCTGCAAGTTAGTACAGCCAGGAAAGCAGAAAAAATGGAGGGAATTCCAAAGTCTTGCACTTCGAGGGAGAAGCCATTAGAATAGAAGGCTTTCAGGCAGCTAGGAACCTCAACAGTGAAAGGGTGGGATTTTGCTGTTGGATTGGGTTAGTTGAGGGGGGCACAATTGCTAGGAGTTCATCAAAGCACATTCCATTAAAGTACTGGTAAAACAGGAACAGGAATGCAGCATTGTGACGATGGGGCAGAGGTTGGAGCTTGGCTGATAGTGCGGGACTTATTAGATTTGAGACTCTTTTTTAGATCTTGTCTAAGAGTGAGAGACTAGTGATAGAGGCACCATCCCAGATGCGGTAACAATACTGCATTCATGGATGAATGGTGGCTTTTATAAAGATACAGGATGCTCTCTAGTGTGAGTAATTTTCTAGCCTGGTAGAGGGAGGCTACCTCCTTTGCAGCAACCTTGGCAATATCCTTAATGTATTTGTTCCAATTCATGTTGTCTGTGAATGTTAAGCAAAAGAATGTGAAGAATGGGCTCTCAGGTAAAGTGTTATTTGTTGTACCAATCGATGGTTAAAATGTTGTTTCTTTTTGTAGTCGTCAGGCGAAAGAAGTAAAGTTGTTATATAAAACTCTATTTACTTGCCTCCTCACGAGGGCTGATTTAGATACAAGGTCGGTTTTTAATGAGGGGAGGGGAAATAACCTGCCAAAAAGTATCACTCTGGGTTGGGACAAAAATTAAAATTGCATCAATCTAGAAAAATTCTTCCTTCACTAACCAAGGACGGATGAAGTTTGTTATTTATTAACCTCCTGGACAGAAGGTTAGATATAAAGTCAAGGTGTCAGGGGTGGCTTTGAAAAGCCAGCATACTAGCAAAAGCATATTCTGTCCTGCAAAAAATGTCTGAGTATTCTTCAGTAGGGTCACCACAGGCGATTAGCAGTAAACTAACCCCTTCTTAAAGAGAAGATAATGTCAGAGAAGATGCACCTCCTAGGATTGAAAAGTACCTGACAGCAAGAAAGCCACAGTCAGACTGATTGTAATGATGACTCCGTATGAACAATTAAGCATGAAATATCAAAACAGATACTACACTTTGTTCTTAGCCGAAGACTATCAAATTGCAGTTTTAGTTTTCTTTTCAGTAGCTTTTTAGATTCTTTCACGAGTATAGATTTTTATATGAGACCAGGCATGGCAGGTTCTATCATCAACAACAACATCATCATCAGAGAGGTGAGGGTGGGTCAGTGGTTACTGATGTGGACTAAAACCTGAGTGTACCAAGTTCAAACCCAGTTCATTCCACAGAAACACTTTCACTTAGGAATGTTGAAACCTTTATTGTGGTCCCTCTCATGAGTACCGGATATTCTTTTCAAAAGAATTTTAAATAGAATGATATTGGGGAAACGAATGCCAACAATATTATCATCATCATCATCATCATTATCATCATCATCATAAAGGATAATTAAAAATCAAAGAAAAATATTCACTATCATTCTTTTACTTTTCTTAGCAATCCTTCAACTAGTTCACTTTCCTTAGCAATCCTTAAAATAATTCACTTTCATTAGCAATCCTTCAAATAGTTCACTTTCCTTAGCAATCCTTAAAATAGTTCACTTTCATTAGCAATCCTCCAAATAGGTCACTTTCATTAGTAATCCTTAAAATAGTTCACCTTCCTTAGCAATCCTTCAAATAGTTCACTTTCATTAGCAATCCTTCAAATAGTTTACTTTCCTTAGAAACCCTTCAAGTAGTTTTTTAGTAATCCTTCCAATAGTTCACTTTCCTTAGCAATCCTTCAAATAGTTCACTTTCCTTAGCAATCCTTCAAATAGTTCACTTTCTTTAGCAATCCTTCAAATAGTTCACTTTCTTTAGCAATCTTTGGAATTGTTTACTTTCTTTCGCAATCCTTCAACTAGTTTGCTTAACAATTATTTTTTTGGAATGTGCAAGTTGAAAAGATTATTTTTTGTCTCTCTTCAGCATTTTTTCTTTGAATTTATAATGAAGTAACTGGAAAATCTAATTGGTCTCGAAATAATAAAGTAAATATTTGAATTTTGAGCCGACTTTTTGCACAAGAAGTGAATCTAATCATTTATTTAAACTGTTTGCCCTTTTCTGACCTGAAACTTAATGGTGGCCGAGTTCACCATTAGTGATTTTTGATGACATATCTGCGTTAGATTCAGAGAGAACTATATATATACATACATATATGCATATATATATATATATATATATATATATATATATATATATATATATATATATATATATTAAATATCCTCTCATGGTCAACAAACAAACATCAAAACCTCCGAACATGGAATATCCACGCAATAACGTCCATTCTCTCCTGCCTTCCACTTCAACAGCATATAAATAAATACAACGAAAGATCAAAGGTATCGATTATTCTGTACATGATCCTTATCTTCAGGCTCGAGATTGTCATTACATGCTACAACGTAATAAACATCAAATGTGGCACAAATTGATCCAAATCATTTGCTTGTTTTGATCCGAAACAAATTTTAAAGTCAACTTACGTGGGCAGAATCAAACATAGTGGTAAAAATGAAAAAAAAAAAAAATCTGTTCAGGAAAATTGTATTTTTTTTTAAGATCATCATCATCATCATCATCATCATCATCATCATTGTAATTGAGCACGTGAGAAAATCAGCAAAAGCTGTAGGATAACTGGCTTACCAAGATATTAGCAGCAGCATCCATTAAAGCATGTATGCAAATTAGCAAGTGTGCACGAGCTTACATCACAGGAGCAGGGGAGAAAAATACACCACGTGGTCAAGGAGAAAATCAAGCTGCACACCAGAGGAAGATGGGCGTGTAAATTTGAGGGCGAGAAAGTGCTGGCTAGTGCCAGTGTGAAGTGGCGACAACAGAGACTTTTAAAAAGCACATGTGTGTGCGAAAAGACTTGGGAAATATAATGAAATGCGTTGTTTTTGAAAAACCATGAATAAATGCATTTCATTTGCACTTGAAAAAAATGCCGAGTCTGATTTTTATTTCTTTCTTATTCAATTTTGTTTGTTTGTTCCTGCAGCGGTACTAACGTTACATCCTCCTCCTCCTTCTCCTCCTCCTCCTCCTCCTCCTCCTCCTCCTCCTCCTCCCATCATCATCATCATCATCATCATCATCATCATCATCATCATCGGTTTAACTTCTGTTTTTACATGTTGGTATGCATTGGGTGGCTTTTAGAAATTGACTTCACAACTTACCTATCTCTGGTCAGGTTTTATTTATCCCTATTTTTTTCAAAACCATCTTTACCAGTTTGTCTCATGTTTTCCTCATTCTTCCGATGCCAACTTACCCTGTTACCTCAACTGTTCTACATCTACTAACACAAGCACTCTCACCCGTCCTTTCAACGTAGCTTACAATGACAAAGTTTCCTGTTCTGCACACATTTACCTACACTATTCAGCTTTAATCTTCTTCTGAGGTCATCAGATCTAAGCCCCTCTTTAAGACTCACGTTGCACCAGCCATCATATTCATCGTATCATTCTCATATCATTTCTCTCCATGCAACACATGTCTTCAACCATCTATGGCCAGGTTTCACTTTCATGCATTATTAGGTTACATTGTAGTTTTTTTTAAGATTATCATCATCATCATAACTATCATTATCATCTTCATCATCCTCATCCTCCCCCTCATCATCATCATCATCTTCATCATCATTTTCATAATCATCACTATCATCATCTTCATCATCACCATCCTCCTCCTCCTCCTCCTCCTCCTCCTCCTCCTCCTCCTTATCATCATTATCATCAGTTAAACGTCCATTTAACATGCTGGCATGTCATACACAGCTTTTAGAAATTGACTTCAAAACTACCCTATCTCTGACCAGGTCTTTATTTTTCCCTCTTTCTCTCAAGTCCATTTTAATCATCTCCTCCAATGTTTTCCTTGGCTTTCCCCTGTGAAAACCTTCCACTGCAACTGTTCTACATCTAATTATCCATTCTTTTAATGTGGCCATACCATCAAAGTCTCCTGTTCTGCACACATCTATCTACATTGTTTACATTTAATCTTCCTATGAGGTCACCAGATCTAAGCTTGTCACATTAAACATCCACTGTATCATTTTCATATCATTTCTCTCCATGCAACACATATCCTCAACCCTCAATGGCCAGATTTCAGTTCCATACATCAGCACACTGTGTACTCATGCTATATAGACTCTTCCCTCGGTAAACAGTGCTGGTCAGTAAAGGCAGCAGCAGTATCAGTTATTTTTATTGAACGTGCAGGTTGATGAGAATCATCCATGCTGGTATGAACTCAATTCAGTTGTACCATCGACAAACCCGTTTAACAGCAAAATCCCAACCTTTACTGCAAAGGTCCCTAGACTGCCAGAAATAGCCTCTACCCCAGAACTTTTTTTTAGAACGGAGTCACCACTTATCAAAGTCCGGAGGCCACTCGAGGATAAGGGTTAATGAGTGTACAGTGGTCGAGGGGAACATGCCGTAATCATCTTTAGTGGAAATTTGGTAAATTGGATTTCTTAAGCGGATTGCTTATCAAGAATTTGTTCACGTTGGACTTGAAGACAACCATATTGTAATCAGTTGGAAAGCAGGAAAACGGAGCAGAGTTCCACAGGCATGCAGGTCTAAGAACGAAGCTTTGTTCATGGAATCTACGTTTAAGTTTAGGCAGAGATAAAGAGTGCGGGAAATTATTGAGAGTGGTTTCAACTAGATGCATGTTTTTTGTGAAAGTCAGGCCATGGGGGACCATAGTGCTAGATTTTGGAATTCCCTCCCTGCATTCTGTTTCCCTAACTGTACTAATGTGCAGAATTTAAATGTAATATGAACAAACTTCTCGTTCATCTCCTGAAATAGTCCCCTGTAGACATAGCTCCAAATAGTAGCCCCTTAACAATATGCCTTGTTTGGGATGAAAAATGAAAGGAAGTTGCTGGCTAGATGCAAGCATGGTAAACCTCACTCTATATTTTCTAGACCAGAGGTTCTCAACCGGAGGTAAATTTATTCCTGGAGAGTAAAAAATTATATAGTCGGGGGTAAATAATTGAAATACCTGATAATTTGAAAATAATTATTTCTTTTCAGATTGTGTCAAGTCTAAGAAACGTAATGCAAATTCACTTCATAATTTTCTATTTAGAAAAGCGTTTGATTTTCTTTATTTTTATGTTATAAATGGTATTTATTACACAAAACTTAAAGTTCTAAACAATAAAAAGGTTCTTTTTTACCTTCTTGTTGTTCTGTCATTTCATGATGGCTATGAATTTTTTTGTATGGGAGTAGGAGGTAAATGGAGAAATAAATAAAGCTGGGAGGTCAATGATGAAGGAATGGTTAAGAATGGTAATTCTAGACAATTATGAGAATTAATTGTACGGCACAATCACGTTGACACACCGGTTCTCGCCAGATCACCAAAGTTAAGCAATGTTGATCTGGCTAGTACCAGATGGGGGACCATTTAGGAAGGCTAGGTGTTGTATGTACCTTCTGGGAAGGTTGGGCGTGGGGCCAGCACCCTCACCCTGTAAAAAGAACTCGCTACAAAAACAACTACAAAAGTTGCAGATGGCCTATGCCCCTCCAGGGGCTCCAAGGCTATGGATGAGATGGATGGATGAGAATCAATTATAGAGGGTGAGACTCATTACTTATGATGGGGGAGGGAAGAGACAATACTTGAAGGGGTTTATACAAAGGTAGTTTACACAATGATAGACAAAACACATTTACCTTTTCCTTTTTGTGTAGAATGACGAGAGACGAAGACAACAGTTTACAAATATAGATGCTTCTTTATTCATACCAGCTGAAGGATTGATGATTGTCAGGGATTCAAGCCTTTACGAATACATGGTCTCCTCTCTGCTTCCCTCTCGCCTCCAAGAGGGCATCAGCTCTCATTAAGTCGCTGTCTGACTCTCATCTTCCTAACTTACTGTCTGTAACTGTCTCTCTCTATCCTAACTTCGAACCCTGTCTCAATATATTGAGAATCTCCTTTCTCGATGTCTGAGGCATGCCTCGCCACGTGAAATTTGTATGGGAGTAGGGGTAAATGGAGAAATGAATAAAGCTGAGGAGTCAATGATGAAGGAATGGTTAAGAATGGTAATTCTAGACGATCATGAGAATCATTTGTAGAGAGTATTTAGTTCTCTCCCATTGCAAGTGTTATGTAAAAACGGACAGACCCCAGTAATTAAACAAGATAAGTTTAAAAATGATATTTGGAGAAGGCTAGAATCGAACCCAGTATGCAAGTGTTAAAAGATAATAGATATTTAATCCTAGGAATGCAGAACGATTGTCATTGTTCTTGCAACTAACTAAATATTATTTATGTCAGAGATAGATATTTACTTTAGGAATGCAGTCGATTGTTCATTCATGTAGAAATAAGTGGATATTAAATATGTCAGTTAAAAGAATGGACAATACAAGTTTAGAAATAATGATTAACAAATAGGTTAGATATTAGGAAATTCCAATTGGGAATTCTTTGTTTGCCAAAAGTGTGTTCGGACATATAGGTATTAAATTTCTCCTGGCAAGCTTGCCTCTGACGTCATAGAGAAAGGAGATTCTCAATATACTGAAACAGGGTCGAAGTTAGGAGAAAGAGAGACACAGACAGTCAGTTAGCAGACAAGAGTCGGACAGCGACTTAGTGAGAGCTGTGTGCCCTCGTGGGGGCAAGAGGGGGTTAGAGGAGGCCATGTAGTCACACAGGCTTGAATCCCTGACTATCATCAATCATCCAGCTGGTATGAATAAAGAATCATCAATATTTGTAAACTGTTGTCTTCATCTGTCGTCATTACACCCAAAAGGAAAAGGTAAATGTGTCCATACCATCTGTCCATATAATGTGCACATATAATGTGTCTATACCATCTGTCCATATAATGTGTACATATTATGTGTCCATACCATCTGTCCATATAATGTGTACATATAATGTGTCTATACCATCTGCCCATACCAGGTGTCCATATAATAGGTCCATATCATCTGTCCATATCATGTGACTATATCATGTGTTCATATCATGTGTCTATTGATTCTTTCCATACCATGTGCCCATATAATGTGTTTAAACCATTTGCCCATACCATGTGTCCATATTATATTTCCATACCATCTGTCCATACCATGTGTCCATATGTCCGTATGGACAGATGGTATGGAAATATAATACCATCTGTCCATACAATCTGTTCATATCATGTGTCATGATACCACCCGTCCATGTCATGTGTCTATATATTGGTCATGATACCATCTGTCCAAACCATCCGTCTATATCATGTGCCCATATAATTTGTCTACACAATCTGTCCATACCATCTGTTATACTATGTGTCAATATCATGTTTCCATTTCATGTGTCTACACCATTTCTCCATAACATCTACCAATATCATGTCTCTATACCATCTGATCATAACATCTATCAATGCCATGTGTCTATATCCTGTGTCCATACAATGTTTCCATACCATCGTCCATATCATGTGTCCATGGCATGTGTCTATACCATCTGTCAATCCCTTGTGTCCGTATCATGTTTCCATATAATGTGTCTACACCATCTGTCTATACAATTAGTCCATACGATCTGTCCATACCATGTGTCCATATCATGTATCCCTATCATGTGTAAATATCATGTGTCTATACCATCTGTCCATATCATGTGTCTACTCAATCCGTCCATACCATGTGTCCACATCATGTGTCTATACCATCTGTCCATATCTCGTTGTCCATATCATGTTTCATATCAATGTCTATATCATGTGTTCATACCATCTGTCCATATCATGTGTCCATATAATGTACCCATATCATGTGTCCATACATTCTGTCCATACCATGTGTTCATATCATGTGTCCATACCATCAGTCCATATCACGTGTCCATATCTTGTGTCCATACCCTCTGTCCATATCATGTGTCCATATCATGTGTTCATACCATCTGTCCATATAATGTGTCCATATCTTATGTCCATACAATCTGTCCATATCATGTGTCCATGTAATCTGTCCATACCATCTATCCATATCATGTGTTCATATAATGTGTCCATACTATCTGTCTTTATAATGTGTCTATATCATGTGTCCATACCATCTGTCCATATCATGTGTCCATACCATCTGTCCAAATCATATGTCCATACCATCTGTCCATATCATGTGCCTATACAATCTATCCGTATCATGTACCCATACCATCTGGCCATATCATGTGTCCATATCATGTGTCAATACCATCTGTCCTTACAGTCTGTCTATATAATGTGTCCAGATCATGTGTCCACATCATGTGTCCATATCATGTGTCCATACAATATGTCCATATCATGTGTCCATACCATCCATCCATATCATATGTCCATATCATGTGTCCATATCATGTGTCCATACCATGTGTCCATATCATGTGCCCATACCATCTGGCCATATCATGTGTCCATATCATGTGTCCATACCATCTGTCTATATCATATGTCCATATCAAGTGACCATACCATCAGTCCATATCATGTGTTCATACAATCTGTCAATATCATGCATCCATACCATCCGTCCATATCATATGTCCATATGATGTGTCCATATCATGTGTCCATACCATCTGTCTATATCATGTGTCCATACCATCTGTCCATATCATGTGTCCATATCATCTGTCCATACAATGTGTTCATATCATGTGTCCATATCAAGTGACCATACCATCAGTCCATATCATGTGTTCATACAATTTGTCAATATCATGTGTCCATGCCATCTGTCAATATCATGCGTCTATATCATGTGTCCACATCATGTGTCGATATCATGTGACCATACCATCTGTTCATATCATGTGTCCATATCATGTGTCCATATCATGTGTCTATATCATACGTCCATACCATCAGTCCATATCATATGTCCATATTATGTGTCCATATCATGTGTCCATACCATGTCCATATTATGTGCCCATACCATCTGTCTATATTATGTGCCCATATAATTTGTCTATACAATCTGTCCATACCATCTGTTATACTATGTGTCAATATCATGTTTCCATTTCATGTGTCTACACCATTTCTCCATAACATCTACCAATATCATGTCTCTATACCATCTGATCATAACATCTATCAATGCCATGTGTCTATATCCTGTGTCCATACAATGTTTCCATACCATCGTCCATATCATGTGTCCATGGCATGTGTCTATACCACCTGTCAATCCCTTGTGTCCGTATCATGTTTCCATATAATGTGTCTACACCATCTGTCTATACAATTAGTCCATACGATCTGTCCATACCATGTGTCCATATCATGTATCCCTATCATGTGTAAATATCATGTGTCTATACCATCTGTCCATATCATGTGTCTACTCAATCCATCCATATCATGTGTCCACATCATGTGTCTATACCATCTGTCCATATCTCGTTGTCCATATCATGTTTCATATCAATGTCTATATCATGTGTTCATACCATCTGTCCATATCATGTGTCCATACCATTGTGTCTGTCCATACCATTGTGTCCATACCATCTGTCCATATCATCTATCCATATAATGTGCCCATACCACCTGGCCATATCATGTGTCCATACAATCTGTCCATATCAGGTGTCCATATCATGTGTCAATATCATCTATCCATACCATCTGTCTATATCATGTGTCCAGATCACGTGTTCAGATCATGTGTCCATATCATGTGTCCATACAATCTGTCCATATCATGTGTCCATACCATCCATCCATATCATATGTCCATATGATGTGTCCATATCATGTGTCCATACCATGTGTCCATATCATGTGGCCATACCATCTGGCCATATCATGTGTCCATATCAAGTGACCATACCATCAGTCTATATCATGTGTTCATACCATCTGTCAATATCATGTGTCCATACCATCTGTCTATATCATGTGTCGATATCATGCGTCCATACCATCCATCCAAATTATATATCCATATGATGCGTCCATATCATGTGTCCATATCATCTGTCCATATCATGTGTCCATATCATGTGTCTATACCATCTGTCCATATCATGTGTCCATATCATGTGTCCATACCATCTGTCCATATCATGTGTCCATATCATCTGTCCATACAATGTGTCAATATCTCTCCATATTCTGTGTCTATATCATGTTTCATATCAATGTCTATACCATGTGTCGATATCATGTGTCACAACCATCTGTCTATATCATGTGTCCATACCATCTGTCCATATCATGTGCCCATACCATCTGTCCATATCATGTGTCCATATCATGTTTCATATCAAGGTCTATACCATCTGCCCATTCCATGTGTCTATATCATGTGTCCATACCAAGTTACCATACCATCAGTCCATATCATGTGTTCATACCATCTTTCCATACAATCTGTCAATACAATCTGTCCATGTGTTTATACCATCTGTCCATATCATGTGTCCATATCATGTGTCCATATCATGTGTCCATTTAATGTGTTCATGTGTTCATTTGTCCATACCAGTTGTCCATACCATCTGTCAATATCATTTGTCCATACCATGTGTCCATATCATGTGTCCATATAATGTGTCCGTGCCATCTGTCCATATCATGTGCCCATATCAAGCGTCCATACCATCCGTCCATATCATATGTCCATATGATGTGTCCATATGATATGTCAATACCATCTGTCCATATGATGTGTCCATATGATGTGTCCATATCATGTGTCCATATCATGTGTCTATACCATCGGTCCATATCATGTATGCATACAATCTGTCCATATCATGTGGCCATATCATGCGTCCATACAATCCGTCCATATCATATGTCCATATGATGTGTCAATATCATGTGTCCACACCATCTGTCTATATCATGTGTCCATATGATGTGTCCATACAATCTGCCCATATCATGTGTCCATATAATGTGTATATACCATCTGTCAATATCATGTGTCCATATCATCTGTCCATACCATGTGTTCATATCATGTGTCCATACAACCTGTCTATATCATGTGTCCATATCAAGTGACCATACCATCAGTCCATATCATGTGTTCATAACATTTGTCAATATCAATGTGTCCATGCCATCTGTCAATATCATGTGTCTATATCATTTGTCCATATCCTGTGTCCATATCATGTGTCCATACAATCTGTCCATGTGTTTATACCATCTGTCCATATGTGTCCATACTATCAGTCCATATAATGTACCCATATCATGTGTCCCTATAATGCATCAATACCATGGGTCCATATCATGTATCCATACCATCTGTCCATATCATGTGTCCATACCATCTGTCCATATAATGCGTCAATATCATCTGTCCATATCCTGCGCTTATATCATTTCATATCAATGTCTATACCATCTGTCTATACCATGTGCCGATATCATGTGTCATAACCATCTGTCTATATCATGTGTCCATACCATCTGTCCATATAATGTGCCCATACCATCTGTCCATATCATGTTTCATAACAATGTCTATAGAATCTGACCATACCATGTGTCTGTATCATGTGTTCATACCATCTGTCCATACCATGTGTCCATATCATGTACCCATATCATGTGTCCATACAGTCTGTCCATATCATGTGTTCATATCATGTGTCCATACCATCAGTCCATATCACGTGTCCATATCTTGTGTCCATACCCTCTGTCAATATCATGTGTCCATACCATGTGTCCATATCATGTGTCGATACCATCTGTCCATACAATGTGTCCATATCTTATGTCCATACAATCTGTCCATATCATGTGTCCATGTAATCTGTCCATACCATCTGTCCATTTCACGTGTTCATTTAATGTGTCCATACTATCTATCTTTATAATGTGTCCAAATCATGTGTCCATACCATCTGTCCATATCATGTGTCCATACCATCTGTCCATATCAGGTGTCCATATCATGTGTCAATATCATGTGTCCATACCATCTGTCTATATCATGTGTCCAGATCATGTGTCCATATCATGTGTCCATACAATCGGTCCATATCATGTGTCCATACCATCCATCCATACCATATGTCCATATGATGTGTCCATATGATGTGTCCATACCATGTGTCCATGTCATGTGCCCATACAATCTGGCTATATCATGTGTCCATATCAAGTGATCATACCATCAGTCTATATCATGTGTTCATACAATCTGTCAATATCATGTGTCCATACCATCTGTCTATATCATGTGTCGATATCATGCGTCCATACCATCCGTCCATATCATACGTCCATATGATGCGTCCATATCATGTGTCCATATCATCTGTCCATATCATGTGTCCATATCATGTGTCTATACCATCTGTCCATATCATGTGTCCATATCATGTGTCCATACCATCTGTCCATTTCATGTGTCCATATCATCTGTCCATACAATGTGTCAATATCTCCTCATATTCTGTGCCTATATCATGTTTCATATCAATGTCTATACCATGTGTCGATATCATGTGTCACAACCATCTGTCTATATCATGTGTCCATACCATCTGTCCATATCATGTGCCCATACCATCTGTCCATATCATGTGTCCATATCATGTTTCATATCAAGGTCTATACCATCTGCCCATACCATGTGTCTATATCATGTGTCCATATCAAGTTACCATACCATCAGTCCATATAATGTGTTCATACCATCTTTCCATACAATCTGTCAATACAATCTGTCCATGTGTTTATACCATCTGTCCATATCATGTGTCCATATCATGTGTCCATATAATGTGTTCATGTGTTCATTTGTCCATACCAGTTGTCCATACAATCTGTCAATATCATTTGTCCATACCATGTGTCCATATCATGTGTCCATATAATGTATCCGTGCCATCTGTCCATATCATGTGCCCATATCAAGCGTCCATACCATCCGTCCATATCATATGTCCATATGATGTGTCTATATGATGTGTCCATACCATCTGTCCATATGATGTGTCCATATGATATGTCCATATCGTGTGTCCATATCGTGTGTCCATATCATGTGTCTATAACATCTGTCCATATCATGTATGCATACCATCTGTCCATATTATGTGCCCATATCATGCGTCCATACCATCCGTACATATCATATGTCTATATCATGTCCATATGATGTGTCCATACCATCTGTCCATATCATGTGCCCATATCAAGCGTCCATACCATCCGTCCATATCATATGTCCATATCATGTGTCCATATGATGTGTCCATACCATCTGTCAATATGATGGGTCCATATGATGTGTCCATATGATGTGTCCATATCATGTGTCTTTAGCATCTGTCAATATCATGTGTCAATATCATGTGTGCATACCATCTGTCCATATCATGTACCCATATCATGTGTCCGTATCATGTGTCCATACCATCTATCAATATCATGTGTCCATATCATCTGTCTATATCATGTGTCCATATCGTCTGTCACGACTATCAGTCAAAATCATGTGTCCATATCATGTGTCCATATCATGTATCCATACCATCTGTCCATATAATGTGTCAATATGATCTGTCCATATACTGTGCCTATATGATGTTTCATAGCATGTGTCTATATCATGTGTCCATACCATCTGTCTATATCATGTGTCCATACTATGTGCTCATACCATCTGTCCATATCATGTGTCCATATCATGTTTCATATCAATGTCTATACCATCTGACCATACCATGTGTCTATATCATGTGTCCATACCATCTGTCTATATCATGTCCATATCATGTGTCAATATCATGTGTCCATATCATGTGGAAATACCATCTTTCAATATCATGTGTCCATACCATCTGTCCATACCATCTGTCCATATCATGTCCATATAAAGACTCAATACCATCTGTCCATATCATGTGTCCATACAATCTGTCCATATTATGTGTCCATATACTGTGTCCATACCATCTGTCGATATTATGTGTCCATATGATGTGTCCATACCATCTGTCGATATTATGTGTCCATATCATGCGTTCATACCACCTGTCCATATCATGTGTCCATATCATGTGTCCATATCATGTGTCTATACCATCTGTCCATATCATGTGTGCATACCATCTGACCATATCATGTGCCCATATCAAGCGTCCATACCATCCGTCCATATCATATGTCCATATCATGTGTCCATATGATGTGTCCATACCATCTGTCAATATGATGGGTCCATATGATGTGTCCATATGATGTGTCCATATCATGTGTCTTTACCATCTGTCCATATCATGTGTCAATATCATGTGTGCATACCATCTGTCCATATCATGTACCCATATCATGTGTCCGTATCATGTGTCCATACCATCTGTCAATATCATGTGTCCATATCATCTGTCTATATCATGTGTCCATATCGTGTGTCACGACTATCAGTCAAAATCATGTGTCCATATCATGTGTCCATATCATGTATCCATACCTTAAGTCCATATAATGTGTCCCTATAATGCATCAATACCATCGGTCCATATCATGTGTCTATACAATCTGTCCATATCATGTGTCCATACCATCTGTCCATATAATGTGTCAATATGATCTGTCCATATACTGTGCCTATATGATGTTTCATACCATGTGTCTATATCATGTGTCCATACCATCTGTCTATATCATGTGTCCATATCATGTGCTCATACCATCTGTCCATATCATGTGTCCATATCATGTTTCATATCAATGTCTATACCATCTGACCATACCATGTGTCTATATCATGTGTCCATAACATCTGTCTATATCATGTCCATATCATGTGTCAATATCATGTGTCCATATCATGTGGAAATACCATCTGTCAATATCATGTGTCCATACCATCTGTCCATACCATCTGTCCATATCATATCCATATAAAGACTCAATACCATCTGTCCATATCATGTGTCCATACCATCTGTCCATATTATGTGTCCATATATTGTGTCCATACCATCTGTCGATATTATGTGTCCATATCGTGTGTCCATACCATCTGTCGATATTATGTGTCCATATTATGCGTTCATACCACCTGTTCATATCATGTGTCCATATCATGTGTCCATATCATGTGTCTATACCATCTGTCCATATCATGTGTGCATACCACCTGACCATATCATGTGCCCATATCATGCGTCCATACCATCCGTCCATATCATATGTCCATATAATGTGTCCATATGATGTGTCCATACCATCTGTCCATATCATGTGCCCATATCAAGCGTCCATACCATGCGTCCATATCATATGTCCATATGATGGGTCCATATCATGTGTCCATACCATCTGTCCATATTACGTGTCCATATCATGTGTCCATATCATGTGTCTATACCATCTGTCCATATCATGTGTCTATATCATGTGTGCATACCATCTGTCCATATCATGTACTCATATCATGTGTCCGTATCATGTGTCCATACCATCTGTCCATATCATGTGTCCATATCATCTGTCTATATCATGTGTCCATATAAAGTGACCATACCATCAGTCCATATCATGTGTTCGTACCATCTGTCAATATCATGTGCCTATATCATTTGTCCATATCATGTGTCCATATCATATGTCACTACCATCTGTCCATATCATGTGTCCATATCCTGTGTCCATATCCTGTGTCCATATCTGATGTCCATATCATGTGTCCATACCATCTGTCCATACAATGTGTCCATGTGTTTATACCATCTGTCCTTATCATGTGTGCATATCATGTGTCACTACTATCAGTCAAAACCATGTGTCCATATCATGTGTCCATATCATGTATCCATACCATCAATCCATATCATATGTCCCTATAATGCATCAATACCATCGGTCCATATCATGTGTCTATACAATCTGTCCATATCATGTGTCCATACCATCTGTCCATATAATGTGTCAATATGATCTGTCCATATACTGTGCCTATATGATGTTTCATACCATGTGTCTATATCATGTGTCCATACCATCTGTCTATATCATGTGTCCATATCATGTGCTCATACCATCTGTCCATATCATGTGTCCATATCATGTTTCATATCCATGTCTATACCATCTGACCATACCATGTGTCTATATCATGTGTCCATACCATCTGTCTATATCATGTCCATATCATGTGTCAATATCATGTGTCCATATCATGTGGAAATACCATCTGTCAATATCATGTGTCCATACCATCTGTCCATACCATCTGTCCATATCATGTCCATATAAAGACTCAATACCATCTGTCCATATCATGTGTCCATACCATCTGTCCATATTATGTGTCCATATACTGTGTCCATACCATCTGTCGATATTATGTGTCCATATCATGTGTCCATACCATCTGTCGATATTATGTGTCCATATCATGCGTTCATACCACCTGTCCATATCATGTGTCCATATCATGTGTCCATATCATGTGTCTATACCATCTGTCCATATCATGTGTGCATACCATCTGACCATATCATGTGCCCATATCAAGCGTCCATACCATTCGTCTATATCATATGTCCATATCATGTGTCCATATGATGTGTCCATACCATCTGTCAATATGATGGGTCCATATGATGTGTCCATATGATGTGTCCATATCATGTGTCTTTACCATCTGTCCATATCATGTGTCAATATCATGTGTGCATACCATCTGTCCATATCATGTACCCATATCATGTGTCCGTATCATGTGTCCATACCATCTGTCAATATCATGTGTCCATATCATCTGTCTATATCATGTGTCCATATCGTGTGTCACGACTATCAGTCAAAATCATGTGTCCATATCATGTGTCCATATCATGTATCCATACCTTAAGTCCATATAATGTGTCCCTATAATGCATCAATACCATCGGTCCATATCATGTGTCTATACAATCTGTCCATATCATGTGTCCATACCATCTGTCCATATAATGTGTCAATATGATCTGTCCATATGCTGTGCCTATATGATGTTTCATACCATGTGTCTATATCATGTGTCCATACCATCTGTCTATATCATGTGTCCATATCATGTGCTCATACCATCTGTCCATATCATGTGTCCATATCATGTTTCATATCAATGTCTATACCATCTGACCATACCATGTGTCTATATCATGTGTCCATACCATCTGTCTATATCATGTCCATATCATGTGTCAATATCATGTGTCCATATCATGTGGAAATACCATCTGTCAATATCATGTGTCCATACCATCTGTCCATACCATCTGTCCATATCATATCCATATAAAGACTCAATACCATCTGTCCATATCATGTGTCCATACCATCTGTCCATATTATGTGTCCATATACTGTGTCCATACCATCTGTAAATATTATGTGTCCATATCATGTGTCCATACCATCTGTCGATATTATGTGTCCATATCATGCGTTCATACCACCTGTCCATATCATGTATCCATATCATGTGTCCATACCATGTGTCCATATCATGTGTCCATACCATCTGTCCATATCATGTGTGCATACCATCTGACCATATCATGTGCCCATATCATGCGTCCATACCATCCGTCCATATCATATGTCCATATAATGTGTCCATATGATGTGTCCATACCATCTGTCCATACCATGCGTCCATATCATATGTCCATATGATGGGTCCATATCATGTGTCCATACCATCTGTCCATATTATGTGTCCATATGATGTGTCCATATCATGTGTCCATATCATGTGTTTATACCATCTGTCCATATCATGTGTCTATATCATGTGTGCATACCATCTGTCCATATCATGTACTCATATCATGTGTCCGTATCATGTGTCCATACCATCTGTCCATATCATGTGTCCATATCATCTGTCTATATCATGTGTCCATATAAAGTGACCATACCATCAGTCCATATCATGTGTTCGTACCATCTGTCAATATCATGTGCCTATATCATTTGTCCATATCATGTGTCCATATCATGTGTCACTACCATCTGTCCATATCATGTGTCCATATCCTGTGTCCATATCCTGTGTCCATATCTGATGTCCATATCATGTGTCCATACCATCTGTCCATACAATGTGTCCATGTGTTTATACCATCTGTCCTTATCATGTGTCCATATCATGTGTCACTACTATCAGTCAAAACCATGTGTCCATATCATGTGTCCATATCATGTATCCATACCATCAGTCCATATCATATGTCCCTATAATGCATCAATACCATCGGTCCATATCATGTGTCTATACAATCTGTCCATATCATGTGTCCATACCATCTGTCCATATAATGTGTCAATATGATCTGTCCATATACTGTGCCTATATGATGTTTCATACCATGTGTTTATATCATGTGTCCATACCATCTGTCTATATCATGTGTCCATATCATGTGCTCATACCATCTGTCTATATCATGTGTCCATATCATGTTTCATATCCATGTCTATACCATCTGACCATACCATGTGTCTATATCATGTGTCCATACCATCTGTCTATATCATGTCCATATCATGTGTCAATATCATGTGTCCATATCATGTGGAAATACCATCTGTCAATATCATGTGTCCATACCATCTGTCCATACCATCTGTCCATATCATGTCCATATAAAGACTCAATACCATCTGTCCATATCATGTGTCCATACCATCTGTCCATATTATGTGTCCATATACTGTGTCCATACCATCTGTCGATATTATGTGTCCATATCATGTGTCCATACCATCTGTCGATATTATGTGTCCATATCATGCGTTCATACCACCTGTCCATATCATGTGTCCATATCATGTGTCCATATCATGTGTCTATACCATCTGTCCATATCATGTGTGCATACCATCTGACCATATCATGTGCCCATATCATGCGTCCATACCATCCGTCCATATCATATGTCCATATAATGTGTCCATATGATGTGTCCATACCATCTGTCCATATCATGTGCCCATATCAAGCGTCCATACCATGCGTCCATATCATATGTCCATATTATGTGTCCATATGATGTGCCCATACCATCTGTCCATATTATGTGTCCATATCATGTGTCCATATCATGTGTCTATACCATCTGTCCATATCATGTGTCTATATCATGTGTACATACCATCTGTCCATATCATGTACTCATATCATGTGTCCGTATCATGTGTCCATACCATCTGTCCATATCATGTGTCCATATCATCTGTCTATATCATGTGTCCATATAAAGTGACCATACCATCAGTCCATATCATGTGTTCGTACCATCTGTCAATATCATGTGCCTATATCATTTGTCCATATCATGTGTCCATATCATGTGTCCATACCATCTGTCCATATCATGTGTCCATATCCTGTGTCCATATCCTGTGTCCATATCTGATGTCCATATCATGTGTCCATACCATCTGTCCATACAATCTGTCCATGTGTTTATACCATCTGTCCTTATCATGTGTCCATATCATGTGTCACTACTATCAGTCAAAATCATGTGTCCATATCATGTGTCAATATAATGTATCCATACCATCAGTCCATATCATATGTCCCTATAATGCATCAATACCATCGGTCCATATCATGTGTCTATACAATCTGTCCATATCATGTGTCCATACCATCTGTCCATATAATGTGTCAATATGATCTGTCCATATACTGTGCCTAAAGGATGTGTCATACCATGTGTCTATATCATGTGTCCATACCATCTGTCTATATCATGTGTCCATATAATGTGCTCATACCATCAGTCCATATCATGTGTCCATATCATGCTTCATATCAATGTCTATACCATCTGACCATACCATGTGTCTATATCATGTGTCCATACCATCTGTCTATATCATGTCAATATCATGTGTCCATATCATGTGTCCATATCATGTGGCAATACCATCTGTCAATATCATGTGTCCATACCATCTGTCCATACCAGCTGTCCATATCATGTGTCCATATCATGTGTCAATACCATCTGTCCATATCATGTGTCCATACCATCTGCCCATATTATGTGTCCATATACTGTGTCCATACCATCTGTCAATACTATGTGTCCATATCATGTGTCCATATCATCTGTCCATATCATTTGTCCATATTATGTGTCTATACCATCTGTCCATATAATGTGTGCATACCATCTGTCCATATCATGTGCCCATATCATGCGTCCATACAATCCGTCCATATCATATGTCCATATCATGTGTCCATATGATGTGTACATACCATCTGTCCATATGATGTGTCCATATCATGTGTCCATATCATGTGTCCATATCATGTGTCTATTCCATTTGTCCATATCATGTGTCCATATCATGTGTGCATACCATCTGTCCATATCATGTACCCATATCATGTGTCCGTATCATGTGTCCATACCATCTGTCCATATCATGTGTCCATATTATGTGTCCATACTATCAGTCAACATCATGTGTCCATATCATGTGTCCATATGATGTATCCAAACCATCAGTCCATATCATGTGTCCCTATAATGTATCAATACCATCGGTCCATATCATGTGTCTATACAATCTGTCCATATAATGTGTCCATACCATCTGTCCATATAATGTGTCAATATCATCTGTCCATATCCTGTACCTATATGATGTTTCATACCATGTGTCTATATCATGTGTCCATACCATCTGTCTATATCATGTGTCCATATCATGTGTTCATACCATCTGTCCATATTATGTGTCCATATCATGTTTCATTTCAATGTCAATACCATCTGACCATACCATGTGTCTATATCATGTGTCCATACCATCTGTCTATATCATGTCCATATCATGTGTCCATATCATGTGTCCATATCATGTGGCAATACCATCTGTCCATATCATGTGTCCATACCATCTGTCCATACCATCTGTCCATATCATGTGTCCATATCATGTGTCAATACCATCTGTCCATATCATGTGTCAATACCATCTGTCCATATTATGTGTCCATATACTGTGTCCATACCATCTGTCAATATTATGTGTCCATATCATGAGTCCATACCATCTGTCCATATCATTTGTCCATATTATGTGTCCATACCATCTGTCCATATCATGTGTCAATATCATGTCTCCATATCATGTCTCCATATCATGAGTCCATACCATCTATCCATATTATGTGTCCATATCATGTATCGGTACCCTATGTTAATACCATGCGTCCATATCATGTACCCATCTCATGTGTCCATATCAACTGTCCATATCATGTGTCCATATAAGTTGTCCATACAATCTGTCCATATCATGTGTCCATACCCTCTGTACATATCATTTGTCCATATCTTGTGTCCATACTATCTGTCCATATCATGAGTCCATACCATCTGTCCATATCATGTGTCCATATAATGTATCCATACCATCTGTTCATATAATGTGTCCATATCAGTTGTCCATACCATCTGCCATATAATATGTCCATATCATGTGTCCATACCATCTGTTCGTATCATGTGTCCATACCATCTGTCTACATTATGTGTCCATATCATGTGTCTATACCATCTGTCAATGTCATGTGTCCATATCATGTGTCCATACCATCTGTTCATATCATGTGTTCATATCATGTGTCCATATCATCTGTCTATATCATGTGTCAATACCATCTGTCCGTATCATGTGTCCCTATCATGCGTCAATATCACCGCTCCATATTATGTGTCCATACCATCTGTCTATATCATGTGTCAATACCATCTGTCCATATCATGTGTGCATATCATGTCTTCATACCATCTGTCCATATAATGTGTCAATACCCTCAGTCCATATCCGGTGTCCATATCATGTTTCATATCAATTGTCTATAACATCTGTCCATACCATGTGTCGATATCATGTGTACATATCATATGTCGATATCATGTGTCCATACCATCTGCCCATATCATATGTCCATATCATGTGCCCATACCATCTGTCCATATCATGTGTCCGTACCATCTGTCCATATCATGTGTCAATATCATGTGCCCATATCATATATCCATACCATCCGTCCATATCATGTACCCATATCATGTGCCCATATAATTTTTGATATCAATGTCTTTACCATCTGACCATACCATGTGTCTATATCATGTGTCCATACCATCTGTCTATATCATGTCAATATCATGTGTCCATATCATGTGTCCATATCATGTGGCAATACCATCTGTCAATATCATGTGTCCATACCATCTGTCCGTACCAGCTGTCCATATCATGTGTCCATATCATGTGTCAATACCATCTGTCCATATCATGTGTCCATACCATCTGCCCATATTATGTGTCCATATACTGTGTCCATACCATCTGTCAATACTATGTGTCCATATCATGTGTCCATATCATCTGTCCATATCATTTGTCCATATTATGTGTCTATACCATCTGTCCATATAATGTGTGCATACCATCTGTCCATATCATGTGCCCATATCATGCGTCCATACAATCCGTCCATATCATATGTCCATATCATGTGTCCATATGATGTGTACATACCATCTGTCCATATGATGTGTCCATATCATGTGTCCATATCATGTGTCCATATCATGTGTCTATACCATTTGTCCATATCATGTGTCCATATCATGTGTGCATACCATCTGTCCATATCATGTACCCATATCATGTGTCCGTATCATGTGTCCATACCATCTGTCCATATCATGTGTCCATATTATGTGTCCATACTATCAGTCAACATCATGTGTCCATATCATGTGTCCATATGATGTATCCAAACCATCAGTCCATATCATGTGTCCCTATAATGTATCAATACCATCGGTCCATATCATGTGTCTATACAATCTGTCCATATAATATGTCCATACCATCTGTCCATATAATGTGTCAATATCATCTGTCCATATCCTGTACCTATATGATGTTTCATACCATGTGTCTATATCATGTGTCCATACCATCTGTCTATATCATGTGTCCATATCATGTGCTCATACCATCTGTCCATATTATGTGTCCATATCATGTTTCATTTCAATGTCAATACCATCTGACCATACCATGTGTCTATATCATGTGTCCATACCATCTGTCTATATCATGTCCATATCATGTGTCCATATCATGTGTCCATATCATGTGGCAATACCATCTGTCCATATCATGTGTCCATACCATCTGTCCATACCATCTGTCCATATCATGTGTCCATATCATGTGTCAATACCATCTGTCCATATCATGTGTCAATACCATCTGTCCATATTATGTGTCCATATACTGTGTCCATACCATCTGTCAATATTATGTGTCCATATCATGAGTCCATACCATCTGTCCATATCATTTGTCCATATTATGTGTCCATACCATCTGTCCATATCATGTGTCAATATCATGTCTCCATATCATGTCTCCATATCATGAGTCCATACCATCTATCCATATTATGTGTCCATATCATGTATCGGTACCCTATGTTAATACCATGCGTCCATATCATGTACCCATCTCATGTGTCCATATCAACTGTCCATATCATGTGTCCATATAAGTTGTCCATACAATCTGTCCATATCATGTGTCCATACCCTCTGTACATATCATTTGTCCATATCTTGTGTCCATACTATCTGTCCATATCATGAGTCCATACCATCTGTCCATATCATGTGTCCATATAATGTATCCATACCATCTGTTCATATAATGTGTCCATATCAGTTGTCCATACCATCTGCCATATAATATGTCCATATCATGTGTCCATACCATCTGTTCGTATCATGTGTCCATACCATCTGTCTACATTATGTGTCCATATCATGTGTCTATACCATCTGTCAATGTCATGTGTCCATATCATGTGTCCATACCATCTGTTCATATCATGTGTTCATATCATGTGTCCATATCATCTGTCTATATCATGTGTCAATACCATCTGTCCGTATCATGTGTCCCTATCATGCGTCAATATCACCGCTCCATATTATGTGTCCATACCATCTGTCTATATCATGTGTCAATACCATCTGTCCATATCATGTGTGCATATCATGTCTTCATACCATCTGTCCATATAATGTGTCAATACCCTCAGTCCATATCCGGTGTCCATATCATGTTTCATATCAATTGTCTATAACATCTGTCCATACCATGTGTCGATATCATGTGTACATATCATATGTCGATATCATGTGTCCATACCATCTGCCCATATCATATGTCCATATCATGTGCCCATACCATCTGTCCATATCATGTGTCCGTACCATCTGTCCATATCATGTGTCAATATCATGTGCCCATATCATATATCCATACCATCCGTCCATATCATGTACCCATATCATGTGCCCATATAATTTTTGATATCAATGTCTTTACCATCTGTCTATACCATGTGTCTATATCATGTGTCCATAGCATTTGTCTATATAATGTGTCCATATCATGTGTCCATACCATCTGTCCATATCATGTGTTGTGTCCATATAATGTGTCCATACCATCTGTCAATAACATGTGTCCATATCATGTGTCCATATCATGTGCCCATACCATCTGTCATTATCATGTGTCCATATCATGTGTCCATACCATCTGTCCATATCATGTGTCCATATCATGTGCCCATACCATATATCCATACCATCTGTCCATACTATCTGTCCATACGATCTGTCCATATCATGTGTCTGTGTCATGTGTCCATATCATGGTTTGATATCATGTGTCCATACCATCTCTCCATACCATG
>NC_136493.1:29337258-29402258 GCF_053919585.1 Euprymna scolopes
TTACACTCCTTCCATTTACGTGTATACCGTAGTCACGCAAATAAGTCCTTAGAAGTTCGCTTTCAGCGCGTCCGCGTATTCTTGCCGGGTATTCTTCTTTGAAGGAGGCTCGTCAAAATTCTATATTCAGCGCCGGGCAATGAAACCACGTCCAATATCCTCGTCGCCGGAATTTCAAAAGAGGCCGAATTTCGCGCTGGGTTCGTGACGTCATCAAGGAGCTAGCGTTGCTCTTTTTCTTTAAATTAAAGGGAGTTTCGTACGAAGCCAAAATATACGAAACTAAGAATCATAAAAGATACGAAATGCAGAAAATCAAATATAAGAACCAGAATAAAAATAATAAATGTATAAACAGGGGGATGCACTATTATTGGTACAAAAAAATTCCAACAAATGCCCGACGACTGTGAGATCATTTAATCGTTTGGTATTTTAAACATATTTCGGATTATTTTCATAATTCATTAGTTAATTTGAAATTCAATTCTTTCCGGTATTACAAAATTTGAAATTATAACAGTCTTGTCTATGAAATTGACATTTAGTTTTCATTTTAAGAGTTATACCGTTTATTTTTATATTTTTAATTTTGGTAGTTTATTATCCAAAAAATGGCAGACGACTGTGGTCCCAGAAAATCGCATTTTCATAACTCGTTTTGCGCCATTGGCTTAAAGCAGTGTTGCTTTTAATTAGCAACTTATAAAATATGGATACGTCAAAGGGACATAATTATTTCCAAAATGTAAAAACAACACGTTAGACGAAATACATTTGAAAAGTAATCTCGATAGTAAATATATTATTAAACGAACATTTAATGTAATAATAACGACAAACACTTTTTTTTTTTTTGCTATGCGAATATTTTATTCAGTTTTTTAACAAATAAATGAATGTTTATGTATATACCAAAAATATTAAAAGAAAAATATTTTTAAAAAGTTGGTCCCGATGGGTTACTGTACATGAAAATCGTCTCACATTTCAGTCATCAGTTTTTGCCGATAAAAAAAAAAACGAGTCGACCTATTTTTTATTCCCCCCCCCCTTCTCTCAAAGAAATACATGAGTATTTCAATTCTACTTTATGGAGTGAAATTGTTTTTTAAAATATCTGAAAAAAAAAAACATTGAATGAAATAGAAATAATTGTCGTAACTTTGTGAACAATATAACAAGATTATAAGGTTTCACTTAAAAAAAATTCAACGTGGTTTAAAAAAAAAGGTTTTACACTTTGGACTTTACAGCTAAATTTGCAAATAACTGTATCTTTGTTGTTTTAAATTAGCTTATTTTATTTATTGATCTTTTATCTTCAATTTGTGATATATAAATTTGAGGTGCGAAAATTAATCATTTTCATTTTAATAGACATTTAAAAATGGGAGGGGGTGAATTTAAAAAACAAACAAACATTGTCTAGAATATTATATTCGGTTTAAATTTCACATTGAACCTGAAAATATCTTAAGAATTTCACATTGAACCTGAAAATATCTTAAAAATTGAACCAATAGAAAAATTGTGATAGATTTTTAAAGTGAAAAATTTTTTTAAAAATTAACTCGCAAAATTCAATTGATTTCATTACGTTGCATGAACGCTCGCAGACACTTTGTAAACACTGGTTTTTTTTTTAAAGATAAAAAATAATATTTCTGTTATGTTTTAAACGACTTTAATAATTAATTTTGGAAGTATATTTCATAAAGAAAATAAACAACCCACTTTAAAAAGAGAAATTACGAGTTTTTTATACTTTATTCGCGGTTTTGTGTTAGGTGTGTCAAAAATTCCCCCCAAAATTCTGACATATCTAGACGTCCATTAATCGTCTGCCATTTTAAAACGTTATATTTCGTCATAGTTTATTATATTTCCTTATATTCCAGATCAATGTCGTTTTATTTAATGCGGAATCCATCAATTTTTGAAAAAGAAATTATGATTAAAGTTCTTTATATCTTCAAATATTTATTTATGATATTTGGTTTGGTTTGTAGAGAAAAATTGCTGTTTGTATTTTTTTTTTTTTACTTTGCCGAGCATGATTAAGTTTTGCAATGGAAAAGGGGGAAAAATAACATCAATGTTTGGTGCCTTTTAGATCAGAAAGCCAATATCTTCAAAACAGCCTGATCTGGTAACACCAGCCGAAAGAAAGTAGAAAACGTCATAAGAATTGTTTGAAAAATAAATTGTATTTTTTTATAATGGCGAAAACCAAGAAGGAAATGAGTCCCCCCGCCTCCACACACACACACACACACACACACACACACACACACACACACACACACACACACACACACACACACACACACAAAACAAGAAAGATAAATAAAGAATTTAAAAAAAAAAGGAAGAAAAAAAAATGGAAAAAAAAGGAAAAAAAAAATTATGAGTAGGTCTTTGTAACGAAGAAGGATAAAAGAAAAAGAAAACTGAACCAGGAAATGAAATAATAAAAAAAAAAGAAATGTGGAATAAAGTCAAGAGACTAGATGCAATGGTGTTGAGGACGAAAGGGGAAATGCAGAGATTGTCAGGAGGAATTTAAAAAAGAAATCCTTATTTTTAAAGGAAATAATAGGTAGAAGGAGAAAATGATGCAGAAGTAGGAGTAGGAGCAGGGGAGAAGAAATATGCGTGTTCAGAGAGGAGGAGAAGGAGGAGGAGAAAAGGAAAAGGAGGCGGAGAGGAGGAGGAGGAGGAGGAGGAGGAGAAGGGGGCGAAAAGGAGGAGGGGGAGGAAACAGAGAATGATAACAACAAGGATGGGAAAAAAGAAGATATAAGAAAAATCAAATAGAAAACATAAGTTTACAGAAGAAAAAGAAAGAAAAATTATGAAGGAAGAGGGAGAGAGAGAAAGGAGAGGAAAAGGAAGAGAAGGAAAAAGGAAAGAAGAAGAAGAAGAAGAAGAAGAAGAGGAGGAGGAAGAAGAAGAAGAAGAAGAAGAAGAAGAAGAAGAAGAAGAAGAAATAACAACAACAACTTTTGACTTACAAACAATATGGATTTAGACAAGCCCGTTCCACAACAGACATCCTAACTGTAATCTCTGAACCTATATACCACTCACTGGGCAAAGCGGGGATGGGCAGAGCGGTAGCTCTAGATATATCTAAGGCTTTTGACAGGGTATGGCATAAAGGTCTTCTCAGGAAAATTAGATCATACGGTATCACTGGTAGAATACTTAACATAATAAAATCCTTCTTAGATAAGAGAAACTGGCGTACATCTAAACAATATGATATAAATGCGGGAGTGCCCGAAGGGTCTATCCTTGGACCTCTGTTGTTCCTAATATTCATAAATGACCTCCTCAACAAAACTGCCTCTGAGATGGGTATATATGCTGATGACACCACACTCTATAACAGGCACGACATGAAAACAAATGAACACATATCTAAAGAAATGGCAGAAACACTAGAGGATGACCTCCAATCTGTAGTGGAATGGGGACAAAAATGGATGGTCACATTCAATGCCGCTAAGACTAAACTAGTTTCCTTCAATAATTACAAAAAACTTTCTCTACCACCAATAGCAATGGCCAACGACTCTTTATCTGAGAGTACATCTTTCAAACTCCTTGGCCTAACGTTCACAGGAAACATGAGTTGGAACAATTACATTGGAAGCATTGCTAGGGTCGCTGCAAAGAAGGTAGGCTCTCTCTACTGTGCTAGAAAATTACTAACACCCGAAAGTATCCTGTACCTCTGTAAGGCCATCATTCGCCCATGTATGGAGTATTGTTGTCATATTTGGGCTGGTGCATCTGCTACTCGTCTCTCGCTCCTAGACAAGGTTAAAACAAGAGACGCCAATCTGATAGGCTCTGAACTGGCATCTAAGCTTCCATCGACGAAATGTTGCATTCCTCTGCCTGTTCTACAAGTATTTTAATGGAGAATGCTCTAACGAACTGCAAGCACTTGTGCCCCCATGACGTAAACACCCTCGACAGACCCGACAGGCAGCTAAATCCCACCCGCACACAGTAGAGATCTCTAGATGTAAAAGATCTTTCTACTTCAGTAGTTTCTTCCCCAGAACCGCTAGACTTTGGAATTCCATTCCAGGTCTCTGCTTCCCCAACTGTACTGACGTGCAGAAGTTCAAGTGTAACGTGAACCGACATCTTGCTGCCCAAATCCCCACATAGTACCCCAGTAGATGTTACCCCTGATAGTAGGCCCCTACACCAGAGTGGCAATGTGCGTTGTTTTGGGTGAAAATGTAATAAAAACAAAAAAACAAAAAAAAACAATAAAGCAAATTTTGAATTTTAGGAAGAGGGAAAGAGAAAGGAGAAGGAAAAAGGAAAGAAGAAGTAGAACAATAACAACAACAAAAACTTGAAATTTTACGTCTTCCGTTCAGCGTTTGAAGAGCGATAGAAAAAAAAAAAAAAAAAAAAAAACAGAAATAGAAAAGGAAAGAAAATGGAAACTTTCTGGAAGTCTTAAATTCTCGAATTCCCGTCGACGCGTTTCCACGAAACACCATCGCTCTACTCGTAAAGGTCAAAGGAATTCATGAACTTGCAAAGGTACGATGGCATCTCAGTAATTAAAACCTCCAAGATTTTAATCTGGGACAAATCTCTCGTAGGTTTAATGGGATGAAGTGTTTGGTATTTGCATTATATCCATGTTCTCGACTGCCAACCTCGTTAGGATTGTCATAATCACAACCAGAATGTAGATAACAGTCGACCACATGAGCAGAATGTAAATTACAGACATGACTTGTGAGAATCTGTCTAAAGGAATTGTAATGAAATCACCTACTGGAGATAGGTTTGAAAAAAATTGGTTTGATTTGGCTGTTTGGTTTTCCGGCATATCAACCCTTTTTGGGTTATTCAATACTTAATTTGGTTATTTTAGGAAAGGTTTTTATTCTTCAAGTTCTTTATATCATCGCATATTTATTCCTGGTGTTTGGTTTGGTTTGGTTGTTTTGTATTTCGGCATATCGACCTTTGTCGGGCTATTTAATGTTGAATTTATTTTGAACAAAAATTTTTATGCTGCAAGTCCTTTATAATATTTATTCAAATATTTAATCATTATTTGGTTTAGTTATTTAAAAAATAAAAGTTTTTTTCGGCTATTTTTACCGCCAAAATACCAATAAAAAAAAAAAACGAAAAATGCAATCATTTGACCTGCCTCGTCTGGGTAGAGATGCAGTTTGAAAAAATAGAGACAGACAAACATAGTGAGTTTTATATATTAGATTTCTGTTTGTTCGTTTTATTTTTTATTAGAAACTACTGTGCCGATCTGGATGAAATTCTGCATCTATCTTTGTTAAGATAAGGTGCAGCAAGTCGTATGGTATCTGTTTGAGACAGAGACGGAATTAACAGTGATTAGTAAGATTAGTCACCCTCATACCATATTTATTCAAGAAATTTTCTCGAAAACTACTGAACTGATATGTCTGAAATTTTGTATGGAACTTTGTTATGATAAAGTATAGCGAACTAAGTATTATGGTATCTGTTTGAAACACAGAGATTAATAAGGAAAAGGTCTAATAATAATGTCTGTGTGTGTGTATATATATATATATATATATATATATATATATATATATATATATATATATATATATGGTGAAAATAATGGAAATAGTATTCCGACAAAATGGAGAAAATAAAAAGGAACAAACCGTATTATGTGTTCATCAACGTCTCGTCTTTATTTCGAGACTTCCTCTGGATGAATGAGGTTAAGAACAAAAAATACCAGTACAAAATATTTGAAAATGTTTCACGTGCAAAGTGTGACGCAGTTCTATTTCAGAAAAACGGAAAAAGACGTTGGGAATTCAAAAACGAGGGTGGGGGGCTGGCGCTGTTAAAGGGAGGGAAATTGTAGTGACGTCATATAGTCGTTAATGTAATTTTAAAAAATATGAACGCAGTTAATATTTTTACTGGAAAAAAGATATATCTGTTGAAATTCAAATATAGGTTTGTAACAGAAATGAAATGAGTGTTTTTGTTATGTAATTCATTGATTGAGATTATATGTATTAATTATTACAGGGTGTGTTTGAATGGTGTGAGAAGGTTAACCTGTGTCTACAGTTAAATTATGTTCTTTTAAACAAGCTAAATAAGTTAAATTTATTTCAAACTAGCGGGGGTACCCGGCGTTGTCCGGGTGTTTGTAGGTGTGTGGGGTGTTAAATAAAAAAGAACTGGGGGGTGGGGTAGGATCGAACCCGAAGCCCTGAGGCCAGGTCTGAAAATAAAATCGGCCAGCCAGAATGAGTTAGTGAAAGATGTTTGAATTTATTTAAGAACGAAATTGACAGGTGCGCGGTCGGAAGTCGTTGAGCGTTATGACGACAACAACGACACGTAGATTTGTTTGTTATAAGCGAAGTAAAAAAAAACAACGTTAACACTTAAGCGGGGGGAAAAACACAAAAAACGAACGTAAGGCAAACGAACGATGAAAACAGAAAACGAACACGTGAAAAATGGCTTCAATAAGCCTCTTTCGATATTAAAATTTTAAAAATTGGTGGGTACCCGGGTGTTTTTGGGTGTCGCTAATAATAAGCGAAGTAAAAAACAAAAGCAGAAAAACGAAACACTGGTTCAATATTTAAATTTAAAAAAAGACCATATCACACCATGATTCGAACCCAAATAGTTTAGATAATAAACCAAGGCCTTAACCAACTGAGCTAAAGCGACGCACATGAAATTTATTCAGTTTTTTCAACTATTTAAAGTAAATCAGGTCACGACGTCATCTTACGCATGCGTAGAATCGGTCATTGTCACGAGAGGACCTTTTTATTGACCCTCCCCCCTGTCGAAAATTCGCGATTTCGGGGTGAAAAGGTTAACGTTTTTGGCCAATTTTTCGATATTTTTCGAGCAAAGGATGGAGCTTCGATGTGATACCGAGTTTGTGTATTTTCGTCGCGTCTGTCGAAAGTTTTTAGCAGACATCCAAACATACATACATACATACATATATTTTCGCTTTTATATATACAGATAAACCACGCTGGAGATTTCTTGAATCTGCGCTTATCGCAAATTCAAGCACAATTAAACAACGTGCAGGTTTCTATAACATAGCACGATAAATAAGTAAACTTTTATTAAAAGAACATAATTTAACTGTAGACACAGGTCAACCTTTTCACACCATTCAAACACCCCCGTAATAATTAATACATATAATCTCAACCAATAAATTACATAACAAAAACACTCATTTCATTTCTGTTACAAACCTATATTTGAATTTCGACAGATATATCTTTTTTCTAGTAAGAATATTAACTGCGTTCATATTTTTTTAAATTACATTAACGACTATATGACGTCACTACAATTTCCCTCCCTTTAACAGCGCCAGCCCCCCCTCCTTTTTGAATTTCCAACGTCTTTTTCCGTTTTTCTGAAATAGAACTGCGTCACACTTTGCACGTGAAACATTTTCAAATATTTTGTACTGGTATTTTTTGTTCTTAACCTCATTCATTCAGAGAAAGTCTCGAAATAAAGACGAAACGTTGATGAACACATAATACAGTTTGTTCCTTTCTCTCTCTCTCTCTCTCTTTCTCTCTCTCTCTCTCTCTCTCTCTCTATATATATATATATATATATATATATATATATATGTATATATATATACACACACACACTCATGAGCAAAAAAAAAAAATGGGCCAAGAAGAAGGAAGAAATCGATTTTTCAATATTTTTCCATAAATTTTTTTATTTTTAACTGAAAATTTCTATTTTGCAGATCATTATTATTATTATAGCATATAATAATATGTGGAAAAATTAATCCCAAAAATGGTAAGACCGCATTTTGGCGAGGGTATAAAAAACCGAATTGCAGGATTAAGACAATCCAAAATGACTTACGAGCAGAGTTTTTATATTTTAAGAAAAGAAAAATGTGAAAACATCTCTTTCTGCAGTGAAGTCGAACGCTCAGTTAAAAGGAAATCTGGATCTGGTCGCCCTAGAGCATCCACTTTGAAGGATGACCACTGGCTTAAATAAAGTGTTTTAAAGGATTGAAAGTTATGTTGACCATAGTGAAGAATTCAAAACATGGACTGGAAATTCTCTTTCTAGATATACAATATCTAGACGAATGAAAGAAATGGGATTTTCCTCTAAAAGGTGTGAAAAGAAGCCATTTTTATCTAAGAAGAACATCAAGGATAGAAAAAGATTTTTCTCGTGTTATGGCAAGAAAGATACAGACTGGTTCAGGAATGCTTTCTGGTCAGATGAATCAAGATTTTGTCTTGTTAGTGATGCTCCCGGACGGTGCATTCGAAGAACTGGAGAAAGATTTTCGCCAAATTGTATAAAAACGACAGTTAAACACGGGAATGGAAGGATAATGGTATGGGGAACTTTTACTGCAGCAGGAGTTGGGGAACTTATCAGATGTGAGAAGTCAATCAATGCAAAGGAATACATTCGAATATTAGAAACACGACTGTTACCAAGAATACAGAAGCTGGGAATATCCCAGAACATTATTTTTCAACATGATAATACCCCTGCACAAACTGCTAAAGTCACAAAAAATGGTTTTCTGATAATTCAAATGATGTTATGTTTTGGCCAGGTCAAAGTCCCGATTTAAACCCATTCGAGACTATTTGGTTCATAATATCTCGTGCATTGGATGGAAGAACTTTTTCGAACAATGACAAACTGTGGGAAGCTGTGCAAAGCGAATGGGATAGCAACTCCTCTTAACAGTGTTTCCCTTTGGTTAGGAGTATGTCTAAAAGGATTGATCTTTTAAAGAAAAGGGGATGCGATTCCATACTAAGCATTTATTAAAATAAATGTCTTGTTCTGTGTTATTAGTTTCGTTTAAGTTTCCTTGTTCAACTGTTCTTTGTTCAATATAGCTTTTAGTGCAATAAAATTTGTTTGTCCCCTTTTTTCTTACTAGTATATATATATATATATATATATATATATATATATATATATATATATATATATATATATATATTTATAAAGTAATAGGGTTCGTGTGTTTCTGTCTGTGTGTACAGCTCTCCATCATCAACGAAATATAAAGGAGGTAAGAGGGTAGATCTCTCCTGGTAGAGAAACATTAGAACCCATTTTAGGATGTTTCTGTTATAGGAGACATAAGAATCTTTGCCTAATTTCTTTATATACTATTCTACAAACCACCCCCATATCGAATGACTTATGCTCATTTGCATATCACATTATATTAAATCTCTTTAACTAATTACCTCGACCTTATTACATATTGGAAATATTCTAATCATTTCAACTGTACTATTTACAAAATTTATTTAACATTTAATCTATCTATCTATATATCACATTATATTAAATCTCTTTAACTAATTACCTCGACCTATATATCTATAAAAACAGAGATGTGTGTGCCACAGACGATTTCTGATTGGTTAATCCAATAATCACATCTCCTAAAAAACTATGGTTCGTAGGCTCTTAACTTTACCATAAAATATTATGGCTTTATTTATTGTCCATCTTGGAAGGGTTTAATTTTTTCCTAACTTGCGATTTACAAATTACAAAAATACGAAACTAACTTATAATCTAACAATCGAACCTCCGACATCACGGCCGCCATTATGAAACTAAACTAAAAAAAAAAAACGCGCGTCCACTCGTGGTCTTTACATTTCGGGTTTGCGTACTTGTGCAGTTTTCCATTGACATTAAAAAATGGAAATATTTTAACAAAAAATATATTGTACGTACTCGTCATGGGATAAAGTTTTCCTACAGAAAAAATCACGTAATTTCATCAAGTAGTTATTTTTTTATAGCGAAAAAAGAAAAGAAATCAACGCTACAAGCGAAATTAAACAGAAAGTTCAAGTAGGGGGATTTCCCTTTCTTTTTTTTTATAGCGAGGCCAAATTTCGCGAATTTGGCCTTTTTTTAAAGCAGTTTGGCCTTCAAAATTTCTGTTTGGCCATTTTCTTCACCGATGAAATAAAAAAAGCAAATAAAAACAACGCAATAAAACTTTTAAAAATACGGCACACTTTTGTTGTTCTTGTTTGTTTTTTTTGGTAATTTTCCTTATTTTTTTATTTTTTCAAGATAATACTATTAAATGGACACTATTATGCCAAATTAGCCCCCCCCCAAAAAAAAATGCACAAAAATTCGAGATTTAAGGTTTTGACGAGATAATTTAGCGAATTGTCCGGACTATTGCGAGATAACCATCCATTAGTTTTTCCTGAAATTTTGCCACAAATTGTATTTCATTACATAGATGTGCATAGTAACAACATTTTTTTGCTGAAAATTCCCGTTGCGTCTCCAGATTTCATCGGTGAAGAAAAAGGCCAAACAGAAATTTTGAAGGCCAAACTGCTTTAAAAAAAAGGCCAAATTCGCGAAATTTGGCCTCGCTATCAAAAAAAAGGGAACCCCCCCTACTTGAACTTTCTGTTTGGTTAAGAATCAAGATGGCTGAATTATTAATTACTCGCTTATAAGACTATCATTACACACACAAAAAAATATAGATTTATTTTTGGGTAAAGTTCCCCCGGGTTTTCCTTTCACTTGAGTAAATAATGGTCTTTTGTTATATATATGGCGTACTATTATCCTTATATATATGATGTTTATGTTTATAACAACATCTTAATACGGCGCTGCTGATCCATAGTCGTTTCGACTGACGGATGCCACACACATGTTTATATATATATATATATATATATATATATATATATATATATATATATATATATATATATAAGTGTCTGTGTGTGTCTGTGTGTCTGTGTGCATTTCCCTACGCTAAAACTCTGTCAATTTTAAGCCTAGAGATTCGAAATTTGATATACAGGGTACTGAGATTTGGGAAAATCGATGTGATAGGTTTTTGACAGAAATTTGGCGATTAAGTGGTCAATATTCAACGATTTGACCTTTGAGAACTCTACCAAACTCCTCCTACAATTTTGGGTCTAAACAGTAAACACGTGATATTTTAGATATAGATTCCTTGGACATGGATCTAACTTATTAACTTTACTTGATCCCTAAACAATAAATGTTAAGAGGTCATAATAGGGGTCAAAGTTTTAAAAAATTGACCGTTTTTTTTTTCTCAGCATTAACCTCAAAACACCTGGGCAACGCCGGGCACCGATTGCTAGTATATATATATAAACACATAAGTTGTTTTTTTTTTTTTGTCGCTTTGGCACTGATATGAAAAGCCCACTTTTTCTATTTAAAAACTTATTGAAACGAAGTTTTTAATATACTCAGAAATGGATATGTGAGCGTCTACTTGAAGGTTAATTAATTTGCATATTCCTTTGAAAAATTACTTATTCATTTTTTTATGGTTTCGTATAAGATGATTGGTTTCATTTAACTATTACGCTCAATTCTATTTATGCATAGTTTCTACATTCTGCATAATTACAAAGAATTTAAGATGAAAAAGTTCTAAAACACACACACACACACACACACACACACACACACACACACATATATATATATATATATATATATATATATATATATATATATATATATATATATATACTAGCATGGGTACCCAGCGTTGCCTGGGTTGATATAAAGTTCAGTTTGAAACATGCTTCTATACTAATCATTTTCATCATGGGTAACGTGGATACCCCCCACAACAATTTCAAAAATAAAAGAACGGATAAAAAGATGTAAATGTAATCGCCCCCCAAAAAAGTATCTGATACCCTCTTCCCCAGATATTTCGGCAGAAGGGATCACTGTCCTAAGAAAACTCACGATTTTGTGAACCTAAAAAATAACGTTTATAAACATTAATGCATGCGTTTATTTTTAATTTTGGTAAATGTATAGTTTAGCGGCGTAAATTATTTGCCAGACAAAAAAATATAAAAACTATTTATTTCATGTAAAACACATTGTTAGACCCAAAGACTGAAATAAAACCAGAAAAAAATTTCATTTTTATTTTTTTTTTTATCATTTATATTTATTATTCGAGGCTGCTATATTGCTTTTAAAATTTGGCCTTTTTAAGGTTTGGCAGATTGACCTTTTTAAGATCTTTCATGAACTATGTTTTTGGTCGCCATATTGTTTTTGTAATGAAAGAGCGTAAAAAAGGCCAAATTTAGCCTTAAAAAAGCCAATCTGTCAAACCTAAAAAAGGTCAAATTTTAAACGTGTAAGGCGTGCACATTAAGTCTAATAAAAAAAATGATAAAAAAAACATAAAAATGAATTTTTTGTTGTTTTATTTCAGCCTTTGGGTCTAATAATGTTTTATATAAAAATAAATAGTTTTTATTATTTTTTTGTCGGTCAAATAACTTACAATAACTACACATTTTATGTTAGGCACTTTTTTTACTGGCATTTTTTGTAAATAAAGGAAATTTTCGATTTGCTTTTTATGGGGGAGGGCTTTTCGATTTGCTTTTTATGGGGGAGGGGCTTTTCGATTTGCTTTTTATGGGGGAGGGGCTTTTCGATTTGCTTTTTATTTGTTTTAAGTTTCCAATGTAATTCCACCCCCCCACCAAAAAAAAAAATTCAATTTGTCATATTTTGGGTTTGTTTTGTTTATTAAATTGTTAGGTGAAAGTAGAGAATGGTCTCATAAAAAATAATTAAATTTATCGTTATTTTGTTTCGAATGTAATTCCCCCCCCCCGCCACCAGAAAAAAACAAATTGTATTTATCAGATTTTGTCCTCCCCCTCAATCGCCAAACTTGAAAAAAATGCTAGAGGTGACATGTCTCGTTGAACGTTTGGTGGCCAAAAATTGGGTGCTCATTTTACGTTTAATTTATATAGAAAAGTGATTCCCCCACTCTAACATGTTATTATTATTTTTTTTTTAAATTTCTTCTCTTATAATATTTATAAAGGCTGTTTAAATGTATTAGGCTGAAAAAAAAGTGGATCTCCATTTTTTTTAGAGGTTAAACGCCGCTGGGTCACGTCGTATAAAGTTACCTTTTTAATTAGAAAATCAAGTTTGTAATCGATGAAATTAATGTGAAAAAAGAAAAAAAGTGTAAATTGTGGAATTTAGAGGGGGGGATAGTAGATAGTATTTTTTAGGTATTAAACAACGCTGGATTAGATGGTAAAAAATTACCGATTTCTGTATTGCCGTTTAAGCAATAAAATAAAACAAACAAATGAAATCTTTTCATTTTTTTTTTTTGCAAGTGTTTTTTTTTTTGGTGGTGCTTGAATATTTAAAAAACAACAATAAAAGCCAAACATTTTTCTATCTACACGGAATTATTTTTCCAGCATCAAGCTCAATGAAATTACCAAATGACATTTGGTGAACATTTGTTTTTTTTCATGCATAGTATCTAGGGGCAACTAACTCTAAAAAAAAGTTTTAAAAATGTCGCTGTTGGAAATATTAATTCCAAAATAAATTAAATTAAATATATTATCAATATAATTGTTGCTTAAAATTTATTAAATAACAATATTAAATAGAATACTTAAAATAATTCTCTCACTAAAAACATTAACTAAGATGCCACTATTTAGTAAAATCGATTTTTCTTAATGTCACATGCAAATAAGGTGATCTCTTAATTGTATATTTTTGCATATATCATACTATATATAGAAATAAATGAAAGATTAAAGTAAAGCAAGTTTTGTATATATTATATTTATCAAATTGTTAACAAACAAACAAACAGACAGACAGAAATACGAATTTATATATATATATATATATATATATATATATTTCATTAAATAAAATAGAGGGTTTCTGATCCTTTCCAACTTCCAAATAATGGTATTCACTTCTGGCAGGAACTCGTAGAGGTAATCACCATATTTATCATAAGTCTGAGTAATTTCCAATCCTTCTGAATTCATCGTCAGGAGTAGATTAATCTAACTGGTTTTGAATAATTCATATATATATATATATATATATATATATATATATATTAAGAATGTAAGAGATTATATATAATTATTTCTACAGCCCAAAGAATGCCACAGCCCACAGGCGCCATGCCAGCCAACGAACCGTAAGTCTAAGACTCGAGTTTCGCCCTCATTTAGGCTCATCAGTCCGACATATCGTGATTTGAAACCCCAGGAGCGGATATGTCTATCTGATGAGCCCAACTGAGGGCGAAACTCGAATCTTAGACTCCGGTTTGTTCGCTGGCATGGCTCTTGTGGGCTGCAGCGTTCTTTGGGCTATGGAAATAATTATATATATATATATATATATATATATATATATATATATATATTAGAAGAGATTATCCTAAGGCTTTAATATATTTAAAATCAATTAACCAATGGTAATAATGTACAGATATCAATAATAATTTAAGCCATGTGAATTGACACAAATATTAAGCAACATGATTAACATTTCGGTAATCGAGGGAGTATATATATATATATATATATATATATATATATATATATATATATATATATATATAATTATTTTTTTACTATAATAATTAAATACCTACAGACACTAGTGTTTCATCCTTTCGGGATTCTTCAGTGCAGGGTGTCACGATTACTACCAGTCGAACGATTCGAACCCCGCGACACGAGACATCTCTGGCTCGATTAGCGGAGGCCGTATCCATTCGGCTACCATTAATCATGTGAAATAGCGTTGAATTTTTAAACATTTAAATTTAAATGTTCATTACGTCAGACAGACAGTGATCAAATCGTTATACGATGATCTACGCATAAGAGCTAAATTGACCGACTTTTTAATTCAACAGAAAGTGCTCAACGATAAGAAACGTATTTCTTAAAGGGGCTGTCATAATTATTTTTTTACTATAATAATTAAATACCTACAGACACTAGTGTTTCATCCTTTCGGGATTCTTCAGTGCAGGGTGTCACGATTACTACCAGTCGAACGATTCGAACCCCGCGACACGAGACATCTCTGGCTCGATTAGCGGAGGCCGTATCCATTCGGCTACCATTAATCATGTGAAATAGCGTTGAATTTTTAAACATTTAAATTTAAATGTTCATTACGTCAGACAGACAGTGATCAAATCGTTATACGATGATCTACGCATAAGAGCTAAATTGACCGACTTTTTAATTCAACAGAAAGTGCTCAACGATAAGAAACGTATTTCTTAAAGGGGCTGTCATAATTATTTTTTTACTATAATAATTAAATACCTACAGACACTAGTGTTTCATCCTTTCGGGATTCTTCAGTGCAGGGTGTCACGATTACTACCAGTCGAACGATTCGAACCCCGCGACACGAGACATCTCTGGCTCGATTAGCGGAGGCCGTATCCATTCGGCTACCATTAATCATGTGAAATAGCGTTGAATTTTTAAACATTTAAATTTAAATGTTCATTACGTCAGACAGACAGTGATCAAATCGTTATACGATGATCTACGCATAAGAGCTAAATTGACCGACTTTTTAATTCAACAGAAAACCAAAAAAAAAACAAGAAATAATAAATTAAAAATATGAAGTTATTCCTTCTGTTTTTTTTTGGTTTTTGCCATGTGGTAGGGATATCTCGAGAGAAGATACTAATTTGCTTTATGCGTGCTTCAGTGTAGCACTTGCTCACAGCGCCACATTCATATTTGCCCTCTATCGACCCCATAACAGTGGAGTTACTATCATTTAGATTATCTCTGAGAAAATTGACCACATTCTGTCTACTCGGCCCTCGGCTAACATTCATGTCTGCAAAGACTTCAATGTCCACCATGTCGAATGGCTAGTCCACTCAAACAAGATGGATGATAAGGAGAGGTACTGTCATGATTTCTCGATTGCTTATGACCTAATGCAAATTGTTCATGAACCCATTCATATGCCCGACTCCGACAGACAATATGCAAGTCTCCTCGACCTTTTTCTTACAACTTGCCCTGACATTCGTTCTATCTCTATTGGGATCTTCCAATCACTTAGTTGTCTCGATTAAGATAAAAACAAAATGTAATAAACCCTCAGATGTACCTCTCCATTGTACTGTATATCGATACTCTATGGCTGATTGGAATAACTTCTGAACATTTACATCAGATATACCTCTGCACTCTATGTTCAAAAAGAATGTGCTCTCTATAGTATCTGACCTGACTGAATGGTTCATTGTCAGTATAGACCGCTTCATAATTTCCAAGAAAATTCCAGCAAACGCAGCAGAATGTGCCACTGCTATTGCTCCCAACGAAACAGACGTTGTGAAACTTTGGAGTACAGGGTGGATTGGGTGCTAGCATGATTAATAGAGACAGAAAATGATTGAGTACATTTAGGGAACCATTACTAAACTGTAGAGCTTTACCGTTGTCAAACAAGGGAAAAGGCTACCAGGCAAGCGTGCACAGTGTGATGATGTGTGGAAGAGAAATCTAACCAGTGAGGGGTTGAGGACATGTGTTGCATGAAGAGAAATGTTATGAGAATGATATAATAAGGTTGTTCAGAAGACAATTAGGGTTGAGGATATGTGTTGCATGAAGAGAAATGTTATGAAAATCACTCGGTGATATCATTGGAGCACAGGATGGAGGAGGTGTTAGTGTGATTGCAAGAGTTTGTAGTGCATGTAGTAAGTTAAACGGAATTTCTGTCATTACTAACCAGCAGAGCTTTGCCATTGTCGACCATGATAAGATTCTATCCGGTATCCATACACAGTGTGATGATGTATGGGAATGAAACCTGGACAAAATTAGGGTTGAGGATATGTGTTGCATGAAGAGAAATGTTATGAAAATGATAAGATGAGGTTGTCCAGAACTACACGTCTCCCAAGTCAGCACTAGTGGCAAAAAGGAATCCAGAACGATTGTAAACAGAAAGGAAAGCTCGGTTTGTGAAAAGAAAGTCTAATGCAATTCAATTTTTTGTCGTATATTGTTATACATTGATTTAGCATTAAATTAAATTAAACATTACTAATATTAAATTTTTTGCCAAAGTTAAAAAAATTTTTTTTTATTGCATTTTCACTCCAAACAAACCACAGTGCCACCTTGAAGTAGGGGGCTACTATTATGGACATAATTGCAGAAATACTATGAAGAGAGTTTCGCAGCAAGATGTCTGTTCACATTACACTTGAACTTTTGCATGTCAGTACAGTCGGGGAAGCAGGAACCTGGAATGGAATTCCAAAGTGTAGCAGTTCCGGGGAAAGCTTTCTGGCATCTGGGGATCTCTACTGTATAGTGTTAAGACTTTACTGCTTGTCCGGTTTGACGGGGGTATTTACGTCGAGGGAGTACAAGGGTTTATAGTTCGTCAGAGAATGGAATTACAAGTAGGTGGAGAGATGATAACCAGTTTGTGTAAGATAAAAGATATGATAACACAGATGTGTAGGAGATGATGTATGGGAGTGAAACCTAGGAAATTAGGGTTGAGGACATGTGTTGCATGAATGGAGGAGGTGTTAGCGTAATAGCAAGAATTAGAAGTTGACGGAGTAAGTTCAGGGAACTTTCGCCATTACTGACCAACAGAGCATTATCATTATTATTCATGTGTATGAAGTGTGATGATGTATGAAAGTGAAACTTGACCGCATAGGATTGAGGACATGCGTTGCATGGAGAGAAATGATCTGAGAATGATGCAATGTATGTGTAATGTAAGTCTTAAAGAAGTGATTAAAAAAAAAAAAAGTGCCGTTGAGACACGCTGAACAAGACAATGAATATGCATCATCCAACATTCATCTACTTTACAATCCAATCTCCAGTAACTTTATGCAGGCATCTTCGGACAATTTACATAAGAGCCGAAAGATAATGAAGTGCTTATCCAATTAGCTGTCAAAAGAAGTTTGAATGAAAGCAAGAAATTCATTAAATAATAAATAATAAGAAAATAAATGTAAATCGAAAATTAATTATTGTCAACATGACCCCCTCCCCCCAACACCATGGAAAACGTCAGTCACCCCTATATTTAAAACTTCTGGTTATCTACTTCCTATTATAGACTAATCCGTCTCCTATGCGTAATAAGTTACTTAAATCCGTGATAAATAGAGAAGTTATCAACCAGTTCAGCAAAACCAACTTACTCAGTGACAAGCAATATGGTTTCCATCCTGCAAGATCTACAGCTGATGTGCTAATTCTAATATCACACAGGATCAGTGAATCTATTGACAGGAGTTTCATTTCAAGAGCAATAGTTCTTAACATAGCAAAGATATTTGATAGGGTCTGGCATAAAGATCTACTTTAAAGATTTCCAGTGACTGAATATCTGCAGATGTCCTTTCAACGATTAAGTCCTCATTAATCAGTGTCCAAGGAGACTTGATTCCTGATATTAAAGAGTTCCAATTTTGGTTTAGAGTAAATAATAATGGTTCCTGATATTTAAAGACGTTTTTGCTTAAAACATAAACACTCGTCTAACTGAAACCACTGTCAATAATTTTCCCCACTCTTTGTGCCTAAATCAGAATGTAAACTCCATGAACAAAGCTTCTTTCTTAGAAGTGCACGCCAGTGGAACTCTCTTCCGTTTGCCTGTTTCCCACCTAACTACAACTTGGAAGCCTTCAAGTCCAACATAAACAAATTCCTGATGAATCGTCCCCTTAAGTAAGACACTTTAATAAAATTTCCATTACTAACTATTACTATGGTGTTATCCCATTGATTACTGTACACGCAATAACCCTTATCCCTGAGTGGCTTCCGAGCCTTGATAAGTAATCAAATAGGTGTTAGATATAATCAGGAATAGTTTGCTACTAACTTTTAATTTATATGATTTCTTGTATAACAGATGAAACATGCATGGTCCCCCGTGAGTGCACAGTGAATGAGGCATAAAAAAATGACTAAGTTCAGCATTTACCCCCCCCCCCCCCCATTTAACCCCAAAAGTCCTCAGGAGACATCAAATCCTGGTGGAATGCACAAATGGTGCAGTTTAAGGCCTTAACATATTTTTAAATTTGAGTTCAGCACCATGCAAAACTGCTAAATAGACATACATAGAAAATTAGTCCCCAAAATGGAATGCTTTTATTAGCCCTAAAAGAGCCCTGGGGCACACCCACAAAATAATATAGAAATCAGTTAGTTAGAAAGTTTTATAAAAATCCAGAGCATTAATTTATTTATTTATTTCTTTTTTCAACCAGAGTTTTCCCGGGAAATCCGTTCTGTTACTTTTTTACTCATATCATGTTTAATGTTTGTGCAGAATTTCAAAAAATTCCAAGCCGTAGTTATTGAGAAAAGTGCGGACAGACGAACGGATGAACAAACAAGGGTGAATTTACAGGTCCATCCTTCTTTTGTTGGGGGACCAAAAACAAGTATTTAATTGTGTTGCTTGATTTCAAGAATGAACATGAAATCTCTTCAGTTAATCTTCTTTCCAGGGCAATGTCGGGACTCGGGCAGCTAGTATGAAATAAAGTCCTCTTTCTTTCGGACACACATGTGTGTTATCCAATAGCGACTTTCTTCGTGGGACAGATATATACCCGAACACATGATCATTAAAAAACATAAAAGTTAGGATTAAAATAATTCATGGCTTTTTAGGTTGTGTCGTCTTTCAACTAATGGGTATTAGCGTCGACAAAATTTAAATGCAATTTGTACATAGCACTAAAGATAATGAAATCTGTATAATGTGTCTAAATGATGTGTAATTATACAACATGTGCAAGGAGAGTGATAGGTATTGAGCGAATAAGCCCATTAGTATATGAAATGGTTAGTTAAAAATGATAAGAACACGTGTGTTATCCGATAACGATATTCTGTCCCCTCCACCAGAGAGGGGAGAATGGTAGGGGGTAAGCAAAACCAGAATTTCAAACAGAATTTGCCTGGACACAACCAGCTCATCTGCAAAAGAGAAAGATCATTCTCTTTTCCTCACTACGTGTCACTGTGGACTTCTTTCAAAGATGCAATTTCCTGCACACGTATTTCATATTCAGTTTTGAAAAAGAATTGCCAAAAGACAATCATCTCATCTGCAAAAGAGAAAGACCATTCTCTTTTCCTTACTATGTGTGACTGTGGACTTTTTTTTTTCCATAATGCAGCTTCCTGCACACGTATCTCATTTTCAAAGTTTTGAAAAACAAATTGCCTGAAGACAATCAACTCATCTACAGAAGAGAAAGACCATTCTCTTTTCCTCCTCACATGTCACTGTGGACTTCTTTCCATGATGCAACTTCCTGCATATGTATCTCATTTTCAAAGTTTTTAAAAAAAATTGCCTGAAGACAATCAGTGTCACTGTGGACTTTTTCAAAGTTGCAACTTCCTGCACACGTATCTCATCTTCAGAATTTCAAAGAAAAAATTACCTGAAGTTCATCTGCAAAAGAGAAAGAGCATTCTCTTTTCCTCACTACGTGTCACTGTGGACTTCTTTCCATGATGCAACTTCCGGCACATGTATCTCGTCTTCAAAGTTTTACAAAGCTTACGTACAGATTTCTAGAGTGAGAGAACATAATAGTGATGTCATAGGAAGAGAGTGAGAGAGAGAAATGACGTTTGGGAAGAATTATACGTTGGATTTATATCCAAGTCATCTCCCATAGATTTAGTCTGGCCACCGTTAGAGAATACAAATAATCTTTTTTTCCTCTTTTGTGCACACATTTTTGCAGATTAAATTTATAAATAATTCTTTTTTTTTTACATAGGAGTCTCCACTTATCAAGGCCCGGAGGCCACTCGAGAATAAGGGTTATTGAGTGTACAGTAATCAACAGGATAATATCTTAGTAACCGTTAGTAATGAAAATTTGATAAATTGGATTACTTAAGGGGGCGGTTCATCAAGAATTTGTTTATGTTGGACTTGAAGACAACCAAGTTGTAGTCAGCTGGGAAACAGGCAAACGGAACAGAGTTCCACAAGTGTGCAGTTCTAAGAAAGAAACTTTGTTCATGGAATCTACATTTCGCTTTAGGCACAGTTAAAGAGTGGGGAAAATTATTGACAGTGATTTCAACTAGACGGGTGTTCTTCGTGAAAGATTGGCGAGGGAGGGTACCAAAGATTGGAGCTCAGTCGAGCACTTGACATGGAAATTTAAATCTACTTAATCTATTTAATGGCATTTCCATTATTTATATTTGACGGAAATCAGATATTGAAGTTATTCAGAACTGGAAGATTTTATTTTATCCATTGAACTATAGACTTTTCATGTTTTATCCTTTTTGTTTAAATATCTATTATTATATTATATCTATTATTATAAATTATTAAATTTCTACCAGAAATTATTAGATAGTTGGTAGAATTAATTACATATCTGGCATAAATTAATAGATATGTGGTAGAAATTTGTAGATATCTGGTGAAAGTTACTAGATATCTGATAGAAATGTATATATGTCTGGTTGAAATCATTGGATATTTGGTATAAATTATTAAATATTTGGTAGAAATTATTATATATCTGGTAGAATTACAGATCTGGTAGAAGTTATAATAGAAATTATTAGATATTTGGTAGAAGTCATTACATAATCGATAGAAATTAATAAATATTTGGCATAAATTAATAGATATTTGATAGAAATTATTATATATTTGATAGAAATTAATAGATATTTATTATAAATTTATAATTTGGTATAAATTCCATAAGTCTGACTATCGTATATACCAAATTTCAAGTCTGTAGATAAAAAATGCATTGAGCATATAGGTTGAGAAGTGTCTTCACACACATATTCTCATTTTTATACATATATAGATTTTGTAAAAATTAATAGATATTTGGCAGAAGCTAATAGATATTTGGTAGAATTTTTTGATGTTTGGTAGAAATTATTACACATTTGGAAGAAATTATTAGATATTTGGTAGAAATTAATATAGATTTGGTAGAAATTGATAGATATTTGGCAAAAATTAATATATATTTGGTAGAAGTTATTATTCTACCACCTTGGATCAAATAAAGGGTGCAGTTCTACAAGAGGCACCTGATGTTACACTTTCCACTTTTGGTGGTACTTTGCACAGATTGCAAATATAAGAAGTGAAATTACAGGTTGAGGGATGATGACAAGTTTCCGTGCAATAAATATAAACAATAGTGATGGATGAGAACTCAGATGTGGAGAAAGTATATCTAAATGATGAAGTCATTGAAGTTTCTCAGAGGTTTTGTTACCTTGGTGATACGATTGGAACACAGGATGGAGCAAGTGCTAGTGTAATTGGAAGAATTAATAGTGGGTGAATTCTGCCATTATTTGTCTAAAAATGAAATGTAATAAGTCCCTAGACTATGTTCAGTTTCCGTTCTGTCTCCTCTTGGATCTTCCGACCACTCTGTTGTATCTATTATGATAAAAATGAAATGTAATAAGTCCCCAGACGTACCTCTCCATCGTACAGTATATCGATACACTAAGGCTGACTGGGATAGCTGCCGTACATTTATATCTGATCTACCTCTGCATTCCATGTTTAAAAAGGATGTGTCCTCTATAGTATTAGACGTGACGGAATGGTTAATTGTAGGTATTGACCGTTTCATACCCTCTAAAAAGTTTCAGCAAAAACCTAACAGCCAGCCATGGTTCTCTCCAGAATGTGCTGCTGCCATTGCGCACAGAAATCACTTTTTCCACTGCTTCAAACGTAATAGATGTATGGAAACTAAAGCCGCTTTCAGGACTGCCAGCAACCATTGTAAGAAAGTAATAAAGAACGCAAGAGAGTTGTATGCTCAATCTGTTAAGTCCAAAGTAGCTAAGCAGCGGCTTGGTTCCCACCAGTTCTGGCAAATAGCAAACAGAATCCTGAACAGAAGCGTGTGCTTCATCCCAACTATTATCAATGGACCTGAGGTAATCTCGTCAGCATCAGACAAAGCCAAACTCTTTGTCAAGAACTTTTCAGCTAATTCTACCCTTTGCGATCAAGGCCGCCAACCCCCAATATTTCCTCCTGTATCAGAAAACATGCTATGTGCTATACGTATATCTGTATGTGATGTTGCCAAGCTAATCAAAAACCTTGATTCCAGTAAAGCAACTGGCCCTGACGGTATTCCAATTATAGTACTCAAAAAACTTCAACCTGAACTAGTGCCCATACTTACAAAACTGTTTAAACGTTGTCTTAAGGAGAATAGTTTCCCATCTCCCTGGAAAATCTCATCAGTATGCCCTGTATTTAAGAATTCAGGTGATCGCTCATCCCCCTCTCAGTACAGGCCAATAAGTCTCCTGTGCGTCATGAGTAAGTTGCTGGAATCTGTGTTAAATACAGAAGTAATCAACCATCTCAACAAAAATAACCTTCTTAGTAACACTCAATATGGTTTCTGTTCTGCTAGATCTACAGCAGATGTGCTTACAGTTATATCTCATAGGATTAGCGAATCTCTCGATGGAGGCAACCTTTCTAGGGCAATTGCTCTTGACATATCTAAGGCCTTTGATAGGGTATGGCATAAAGGTTTACTTCATAAGATCTCTAGCTATGGTATTGCTGGAAATGTCTTCTCAATTATTAAATCATTTCTCTCTGATAGGTTCATAAGAGTAGTAGTTGAGGGGCAAAAATCAGAAGCTCACAGTATTAATGCCGGTGTCCCTCAGGGGTCCATCCTGTGCCCAACTCTTTTCCTGATCTACATTAATGATCTTCCAAATCACATCCTTACATCATTTGTAGACATTTATGCTGACGACACTACCATTTATGGTAGCACATCCAAGGCAGTAAACGACCAAGTTCTCTCCAATTCTCTCTCCTCTGATCTTGAGCATGTAGTACAATGGGGTAAGGAGTGGCTGGTTACTTTTAATGCATCTAAAACCAAGCTTCTCTCTTTACATCATCAACATTCTGATCCACATCTGGCATCAATTGAAATGAATGGCTCTCGTCTTCAGGAGGCCTCAAGTTTTGACAAGCTTCTTCCATTACTCCTGATCTTAAATGGAACACGTACATCAAATCTGTTGCCAAGGCCGCTGGAAAAATGGTGGGATCTTTCTATCGATCCGGTAGATATCTCACTGCTGATGCTATTCTCTATCTATATAAGAGCCAGGTACGTCCAAAGATGGAATATTGTTGCCACATCTGGGCAGGAGCTGCTAGAAAGGACTTGTCCTGCCTTGATAGAGTTCAAAATAGACTTCGTAGCCTCGTAGGAGATGTCCTTTTCTCTTCCTTGCAACCTCTATCTCACAGAAGAGATGTTGCGAGTTTGTCTCTGATGTATCGTTATTTTCATGGAAAGTGTTCGACTCTGCTTCAATCTATGGTCCTCCCTCGCCAAACTTTCACAAGAAACACTCGTCTAGCTGTAAACACTATCAATAATTCCCCCCACTCTTTATCTGTGCCTAAACCTAAACGTAGATTCCATGAACAAAGCTTCTTTCTTAGAACTGCACGCCTGTGGAATTGTCTTCCGTTTTCCTGCTTTCCGGCTGACTACAATATGGTTGTCTTCAAGTCTAACGTAAATAGATTCTTGATGAGCCGTTCCATATAAGTTATCAAATTTACCAAATTTTCATTACTAATGATTACTATATTGTCCAATTTCTACTGTACACTCTTTAACCCTTATCCTTGAGTGGCCTCTTGGCCTTGATAATGTGGTGATACCTATGTAAAAAAAAAAGAACCTTACTTTGTGGTAAGAATAGTTTTTTTTAGAAGCAAGGATAATTTATATGGATTTTTTTTTTTTAGAGAGAATAATTGTCATTCCTTCTTGAGATAAAAATAAAAAATATCTCATTGGATTTTCTTCTTTTTTATCAAATAAATTTGCATCTTCTTCAACTTTCTTTTACTCATATTTGTTGGATTTTACTTGTGAAAAAAAAATATTACTTGACCTGATGTAGCTTCGACAGCTTAGTCGAAAAATTTTTTTTTTCTTATTAGAGAAAACTCTGTTTTCTTGCTGCACCATTGAAGATTATACACTTTCCTTTTCACTTTGAATATTTGCTGAGTAACGAGCAAATTATTGTTGTTTGCATCGTCACTCTTTTCAAACGTCTGAGGTTTAACATTTGCACTTATTTCTTTCCCTCTAACACAAGACTTTTGACTTGATTTTTGAAGATTTTTCTGTCTGAACTCAGCCGGCATTTTTCTCTTCATTTTCAGGAAAGATTTATCAGACATGTGTACAGAGTGCGATGATGTATAGAAGTGGAACTTGGTTAGTGAGGCTTGAGTACATGCGTTGCATGGAGAGAAATGATATGCAGATGATATGATTGATCTGTAATACGGGTCTTAAAAATGGCTTGATGACGTCAGAGGAAAATTAAATCTGGACAGTAAAGGAAGATGTGGGCGCAACAGGAGACTATGATGGTATGGTCACAACGAAAGAATGGCTAAGAGTTCTTGGGTTAGTAGAACAATCGAAATAACAGGATTAGTCTACAAGGGAAACCTAAGGAAAACCTGAAAGGAAGTGATAAAGATGGACTTGGGATGAATAAAGAGATTGGTTAATTTGGAAGTCAGTTTCTGAAAGTCGCCTAAGGTGGCAACACATGTTAGCATGTAAAACGGACATTAAGATGATGATGATGATGATGACGACGACGACGACGATGATGATGATGATGATGATGATGATGATGATGATGATGATGATGACTATGACGATGATACTGACGGTGATGATTATTATGATGATGATGGTGGTAGTGACTATGACGCCAAAGATCTGATAACACCGATGACAATGATGACAACGACGATGATGATGATGATGATGATGATGATGATGATGATGATGACGATGATGATGACGATGACGATGACTATGACGATGATACTGACGGTGGTGATTATTATGATGATGATGGTGGTAGTGACTATGGCGCCAAAGATCTGATAACACCGATGACAATGATGACAACGACGACGATGATGATGATGATGATGATGATGATGATGATGATGACCTCTATGATGACGACGTTAATAAGAATGATGACAGATGATGCTTAGGACGACGATGATGATGATGATGATGATGATGATGATGATGACAACAAAGATGATGGTGACGCTGATGATGATGATGTATAGTAGTTTAGAAATTTGTATAAATTTAAATCAACTTTATTTAATGGTATTCCAACTATTGCTATTTCATGTTTTCCTTAGTTTGAATAATCCAAAATAATATAATGATGATGATGATGATGACTATGACGATGATACTGACGGTGGTGATGGTTATGATGATGATGGTGGCAGTGACTATGACGCCAAAGATCTGATAACACCGATGACAATGATGACAACGACGACGACGACGATGATGATGATGATGATGATAATGACCTCTATGATGACGACGTTAATAAGAATGATGACAGATGATGCTTACGACGACGATGATGATGATGATGATGACGACAAAGATGATGGTGACGCTGATGATGATGATGTATAGTAGTTTAGAAATTTGTATAAATTTAAATCAACTTTATTTAATGGTATTCCAACTATTGCTATTTCATGTTTTCCTTAGTTTGAATAATCCAAAATAATATAAGAAGAATGAAGAAATAGGCGCTTCTACACTATTGGGACGAGATTTTGTAGTCGATAAAAAACAATAGTTTCAACTGATTTTTTTTTTGTCAATTCTAATAAGTTACAATAATAGCTTCCAAATTATGAAGTCCAAATTACATGAATATTACGGAATTATTATACAAAACAACTTTAATCGTGTTAGCAGGTGAAAAAATGCCGCCATCTTGTTTAAATTAAAATAGAAAATTACCTCCCTTTTGAACTCTCCTTTGTTTTATGACCGTTTTCATAAAATTCTATTTTTATTTTCTTTAGTAAATAATTTTCTACCTTATCGATTTTCGTAATTTTTGGATATAATCATTTTTAAAATACGAGGAATACGTAGATACCTTTTTTTTTCATGTGAAATTCAATATTACGATGATTTCTGAAATTTAGAAAAATAGTGTAGAAACGGCAAAAAATCGTAATTGTGTCATTTTGACTTTATCATTTTGTGCTTAATTGTGAAACCTAGTCACCACCCCCTTTGCAAAAAAAAAAAAAAAAAAAAAAAAAAAACACGCCAAAGGTTGTAGAAGTGAAAAAAAAATATATGAGAAAAACTCAGAGACGAACTATAGAATATGAATGAGGATGGAAGAAACGGAAAACGAGAAGATGAAAGAAAATAAAAAAAACTAAGTGCAACCATTTTTTTTTTTTCTGTTAGTCGGTGAATATAATAGTCGGCCACCAAGTGAGAATTGAACTCACTAGTTCTGCCTTGCAGGTCTGGGTTGCTAATATCACTCCATGCTGAGCGTTTAAAGAAGATGGGGTCAATGCAGAGATGAAAGAAAAAGAAAATGAAAAATGCGTGCAAAACAATGGGAAAAACAGAGACAATGGAATGGAAAGAAGAAAAAGGAAAAATGGAATAAAAGATAGAAGGAAAGAGAAAGAGAAAGAGAAAATAAGTAGAAAGAAATAAAGAGAAACAGAGAGAGAGAAATAAAAGAGGAAGAAAGAAAAAAAAAAGAAAGGACGAGAGAAAAGAAAGGACGAGAAAAAAGAAAGGACGAGAGAAAAGAAAGGAGAGGGATAGAAAATGGTCTACTTTATATCGCTAAACTTCTTTTGTGTTATTTAATCTTGGGCAAGCTTTAACCTCTTCCCCATCGCTAAAATATCGCATTCCTGTGCTTGTTTTACAAGTACTTTAGTACAATGTGCTCTGATTAACACGTTGCACTTATGCCCGCTCGACGTGCATACCCATGGCCTAACTCAACAAGCAGCAAAATATCACCCCTTCACTATTGAGGTCCCTAGAAAGCCTTCTATTCTATTTTCTCTCTCAGACTGCTACACTTTGGAGTTCCTTCCCTGCTTCCTGTTTCCCTAACTGTAGGTAACCTGCAAGTTTAAATGTAATGTAAACAGACATATTGCTATTCAACTTCTTTCAGCCTTCTGTCAAACACGATCCTAAATTATAGCCTTTTACGCTCCAAGTGGCAACATGCCCTGTTTGGGGTGAAAAAGTGTAATGTAATATATATATATATATATATATATATATATATATATATATATATATATATATATATATAGACTTGTATGTAATATACTGAGTTCGTGAAATTCAGTAAAATTTCATATACCAATGAGTTTTAAGCCAAAAATGGTTGACTTAAGGAGTAAGCTACAAAATTATCAAATTTTATAATTGAGTATTAATATACTGTGTAAGCAAAAACAAGACTTCAAAACAAGGCGTTGGTAGCAACAAAAAGTGTATTAATACACTTTTTGTTGCTACCAATACCTTGTTTTGAAGTCATAGTATATATATATATATATATATATATATATATATATATACGAGCAAACAGTTAATAAAACATGTTAAAAAATCACTTTAAAATGTATTAAAAACATATTTAAACTGAAAAGGAAACACTAGATAAGTGGATAGTCCTTAATCCGCAGAGTTTCGAAGAAATACTTTCCTTCTCATCAGAGGGTAGGAATTAGCAAAATGCGGGATCGGATTTTGCATGCAAAAGTATTTGATGAAACAACAAGTAAGTGAAAGATAACAAAAAAAAATGAAGTAGAGGGAATATGGTGAAGAAAAAGGTGATTACACATGAATGGATAGTCTGATGGAAGATAAATAATCCAGTGACGGTAAAATCCAAATATATAACTTCAAGAAAGTTAATTGAATTTCCATTTACACAAGTAAAATCCAAGGAAATCCCGTAATTGTAAGAAGAATGGTCCATAATAATCCAAAGGCAGAAATCCATGGATTAATTCACAAAAATGTGTACAAGGAAAAAATTCCAATAATATTAATAATATTTTATATATATATATATATATATATATATATATATATATATATATATATATATATATATAATTTAAAAAACAAAAACAAATAAAAACATATATATATATATATGTTTTTATTTGTTTTTATATGTTTTATTTTTATTACCGATTTATCTGCTTAGTTACACGTGTTTCAGTTACCGAATCGTATTAACGGTCCAGTGACTTCATCAGACATTACCATCTTTGCTATATATATATATATATATATATATATATATATATATATATATATATATATATATATATATATATATAATGAGAATAATGGAAATAGTATTCCAACAAAATAGAGAAATAAAAATGGAACAAAACAGAGTTATGTGTTCATTAGGCCCTGAACTGGCATCTAAGCTTCAGCCTCTGTCCCATCGACGAAACGTTGCATCCCTCTGCCTGTTCTACAAGTATTATAATGGTGAATGCTCTGACGAACTGCAAGCACTTGTGCCCCCACGACGTGAACACCTTCGACAGACCCGACAGGCTGCAAAATCCCACCCCCACACTGTAGAAATCCCTAGATGTAAAAGATCTTTCTACTCCAGTAGTTTCTTCCCCAGAACCGCTAGACTTTGGAATTCCATTCCAGGTCCCTGCTTCCCCAACTGTACTGACGTGCAGAAATTCAAGTGCAACGTGAACCAACATCTTGCCGCCCAAATCCATACATAGTACCCCAGTAGTTGTTGCTCCTGTTAGTAACCCTTTACACCAAAGTGGCAATGCGCCTTGTATGGGGTGAAAATGTAATAAAAATATTTTTAAAAAATTAACGTTTCGTCTTTATTTTGAGACTTCCCTTGGATGAATGAGATTAAAGAAAAAGAAAAACACCCGTACAAATATTTGAAAATGTTTCCTGTGCAAAGTGTGACGCTGTTCTATTTCAGAAACAGGAAAAGATGTTGGGAATTGCAAAAAGGAGGAGAGCTTGCGTTGTTAAAGAGAGGGAGATTTTTAATAACGTATATAATCGTTAATATGTTTTTAAAAGTTATGAAAGCAGTTAATATTCTTTCTGGAAAAAAGATGTCTGTTAAAATTCAAATATAGGTGTGTAACAGAAATGAAATGAGTGTGTTTTGTTATGTAATTTATTGATTGAGATTATATGTATTAATTATTATATTATTGTATTAATAATTAATATTATTAATTATTATGTATTAATTATTATATTATTATATTAATAATTAATATTATTAATTATTATGTATTAATTATTATATTATTATATTAATAATTAATATTATTAATTATTATGTATTAATTATTATATTATTATATTAATAATTAATATTATTAATTATTATGTATTAATTATTATATTATTGTATTAATAATTAATATTATTAATTATTATGTATTAATTATTATATTATTATATTAATAATTAATATTATTAATTATTATGTATTAATTATTATATTATTGTATTAATAATTAATATTATTAATTATTATGTATTAATTATTATATTATTATATTAATAATTAATATTATTAATTATTATGTATTAATTATTATATTATTATATTAATAATTAATATTATTAATTATTATGTATTAATTATTATATTATTATATTAATAATTAATATTATTAATTATTATGTATTAATTATTATATTATTATATTAATAATTTATATTATTAATTATTATGTATTAATTATTATATTATTATATTAATAATTAATATTATTAATTATTATGTATTAATTATTATATTATTGTATTAATAATTAATATTATTAATTATTATGTATTAATTATTATATTATTATATTAATAATTAATATTATTAATTATTATGTATTAATTATTATATTATTATATTAATAATTAATATTATTAATTATTATGCATTAATTATTATATTATTGTATTAATAATTAATATTATTAATTATTATGTATTAATTATTATATTATTATATTAATAATTAATATTATTAATTATTATGTATTAATTATTATATTATTGTATTAATAATTAATATTATTAATTATTATGTATTAATTATTATATTATTGTATTAATAATTAATATTATTAATTATTATGTATTAATTATTATATTATTGTATTAATAATTAATATTATTAATTATTATGTATTAATTATTATATTATTGTATTAATAATTAATATTATTAATTATTATGTATTAATTATTATATTATTGTATTAATAATTAATATTATTAATTATTATGTATTAATTATTATATTATTGTATTAATAATTAATATTTTTAATTATTATGTATTAATTATTATATTATTGTATTAATAATTAATATTTTTAATTATTATGCATTAATTATTATATTATTGTATTAATAATTAATATTATTAATTATTATGTATTAATTATTATATTATTGTCTTAATAATTAATATTATTAATTATTATGTATTAATTATTATATTATTGTATTAATAATTAATATTTTTAATTATTATGCATTAATTATTATATTATTGCATTAATAATTAATATTATTAATTATTATGTATTAATTATTATATTATTGTATTAATAATTAATATTATTAATTATTATGTATTAATTATTATATTATTGTATTAATAATTAATATTATTAATTATTATGTATTAATTATTATATTATTGTATTAATAATTAATATTTTTAATTATTATGTATTAATTATTATATTATTGTATTAATAATTAATATTTTTAATTATTATGCATTAATTATTATATTATTGTATTAATAATTAATATTATTAATTATTATGTATTAATTATTATATTATTGTATTAATAATTAATATTATTAATTATTATGTATTAATTATTATATTATTGTATTAATAATTAATATTTTTAATTATTATGTATTAATTATTATATTATTGTATTAATAATTAATATTTTTAATTATTATGTATTAATTATTATATTATTGTATTAATAATTAATATTATTAATTATTATGTATTAATTATTATATTATTGTATTAATAATTAATATTATTAATTATTATGTATTAATTATTATATTATTGTATTAATAATTAATATTATTAATTATTATGTATTAATTATTATATTATTGTATTAATAATTAATATTATTAATTATTATGCATTAATTATCATATCATTGTAATTTATTGATTGAGGTTATATGTATTAATTATCATATTATTCCCGGTCAAAACATGATGCCTCCTCCTCCTTGTTAGCGATGAACTCTGTAACAAGTCAGATTTCCATTCGGGTTTCAAACTTTGGTCCATCTATCTAGACCGTCAAGAGTAACATGGGCCTCATCTCTAAATAGGACCTGTTGGAAATCCATTTTCATGTAATTCTGTGTCCAAGCCATTCGTTTTTCCCTATGTTCTTTGCTCAATGGAAGCATTAGAAAAGGTTTGATGTTTCTTGCAATCTCATTCAACACATTGTATCGGGCATGCCTCGCTCTTGGAGCGATTCCAGCTTTTTGCAAAAATGAAAGCACTGGAGCTGTTTGTGTTTCGGTTGACTTTCCTACGAATTTTCCGAATATCACGATCTGAAAGGTTTCTCTTGATGGCCTTATTTTTCTGGATTTGGTGTTCGGGTTGTTCAAGAATGACGCCAAGGTTCTTGGATTCCATTCCAGCTCCGTGGAAAAATTTTTGATGGACAATCCTCCTGCGAATCCAGCAACTATCCTTTGCTTTTCGTTAACCTTTATTCGCCTGTTTTTTTGGCATTTTAAGAAATCAGTAATAAAGCGATGGACAATAAAAATTCTTGGATAATAAATAAAATACCATAATTTCGTGAATATCGCATGAATTTGAATAACATTTTTGGAAATCACTAAACTTAAAGCAGCCCTTTGATGGAACAATTTTCATTTTTTTGTGACGTATATTTAGAGAAATATTGATATTTTACTAATCTGCAATAAAGCAATTGACGCAGTTTATATATATATAAATATGTATATATCTATCGATCTATCTATCTATATATCTATAAAAGTGAACGTGTCTGTGTGTCTGTGTACATTTCTCTATGCAATAACTCTGTAAATTTTTGGTCTACAGACTCGAAATTTGATATACAGGGTACTGAAATTTGGGAAAATCGATGTGATCGGTTTTTGATCAGAAATTTGGCTGTTAAGGGGTCAAAGTTCGACGATTTGACCTTTGAGAACTTTACCAAACTCCTCTGCCACTTTTGGGTCTAAACAATTAAAATTTTAGATATAGGTTCCTTGGACATAGATCTAACTTAATAACTGGATTTGACCCCGACAAAAATAAATTTTAAGGGGTCATAATAGGGGTCAAAGTTAAAAAAAATTGACAGCTCTTTTTTCTTTTTTTTTTTTTGCTCAGGGAAGATATATGCTCCTTGATTATGGATCTAACTTAACTGGATTTGAGCCAAAAACAATTAATGTTAAGGGGTCATAATAGGGGTCAAATTTGAAAAAATTTACCGTTTTTTTTTTGTTGTTTTTTTTTGCTCAGCATACACCTCCAAACACCCGGGCAACGCCGGGCACTCATGCTAGTATATCTATAAAAGTGAAAATGTCTGTCTGCCTTTTCTCTATTGAAGACTATGATACAGAAAAACATTGCTTTACATTCACACTTTTTAATATATACATATGCACATAACCTTATGAACAGTACATAGGGTCCGAGCAAAGCCGGGCGTAACTGCTAGTATACTTATAAAAGTGAACGTGTTTGTGTGTGTGTGTGTGTCTGTGTGTGTGTGTGTGTACATTTCTCTACGCAATAACTTTGTCAATTTTTAGTCTACAGACTCGAAATTTGATATACAGTGTACTGAGATTTGGAAAAATCTTTGATTGGTTTTCAGCCAGAAATTTGGCGGTTTAAGGGGTCAAATTGCAACGATTTGACTTTTGAGAATTCTACCAAACTCCTCCGACAATTTTGGGTCTAAACACTTGAAATTTTAGATATAGGTCCCTTGGCCATGGATCTAACTTAATAACTTGATTTGAGCCGAAAACAATAAATTTTAAGGGGTCATAATAGGGGTCAAAGTTAAAAAAAAAAAATTAATCTCTGCAGTCTCTACCAAATTATTCAGACAATTTCTCGTTTAAACATTTGAAATTTTACATAAAGGGTATTCAGAGGTAGAGCAAGCTTTTTAATCGATTTGGGTTGAAAATTTGAGTTACCAATATATAAATGTATGTATGTATGTTTGCATATCTGCCTAAAACTTTCGACAGAGGCGGTGGATTTTTACAAAATCAGTATCATTTTGAAGTTCGACCTTTCAGACGAAAATATCGAAACATTGGCTAAAAACATTAATATCTTCACCTTCAACTGGGCACTTTTCTATGGGGGGGGGTCGTTTTTTTTTTCGCCGATATTTTTGAAAGTCATCCTCTCCTTTCGATGGTCTAGCCTTAATTAAAACCTACGTCACTTCCGGTTTGGCAGTGGTCGTAACAGCAAAGACGTTAGGTTTTTCCCCATTCTTTTCCTCCTTTGTAGTACGATAGTACGGGTTCGAGCCTTTCTTCCTACTACCACTTTTATTTTTTTGCTCAACACACACCTCCAAACACCCGGGCAACGCCGGGCTGAAATGCTAGTATATCTATAAAAGTGAAAGTGTCTTTGGGTGATCCTCAAGCAGATGGTTGAATTATGCAAAGTCTCAAATATCTGCCAGCTCTGTGACGTCGTCATAGAGAAGTGAAAGAGCATTCCAGTGGTTACATGTGAAGCTCTGGTAAATTCTATGCCCAGGAGAGTAAAGTCTGTTCCGGATAATGATGGTGGTCATACAAAATATTGACACTTGACATAAGGGTGTACTCACTTTTGTTGCAGGTGTTTATCTTTCAATGGTTATATTTCGAATTATCTTGAGGGAAAATAAATTAAATTTGTTATACATTACTTTTCATTGTGTCAAAGTGTCATTCTGTCAGTGTTGTTCCATGAAAAGATATCTGCAGAAATGTGAGGGGTTTATTCACTTTTGTTATTTCCTTGTACCCATTTGTGAATTATTTCACAGAATTCTGCCTCAAAATATCTTCTAGTAACGCAATTCCTTTGGATTTTTACTTCTGGATACCGAACTTTTACCAACTTTTTTTGGATTTTACCGTTATTGGATACTCTACTCTTTGCCCGACCATCCATTCACGTGAAATCATTTTTCTTTTTTCCCCCATTCCCTCTGCTTCACTATTTTTTAAACTTTTACCAAGTAAGCTCTATGGCTTACTTGTAGTTTCATTAAATACTTTGCAAGCAAAATCCGATTCCGCATTTTGCTAATTCCTACCCTCTGATGAGAAGGAAAGTATTTCTTTCAAAACTCCGCAGATTAAGGACAATCCACTTAATTTGTTTCCTTTTTGAAAATTAAATATGTTTTTACCTCTTCTTAAAGTGTTTTAAACATGTTTTATTAATTCTTTGTTCTTATAATATGTCCGATTTACAAAAGAGGTCATCTCTATCTTTTATTTGAGCGACTTTTATTTTATAAAATTTTCGCTATTCTGTCTTCTCACATGTTTTCCGTATAAATAAAGTGAAAGTATTCGAAGAAATTGCGTTTCCCTGGCACTCTTCCAAGGGACGTCCAGAAAGCAATAAGCTTTGATAAATGTGGGGAAAACCGGCACATCAGACAATTGCTATTCATTTGGACACCCCCTTTTTATGGGGAGCTGGTTTTCCCCACCATCTTGGGGAAACAAACAAATATGCAGAAACTGGCTTGCAGCCAAAGTTAAGTGTGTGATTTAATTTCCCTATAGCGTGATGTTTGACCTCATTAAATTTACGCACCTGTCACTTAACTTTTTAATCGTTTAAATTCAACCATTCTACTTCTCTGCCTTCTTAGCGTCGTGGTAAGATGTCACTTTTCTTTTTTCATTTTCTTTTCCGTCTTCGTCGCAAAGCTTCGGGTTCGAGCTTGCCTTTCTTTTTTCTCAACACACACAAACAAACACCCGGGAAACGCCGGGCACCCCCACTAGTATATATATATATATATATATATATATATATATATATATATATATATATATATATATATAACAAACCGCGATGTGGAGTATGTGACATAATAATAGAAGGTAACACATACACATTCAAAAACCCAGCACAAACATTAAAAATAAAAAAGGATCTAAATTGCACCTCCAGAAATGTAGTATATGCACTAAGATGCACAACATGCAACAAATCCTACATAGGCGCCACCAAAAATTTCAGCAATAGAGTTGCCTTACATAAGAGCAACATCAAAATTGCAGATAACAGACACCTCTATGTTTCAAAACACGTACACACATGCAGTGGAAACAGCTTCAAAATAATGCCAATCTTCCAAACAGACAATTATTTTTATTTACTTACACAGGAAAAAAAACTTCATCACCAGATTCACTCCTGAACTGAACAGAACCTAATACCATCACACAAAAACATGAAATGCAAGGTACACTCGCATGCACACCCATACACATACACATATATACACCCACACATAAATCAGAATCGACACATTAAAACACACACACGTGCGCGCATACAACCACACACAGACATAACACCCCTATCTCTAATACAACACACTGAACAACACCAACCCTACTTAACCTCGAAACCAACAACACTAGGAAACACCTAGAACCATAGTATAATATCTGTTCCAACACATCGCTCCCTCCTCAGTCAGTGGAGGAGAACCCCTTCATGACTGAAACAACTATCATCCCTTCTATCATCCCCCTCCCATACCTATACCCCCTCCAATGTCCCCCCTCTGAGGAACAAAATCTTTCCCACACTAGGAACCGATTCTGGGTCTGGCCATACCCACATGGGGAGACAAATAAATAGAAGCATTAAAAAATCCCCTATTTTAAATACACCCCTCTTTCTAAACAAACACAATATAAGGAATACCCGAAAAGACAAAAACGAAAAATCACAATACTAAAATCCAAGAATCCAAAAAATAAATATCAAAATAGAATGAAAGCACCCCTACCCTTATTTCAGAAGAGCTACCCCCCCCTCCGCACACATACACATTAGTAACGACCTCGGATCACAGCCGCCTTCCTAAGGAAGCAAATAACCCCAAAATACTATAAAACAATATACACATTCCCAAACCAATAAAAGCAAACACTCACACGCACACACACACGCGCGCACACACACACACACACACACACACGCGCGCGCGCACACACACACACACACACACACACACACCCTACCCCACCCTAAAGGAAAAGAAAAAATTAGGAGAAAGAGATAACGACTATAGCCAGGTCAACGGTCTCCCTCACAAGCCCAATAAAAGAGCAATAAAAATTGAGCATGCCAATGAATAATAAACACTTACAAGCCTCCACCCTTGGAAAAACTTCAAATTAACTACGAAAATCGCCGTTTTTACATCTCCAACACATTTGAAAATAATTTCTGACAAGGACGCATCACAGAACGTCTGAAACGCGCGTAAAAACGATTTGAATGACTTAAAAACATTATTACAATGATCCAAACATAATTCTCAATGAAAAACCAAGACACGGAAAAAAAAATCATGTTAAAAAATACACATTGTTGGTGACTACTCCCTTATTTAAATATATATATATATATATATATATATATATATATATATATATATATATATATATATATATATATATATATATATATATATAAAACGGAAAAATCAGAATATTGGAAGGAATTAAAATGAAAAAGAAAACAAAGAAACCAAGGTTGAAAACTGTAATAGTGTAAAAGAAAAAAAAATAGTAAAAAGAAAGAAAAATATTCAAGGAAATTGAAACGAAAAAAAGAAGAAAAAAGAAGATGAAAAAGATGAAGCGGAAAAAGAAAGAAAGAAAAAAGATTGGCGAAAAAATGTTGTAGAAAAAAAAAAACAAATCAGAAATACTAGAGACTGTAGATTGAGAATGATAAAAAATATAGAAAGAAAAAAAGAAGAAAAAGAGAAAGAAATAAATAAAAAGGTGTAAATCAAAAAAAAAAAAAGGGGAAAGAATAAAAAAGAGAATATTGATTTCTATTGTATTAATTGATTTTGGTTGTGGCATTGACATTCCGTTCTGTGGTTGTGTCTGGTGTATGAACAAGTAGACCTCCATTCAGAAAATTGCACGTTTGTTTATTTTATTTTTATTTTTATTTTATTTTTTTAAATCTTTTTATTTATTTTCTTTTTTATATTTATTTATTTATTTATTTATTAAATTCCGTCTTGCATTCAACCGCCTTTGGTTCAACTCTATCATCTGCTGAAGATTTTCAAATATAACTAGTCAGTATGGAATCTTGTAGACACGGCAAATACGAGTGAAAGGGTGAGTAGAGAGAGAGAGAGAGAGGGGGGGATAGAGCTGCAAAGGAGGAGGCGAAGGAGGAGGAAGAAAGAGAAAGAGGGGAGACAAAGAAAGAACGAAAGCGAGAGAAGAAGAGAGAAATAAAAATAGGGAGAGAGGGAGAAAAGAGAAAGGTGGTGTGAGAGAAACAGAAAAAAAGGAGATGGAAAGAAGGAAAGAAAGAAAGATGAGAGAAAGAAAGACAGGAGAGAAGAGAGGGGGGCACTAAAGAAAGAGAGATAGAGAGTGGGGAGTATAAAGATATAACGAACAAGAGAGAAATAAAAAGAAATAGGGGAAAAAGAGAACGAGAGAAAAGGTATAAAAGATGGTGGGAAAGCTAAAGAAACAAGGAGATGGAACGAGAAAGAGATGTAGGGTGTGAGAGAGAAAAAGAGAGAAATGGAGTAAAGACAGATAGAGAGGGGATGGAAGAGAGAAAGAGATAGATAGATAGATAGATAGATAGATAGATAGATAGATAGATAGATAGATAGATAGATAGATGGATGGATAGATAGAGAGGAAAGATATCTGTGCAAATATTCATAGGTCATCGCGGCACGCGGCATTACAATGATATTGCGTGCATTTTGAATTGCAGAAAAAAATGTATGCTGCGTTTACAATTAAACGTAGTTAATGGTGTCATTGTATGGAGAGCGGCCATTTTTAATCAGGTGGGTATTATACAGCAGTTGCCATGACAACAGACAGATGTGAAGTTGTGTTGCTTTGCAGGGAAAAAATAAAGATGTATGAACTGACTATCGTACTATAAGAAAATGGGGAAGACACGGAGACTAAGAAAGAGATGGAAGAAGAAAAAGAAGAAGAAGAAGAAGAAGAAGAAGAAGAAGTAGATGGAAGAAGAAGAAGAAGAGACGAAAAAAGAAGAAGCAGGAAAAGAAGAAGAAGGAGGAAGAAAAAGAAGAAGAAAAAGAAGAAATAGGAGGAAAAACGAAGGGGAGGAGAAGGAGAAAAAGTAAAAAGAAGGACGAAGAAAAAGAAAAAAGAAGGAGGAGGAAAAAGAAGAAGAATGAGGAGGAAAATAAGAAGAAAAAGGAAGAGGAGGAGGAGGAGGAGGAGGAGGAGGAAAGGTAAAAAGAAGGAGGAGGAGGAAAAAGAAGAGTAGGAAGAAGAAAGAGAAGGGAAAGAGAAGAAGAAGGAGAAGGAAAAGAAGAAGAAGCAGAAGAAAAATGAAGAAAGAAAGAAAGATGATGGAAGAAAGGGGAGGAAGAAAAAGAAATGAGAAATCCAATGAAGAAGGCAAGAAGTGAAAGAAAAGATGAAGGAAAGTAGTAGAATGAGTGAAAGGAAAAGAAGGAAAGGGGGGGGACAAGAAGAAATAAAGGGAGAAGAATGGAATAGAAAAGAGGATAAAAGAAGAGGAAGAAGAATATGAAGAAGAAGATGAAAAAGAGAGATTTGAATAATTAAGACAGGCGATGGAAAAAAGAGATGTTGAAATAAAAAAATTGAGAGAGAGAGAGAGAGAGGAGAGAGAGAAAGATGAAAAGAATGATAGAGAAAGAGAGAGATAGGGAGAGAGAGAGGGGGAAGAAGAAACAAGTAGGAGGTGAGAGGAAGAGCTACATAACAAGAAAGAAAACAGAGAATGGGAACGTGAAGGGGGGAAATGAAGAAAGAAAAAAATGAAAAAAATGTAAGAGAAAATAAAAGAATGAACGGAAGGAGAGAAAAAGAAAGTGAAAGAGAAAAAGAGAGTGGAAGAGAAAAGGGGGAGAATTAGAGAGTGCAAATGAAAGCGAGGAAGAGAAAGAAGATGAAACTTTCAAGGTAGAACGAGAAAATAAATAGAAAGAAGAAAAGGCAAAAAAAAAAAAAAAACTCTCAATAGTTATCTCTCTTTCTATCTAAAACTAACCGAAACTTAGATGAGCAAAGTTTCTTTCCTAGAACTACTCCTCTGTGGAATATAATACTACAAGGCTACTTCTCAACTGACTACAACATGGTTGTTTTCAAGTCCAATGTAACCAAATACTTGTTGAGCTTTCCTCTTAAATAATCAAATTCTGTCCAATCACTACCAGGAGATGATGGTGATCAAGTAGTTAACGACCTGGATATTTCAAGTTCGAATCTAGTTCATGCCACAAAAATCACTTTCATTTAGGATGTTGCAACCTTCACGTGGCCCTTCCCTTGATCATATTGGTCTTGTGGAGCAGAGTCCTGCTGGGAGACGTGGGGTCACCTGGCAGTGATTTCATCCATCCAGGGCTCCATTATACTACTCAGTGTCTTCTAGTATATATGGTTTACTTTTTTTTTTTTTTCAAGTGTCAGATTTTGATGTAACACACTATACAGTGAAGGGGTGGGGTTTTGCTGCAAAACTTTGCAGAGCGAGAGAATGAAATAGAATGCTATCTGTATTTCGTAACAACTTAGTCTTCCGGGGATTGCTTCTAATCATTTATGAAGATTGCTTTTTATTAAGCCATCCTTGCTCCTGTCACAACCGGTATAATGTTTACTTCTTTCAGAGACCATGTCATTTTTAGATTATTATTATTATTTTTATTATTTTGTTAGTTTTTTTTTTTTTTTTTCGTTCAGCTCTATTAAAGCTAAAATCATTTGGAACTGTGACATCGATAATGAGCGCAGTTCTTTCTTGTTCCATATTACAATATCTGGCTTGATGGCCTTGTCTTTTATGTATCTGCCCGCCTGTATGTCTTTGTCAAAGAACACGCTCACTTTTCCGTTTGATGTTATCGTTGGTGGTTCATGTTCTCAGATGATTGACTATTTGCCTGTTGTTGCATCTCTCCACAGATCTTCCAATGTAGGTATTTACATACTTTGTTGTGGCGGACAGTGTAAAAACTATCTGCCAATAAGATTGGGCATTTAGATTGGCTTGGACTCAAAATCGCTGAGTGGCAAAATTTGCACTGTACATTTGCTTATAGGCCAGACATTTTTTAAATCCATTTGTGAGTAAGCCCTGATCTTGACTGGCTACAATGAGTCTTTCTTCATCAAATCGAAGCCTCCCACTCTTGAGCCATTGGAGTGAAGCATCCCTGTCTATATATTCCTGGTTAAAATCCTCCAGGAACTTTCCTGCTCTTTTATGTTGTTCCCATCTTTGTTTTCTCATGTCTATCTCGATTTTCGTGTAATTTTTTTTTTTTTTTTTTTTTTTTTTGCAATCTGTGTTACTGGTTCAAAATATACCTCGGCAGTATGACACCCCCAAAGTTTTCAGCAAGCTTTGTGATTGAGGTTTGTTGGGTTAAACGTTCATGGTGACTCCTCACTATTTCTATTGTCATATCTGTTGAGCTTTTAATATACTGCCCCATGCTTACTATGGTGGTTCGATATGCATGGTTTATTTCAGTGAGACCGAGGCCACCTTTTCGTGATAGGTATATCCTATCCATACATTGGTTTCTATGTGTGTGTGTGTGTGTGTGTGTGTTATAGTAAGTCCACGTGTGTACGGCTATATTAGCCATGCTGAGTCCATAGTGGGTCTTATTGAACCTCAGGGCTAGACGGCCCAACAGGGGGGAGGGGGGCTAAGAGATAAGATTGGGGTTGGAAGAAATGTTGTGGAACGCGTCAGCTCCCTTGGATCTCCTGACCGGGAAAAAGAGAAAGTGGATTCGTGCATTAACCTGTTTTTATCAACTTCTATCACCTGCCCAGTTCACCTGAGAGATGGCCTCTGATTGGGCAAGCCAGAAAGGACGTTGAATGTTTCCATCAATCAACATCGAGCTTAGAAACCAAACACAGATTCAAAAACGTAAACCGCGTGCCGTCGCTTCTACTGCTACATACCTACCTGGCGTTGCCCGGGAATTCTGTTTATACCTGTTATTTTTTATTTCTTTTCCAAAATTTTTTCATGATGCGTTTTTTATTAAATTATTTTTTTAAATAAGATTTTGAAAACTGAATTTAATTTTTATGCTAACCTTTGGTTATTATATTACTAAACTTGTATTAAATTATTAGTAAATTGTTGTAAAGATAATGGTAATGTTTAATCGCTATTTATAAAAATTTGTCCGAATTTAACTTAGTAACAGCCAAATTAGACGTATTTAAATACTAGAACCTGTAAAAACTATATAACCATTTACAAGTAAGACAAGGAGAAAGGAGAGGAATTAATAACCACTTGAAATAATTATAAACTTTTATTTAAAGAGGAGAAAATAAATTGAAAAGGGGGGGGTAATAATAAAATATGAAGTTCACCTTTTAACCGCATAAAAGACTGTATTTTGACTGCAAAAAAATGTCCCCTTTTGACAAACCTTAAAGTTCTAGTAACAGTCCAGGATAGGGAAAGAATAGAATTAAAATATAAGAAAAGATTAATAAAAGGCAAAACTTCATCAAAAACATCAGGGGTCTACGTTCTAACCTTCCAGAGGTTGAAACCCAATTACAGGAGACTAAACCAGACCTTTTATTTTTAAGTGAAACTGGCATTGGACAGGATATTTCCCTAGAAGAGTTCGCAATTAAAGGATACTCTAACTTAACTTCTAAATCTGACCCCCAAGATCGCCATGGGCATGGAATATGTGCCTATATTAAAGATAGCTTTCCATGTGGTAGGGACATCTCCAGGGAAGATCCTAACTTACCCTATATGTGCTTCCGGGTTGCTTTAGCTCACACTACGGCATTTATATTTACTCTTTATCGCCCTTTTGGCGAACCTTAAAGGTTCTAGTAACAGTTCAGGAGAGAGAAAGAATAGAATTAAAAGATAAGAAAAGATTAATAAAGAGGCAAAACTTACTTTGAGGTAAGAATAGTTTTTTTTAGAAGCAAGGATAATTTATATGGATTTTTTATTTTAGAGAGAATAATTGTCATTCCTTCTTGAGATAGCATAAAAATTTTAAAAAAGTGTCTCGTTGGATTTTCTTCTTTTTTTTTTAAAATAAATTTGCATCTTCTTCAAATTTCTTTTACTCATATTTATCGGCTTTTACTTGGGAAAAAAAACATTACTTGACCTGATGTGGCTTCGACAGCTTAGTCGAAGGAAAACTTTTTTCTTATTAGAGAAGGTTCTTTCTTCTTGCTGCACCAAAGAAGATTATACACTTTCCTTTTCACTTCGAATATTTCCTGAGGAACAAGCAAATTATTGTTGTTTGCACTCTTTTCACACGTCTAAGGTTTAACATTTGCACTTATTTCTTTTCCTCTACACAAGACTTTTGACTTGATTTTTTAAGACTCTTCTGTCTGAACTCAGCCGGCATTTTTTTCTTCATTTTCGTCACCTATACGAAAATTTAACTGACGTAATAGGACCTTCATCTAGAGCCTCCTGATGTCTCACTACGATGGGTTACTACATCCAGTCCGACATTTTCAAACAACAACATTTTACTCCCAAAGCAGCAACTGCCCTTTTCACTTCCATTTTCGCTTAAATCGGCGAGCAAAAAGTCACTCGACCAATCGTCAACAAAGAAACAGTCACGTGCTATCAGTAGCAGTTAACCTACAACTACTTTCATAGAGGGGTGGGTTAAAGAAAGAAGAAAAGAAAGAGGGAAAGAAGGGAAGATGGAAAAATTAAATTCTCACAAATTATCTAGTGCAAGTAGCTTTCAAAATTTTCAATCTTTTAATACATTTTTTTGCAAGGAAGTCACTGTTTATCAAGGCCTGAAAGCCACTCAACGATAAAGCCAGGTAGCCAGTGAGATGACACTGTGATGATCGGTAGTGGATGGAAATGGGGTGGAATTTGATTATTTAAGAGGACGGCTCAACAAGAATTTCTTTACATTGGACTTGAAAACGATCGTGTTGTAGTCAGCTGGGAAGCAGCTTCTCAGTATTGTTTTCACAAGTTGGCTGTTCTAGAAAATAAACTTTGTTTATAGAATGTGCATTTAGTTTTAGACACAGAGAGTGGGAGAAATTGTTGACAGCGGTTGCAGTTAGACGATTGTTTGTTGTGAATATGTTACAGGGGTTGAAGGCACTTGCTATGAGGATTTGCTAAAAGTTGGAAAGTCGAATGTCAAATAAAAATGACGTTCTATTTGACAGCTTATGAGCTTCTAAATTCCTTACAAATATAGATTAAAACTGCTGACTTTTTATATAAATAAACCGAAATGCATTCTAGTGGATTTAATTTCCTAATTAAATTTTAAATAAGATGTTTTTTGTAACTTCGTTTGAATTTACTTTATTGCATTTTTCATTTCAATAAATAATCGATTTGAAGCTATCAGATCAGGCTGCCTGAAGATATTGGCTTCCTGATCTAAAATGCACCAAACATTGATGTTATTGTTTTTTTTTTCTTTGCCAAACTCAATCATATTCTGCAAAGTTAAAAACAAAAATAGCAATTTTTCTACACTAAACAACCAAACCAAACCAAACCAAACACCATGAATAAATATTTGAAGATATAAAGAACTTGAAGTATAAATTTAAAAAAAAAAAAAATTGGGTTTGGCATTAAATGACCCAAAAAGAGTTGATATGCCGTAAAAAATACAAAAAAGAAACAAAAATCAACCCAAACAACATGAATAAATATTTTAAGATATAAAGAACTTGAAGCACAAAACTTTTGCCATAATGACCAGATTCTGTTTTAAATAATCCGAAAAGTGTGATGTGCCGTAAAACAAAAAAAAAAATCAAACTAAAAAAGCAAAAACAAAAAAATCAAAACAACTAAACACCATGAAATAATTATTTGACGATATAAAGAAATCGAAGTATAAAAAAAAACAACTTTTTTTTTCCAAAATGAACGAACGGCATTAAATAATAAAAAAAAAAACAAAAAACAAAAGGTTGATATGCCGCAAAACAAAAGAATCAATCAAACCAATACTCGATTAAGAGTAAATGCAAAAATAATATGTAAGTCACGTGATGGCGAGAAACACGCGAGAAATGGCAGCACAGTTTTATTAATAAAAAGATTATATGATACGAGTGTACACACACCTTCAGTATGTTCCACCAGTGTTTGCACTAATATCCATATAATGTAAAGCACTTTCCTGATAAAATTGTGTCCGAGTTGAGTATACTTGCTGATGATACTACACTCTATAATAGACATAAAACAAAAAAATGAATGTACACGTATCCAAGGTAATGAGAAAACCTTAAAAAAGACACCCAGTCTGTAGTGGAATGGGGCCGATGCAATTCTTCACTTGTATCAGAGCCAGGTATGTCCAAGGATGGAGTTCTGTTGCTACATCGGGGCAGGAGCTGCTAGAAGTAGCTTATCCTGCCTTAGAGTTCAAAATAGACTTCATAACCTAATGAGGAATGCTCTTTTCTCTTCCTTGCAACCTCTTTCCCACAGAAGAGACGTTGCGAGCCTGTCTCTGCTTTATCGTTATTTTTATGGCAAGCGCTTGTCTGAGCTCCAATCTATGCCCCCCCCCCTCGCCAAACTTTCATGATAAACACGCGTCTAACTGAAAACACTATTAATAATTTCCCACACTCTTTATCAGTGCCTAAACCTAAACAGATTTCATGAACAAAGTTTCTTTCTTAGAAATGCACGGCTGTGGAACTGTCTTTCGTCTGCCTGATTTCTAGCTGACTACAATCTGGTCGTCTTCAAGTCCAACGTAAACAAATTCTTGTTGAATTGTCTCCTTAAGTAATCCAATTTACCAAATTTCCACTACTAACGATTACTATCATATATTGACTACTGTACACTCATTAACCCCATCCTCGAATGGCCTCCGGGCCTTGATAAGTGGTGAATCTTATGTAAAAAAAAAATATAGGGCCATTTAATGCTACTAAGACTAAGCTTCTTTCCTTTAACAATTACAAGAAATCTTAACAACCAACAATTGTCATGCCTAATAATGCCATTCCTGAGAGCTCATCGTTCAAACTCCTCGACTTAACATTCACAGGCAACATCAATTGGAATAAACACATTGTGGACATTGCCAAGGCTGCTGCAAAGATGGTGAACTCCCTCTGCTGAGTTAGAAAGATAATCACGCCTGCCAGTATCCTATTTCTCTACAAAGCCATCATCTACCCATGCGTGGAGTATTTTTATCACGTCTAGGCTGGTGCAACTACCACTAGCCTCTCCATCTTAGAACCCCCCCCCCTTCCCAATGTCTCCAACTTAATAGGCCCCGCACTATGAACCCAGCTCCAACCCTTGCCCATCACCATATTGTTGCATCCTTGTGTCTGTTTTACAAGTACTCTAATGGAATGTGTTCTGATGAACTCATCGCACTTGTGCCCCCCCTTTGGTGTACATACCCTTGACTAACCTGTTAAGCAGTAAAATCTCACCCCTTCCATGTAAGCAGCAAAATGCGACCCCTTCCCTGTAGAGGCCCCTAGATTCCGCAAACCTTTTTACTCTAATAGTTTCTTCCATCGGACTGATAAACTCAGGAATTCCATCCCTGTTTCCTGCTCTCTTGAATGTACTAACCTGCAGAAGTTTAAATGTAATGCGCACAGACATTTTTCTATTCAAATCCTTGCATCCAAGTGGCAATACGCCCTGTTGCGGTAAAAAAAGTAAAATAAAAAAATGAAATAAATAAATAAAATGACGTCTAAATTGGCGAAGTTAAAAAAGGAATAAGAAAGAAAGAAAACGTCTCAAACTGGAAAGTTTAAAAAGAAAGTAAAACGTATCAAGCTTTATAGAAAAAAGAAAGGGACAACGAAAAGAAAAATGGCTCATTATGGAAATAGAGTGAAGTGATTCATATCGGACGGTGCGGTGGGATCTCACTTGTTATTTGCTTTCGAACCTTTCTTTACACACTTAAAATGGATTCGTTCAGCAGTTGTTTATGCGCTAGCTTTTGCGTGACGGAATAGATATTTATATAGATACAAATAAATAAACATTTTTGTTTATTATATAGATAAATGATAACGTTTAATGGAAGAGAGTGAATTAGTAACATACAGTAGACAATGGTTAGAGAGAGGAGAACTGGTTACAGTGGAAGAGAAAGAAAGACTAAGAGAAAGAGGGAGAGAAAACGGGATATAAGGAATAAAGAGATATAGGGTGGGAGAGCCAAAAAGAGAGAGGGGCAGTAAAGAAATAGATAGACAGAGAGAGGGGGAAGAAAGGGAGAGGGTGGAGAGAAATAGACAGAAAAAGAGATATAGATAGGGAGAGAGAAAGGGATATAGAGTGAGAGAGGGAACGAAAAAGAGAGGCGGTAAAGAGAGAGATAGATAGATAGAGAGAGGGAGGGAGAGAGAAGAAGGGAGTAGGAAGAGATGAATGGATGGATAGATAGATAGAGAGAGGGGGGAAGGGTGAAGTGTTCCGCTTTTCTGTTTTAGCAGACGATAATTTCCTTCCATTTAGAAACGTGCAATTGTAGATATTTTTTCTTCAAAATGTGAAAGGAAGAACAAAAGATGAAACGAAACGATAGTAAAAAAAAGCATAAAAAATATAAAACATTTACATGGAATCCAATTAGACATTTTCTCAGTTTTTTTTTCTCTCAAGAAAAAAAATAAAAAATAAAATAAAATAAATAAAAAAAAAACAATAAATTCATTCAGACAAATATATGAATAAATAAATAATTTTATTCCTTTTTTCTTTTGCATTTGTTTTTTTCTTCTTCATTTCAAGCTGAAGAACCCGTCGATACTTGTTAATTCTATCATACTTATGATTTAAAAGATTGCATCCCTTGTGTCTATTGTTATACAAAAGCTGAGTTAATCAACGTTTGTTTCCCTAAACACGCGTACTTCTCGCTTTTCTTATTTTGTCCTTTAGACCTCACATTCCATGAGAGATGTTTCTGACAAAGAGGGAAGAATTGCTGTTTTCTAGGTCAGAATCTATTCTGACTAACACTTATTGTTGGCAAGATTTGACTGTAAAGTACTTTTCTTTTTCTTTTTTTTTAACTCTTTACATCCAGTGGCTTCATGCCTTGTAGGAACGATTTACATTAAAAAAAGTTAGCAGTCATAATTTAAAACAAATAAAATTATTCCGCCCTTCACATCTTTTGCGTCTACCTGCAAAATACCTCTATACTCTGATGATGACTTATATAATTCCTAATGAACCGCCCCCTTAAGTAAACACTTCATCAAATCTCCACACTAACGTACTGTACTTGCAATAACCCTTATCCCTGAGTGGCTTCCGGGCCTTGATAAGTGGTGACCACCGTGTAAAAAACAAAACAAAAAAAACATCCGTCTACCAGAAAACCCTAACCCGACTAGTTTCCTCCACTCTTTATCTATACCTAAACCTAAACGTGGATTCCATGAGCAAGGCTTCTTTCTTGGAACTGCACGCCTATGGAATTGTCTCCCGTTTTTCTGCTTTCCAGTTGGCTGCAGTGTGGTTGTCTTCGGGTCTGATGTAGACAAGTTTTTGATGAGCCGTTCCATATAGGTTAACAAGTTTACCGAATCTCCATTACTAACGGTTACTATATTGTCCAATTTCTGCTGTACACTCTTTAACTCTTATCCTCGAGTTGTCTCTTGGCCTTGATAAGTGGTGATGCCTATGTAAAAATATATATATATATATATACATAAGTCGAAAGCTCACATACAAATTCATCAACCTTTGACATGCGTTTCAAAAGTAATACCTTCTATTTTTTCATTGAACTCCCACACGTGCATTTCGACATTTGTGAAAATATCTGCAAATTTAACGCGTGTTTCTACGGTAATCGAAAAAGAAACGAGGATAACAATTCAACAATTAAACATTTAGAGATCTGAAAAGAATCAGAGTCGGAAATTGCATTGGAATCGGGGAAAAATATTGGAATCGTCTCAGCACTAGTATACAACTTACACAAATTTTCCCTCAAAAGCGGGCTTTTACACTAAAGCTACTAGGCATAGTCAAAGAGTCAATTCAATGAAAAGCACCTGGCGTGGGATATTTGCTGTGCCAAGCAGAACTGACTTCTGGAGTACGGTGATGTTGTACTTGATTTCCAAGACGTTCAACTGTTTCTTAAGATCATCTGGAATTAAATGAAGTATACCCATAATGATTGGCATGATGGAAGTGTTCTTTATTCCACAATCAAGTAGTCTTCACCCTCAGTTTCTGATAGTTTCGTATTTTCTCATTCTGCTTGCCTGCTAAGTTGATGTTGCTTGAGTAAACCACACGAATAATTTATTATTATTATTATTATTATTATTATTATTATTATTATTATTATTATTATTATTATTATTATTTACTCACTAGGAATAGTCACACAGGACATCATCAAAGATTTCTTTTTGAGAACAACTTGTGGCGTTCTCTGGAGTCTGAGTGACAACAAGTCTCCCTAGATTTCTAGTACTCTCCACTTCGTTCAATAACCATTGCTGATAAATTTGCATTACCATTGATTTCTTGTTGGCTGCGACCATTGGTCTTCACTGGAATTTGGGTGGCAAAAAGTCTCCCCAAGGTTCCAGTACTCTGTGCATTCATCCAGCAGAGGTCTGGCTAATGCTTTCTCTCCTCGGTCTTTCCATCCTCCTTAAGCCTCACTTATTTGGTGTGGCGTCTGTTTTTGGTGACACATACAAAAACGGGGTGTGTGTGGGGGGGGGGTAAAGCAGGAGCACAGGGGGATTAACTTACAATTATACTGTTTCATTTTTCATGATGTTTTTTGTAATACTCATTTGCATTTTACGTCTGTAGCATTTTCTATATGTCAAGTTTGCGCTTGTAGCTCATGTGTGTTAGTCTCCGTATTCAGGAGTTTTCCTTAATATTTCAGCCGTTTTCATTATTGTTATCTGTTTTATCTTATCGTCCATCCCTCTGATTCAAATATCCCCATTCTTCTTCAAAAGTTTTTTTGGTGTTGCTCCTAGTATTCCTATTATTAGTGGTGTCGTTTTGACTTTTTTATCTTTCCTATTCTTTTGAGCTCTCTGGCCAGTTCAGAGTATTTGCTCTGCTTCTCCGTCTTCTTGGTCATCACTGCTGGAACGGAAAAATCTACAATCTGGCAGGCCTTTTCCTTCTTGTTAACTAGTATGACATCCGGTCTTCTAGCTTGAATGGATTTATCCGTTTATATTTCCATGTCCCATAGGATTTTGTGATTTTCATTTTCAAGTGCTGCTGCCACTTTGTGTTTGTACCATTTGTTTGGGTGTTCACGATTCAGTTGTCTGCATAATTCCCCGTGTACTCCCTTCCCGGCTTGATCGTGTCTATTTTTATATTCTTTATTATTTTTTCTTCTTCTTCTTTTTCTTTGCTTGTTTTTTGAAACATGTGGTCTTACTCGTACAATAGTCTCACACATTTTTTGCTTTTACATTTTTTTTTGTTGTACTCTGCAAGGATTTTCAAATTCCACCGGTTAGACAAAAGAAGGACGACAAGGCAGTGTTGCATCGTATTACCTTCCTCTTCATATCCACAGATGGTTAGATCAGTGTTGTAGCCTCATCTTGTCATAGCAACTATTGTTTGGAAATATTTTTTTTTCTTAGAACATGAACCAATATATGTCGAAAATGAATTATATATATATATATATATATATATGTGTGTGTGTGTGTGTGTGTGTGTGTGTGTGTGTGTGTGTGTGTGTGTGAGCAAACAGTTAATAAAATATGTTAAAAAACAAAAAAACACTTTGAAATGAGTTAAAAACATATTTAATCTAAAAAGGAAACACTAGATAAATGGATAGTCCTTTTTTTATTTTTTTTTATTTACCATATTCCCTCTGCTTAACTTATTTTGTTTTCAAGTAAGATCTTTGACTTATTTGTTGTTTCATCAAATACTTCTGCATGCAAAATCCGATCCTGCATTTTGCTAATTCCTACCCTCTGATGAGAAGGAGAGTATTTCCTCGAAACACCGCGGATTAAGGACTATCCATTTATCTAGTGTTTCCTTTTCAGATTAAATATGTTTTTAACTCATTTCAAAGTGTTTTTTAACATATTTCATTAACTGTTTGCTCATATTATAAGCTCTATTTCCTATTTGGTATTATCGAGCTTTTATATCTGGCTGAGATAATTTTATAAATATTAATCCTTTAATATTTATAATTTACTTTAATTTTACCATCTTGGATCATTTTGGTAAATTCAATTGTAATTTTCATTTTATATATATATATATATATATATATATATATATATATATATATATATATATATATATATATATATATATATATATATATATATATATATATACAAACATATAGTCATCTACATACAGTATTGTTTCCTTGTATTACAACTCATCTGTGCGGCTAGACTGGCACTTTTCCCTAGCCAAAGAGTGAACCTACAACCACCGCGTTGATAGTCGGCAATTCTAACCTCTGGTCCATGTGATCGGGGCTCACAAATGACCTCATCAAATGTCCATTTACGTAGACACCCGCCCGTCGCCTTTGCAGTGCTTTACATGTGTAATTTTGTTCAGTAGCATATTTTGATCATCGAAATCGAAGAAAATTTCATGTTATTTTATGTATAAACTAGCAGACTACCAGGCGTTGCCCGGTCGTAAAATACGCATAAATATTGCATTTTAATTAATGCAGGTTTCTTATTTATTAGAAACAGAAATACCGTAGGTATTGAACGTAACGTTAAATTCCTTTTAAAAAAAATATGAAGTAGAAAAGAACAAGAAATAAAGTTAGATTTGCGAATATTATGCTTTAGACCAGATTGACACGATACTTAAATACATTTAAAAGAAAACTACTTATTCTTATTATAAGGAAGCTGTCATATTTCTCGACCACACATGCGCAGTCGTAAAGCAGTTGAAAATAATTTTAAAAAATCTGACGACGCCCACGTACCAATTTTTAAATTTTTACCCCTTACCAGCCCGTTTTTCCAGATGAAAATCGATTTAAAAGTTTTCCACGTGTCTGAATATCGTATATAACAAATTTCAAGTCCGTAGATCAAAAATTCGTTGAGTATATAGCTTGGGAAGTGTCCTCATACACACACACACACACATACACACGCACATTCTCACTTTTATAGATATATAGAAAAGAAGATATTATTATAGATTGAAGAGAGAGAAAAAGAGAGAAAGAGGAGAGAAAAAGAGAGAAAGAGGAGAGAAAAAAGAAAAAAGAAAGCGAGAAAGAGAGAGAAATAAATAAATAAAGAAAAGAGAAGATAGAGAGAAAAGAATGAGAGAAAAAGAAAGAGAGAGAGAGAAAGAAAGAAAGAAAGAGAAGAGAGAAAGAGAAGATAGATAGAAAGAAAGACGAAAGAAAGAAGAGAGAAAGAGAAGATAAAGAGAAAGAAGAAAGAGAAGATAAAGAGAAAGAGAGAGAGAAAGAAATAGAGAGAAAGAAAGAGAGAAAAAGTAAGAATAATTCTACAATCAAGTATTCAAGCGCAAATCACCATTTTTTTCCAATTTCAGAAAAATGAAAAATGTTTTATTTTGGTCTGGAAAATTCCTTCATTCATTTGCAATAAATAAATCTCGAATATTCTACAAAGCAAAGCCTTGTAGAAAGCCATTTTTAAAACAAAAATACGTTCTGCGATTTGTATGAAAATATTTGGTTTGATGGCACCGCAAGATGTTATTAAAAGTCCATCCGAATGTCTAGAAAGTGTCTGTTTCTCTCGTTATGGGAGGAGTCAATTTTTCTTGCGCAAAAAAAATGGACTCTTCAATGAGTCAGCAATTCCGATCGTACGGATGGCATGTGTTAGGCATAGTAATATGACCAAAATTGGTTCTTTTTGTGGCAAAAAAACATTTGAAACATTTCGACTTCAAATAAAATACCATTTTACACATTCGGCAAAATGTAAATGAAACTTTGTAAAACGATGAAATGCAATCAATTACAAATAAAATATTTTTAAATGTAATCATTTATATTTATTATTCGTTTTGTTTAGAATTGGATCTTAGTAAACATTTATGAAATATTCGTCTAAAGACCTTTTGGTGCAATAGTGGTTCATTAATTGACCCCCTCCCTCAAAAAAAGTGTCAATAACTTGTAGCATGTCTTTTTTTTTAATGAATATATGCATAAGTTAGAGCATCATACACTTAGCTCCGAAGGCGTAATGTCAGTCACGTGACTATCTTTCATTCGACAAATTCTCAATGGATTGGGATTATTAATTACAAAGTAAATATAAAAAAACACTTTTTTCTCTTTCAATTAAAAAAAACAAAAAAACTATTCTTCAGTGGCTTTTGGCCTTGGTAAGTGCAAACACCAATAGAGCTTGCTGATGCAGGATAAACCTGCACAACCACAAAAGACGCTGCAATTCAACAATGGACTGATCTGAGGAGCAGAACTTTATTGACTCTTGAGACAGACATATGCCAACAACATCAACAACAAATATGTCCTCAAATACATTTATATGTATGCAATGATGCCAAAATAGTTTTAATAGGAGGCTTTACTTTTGGAACGACGAAGTGAACGTGTGTGTGTGTGTGTGTGTGTGTGTGTGTGTGTGTGTGTGTGTGTGTGTGTGTGTGTGTGTGTGTGTGTGTGTGTGTGTGTGTGTGTGTCTGTGTCTGTGTACATTTCTCTACGCAATAACTCTGTCAATTTTTAGTTTACAGATTCAAAATTTGATATACAGGGTACTGGGAAAATCTATGTGATCGGTTTTCGGCCAGAAATTTCACTGCTAAGAGGTCAAAGTTCAACGATTTGACCTTTGAGAACTCTACCAAACTCCTCCAAAAATGTTGGGTCTACACACTTAAAATTTTAGATATAGGTTTCTTGGACATAGATCTAACTTAATAACTTGATTTGAGCCCAAAACAATAAATTTTAAGGGGTCATAATAGGGGTAAAATTTAAAAAGACTTACCCTTTTTTTTTGCTCAACATATACCTCCTAACACCCGGGCAACGCCGGGATGAAATGCTAGTATATATATATATAAGTGAAATTGTGTCTGTGTGTGTGTGTCTGTGTGTGTCTGTGTGTGTCTGTGTGTGTCTGTGTGTGTACACTTCCCTATCAAACTACTCTGTCAATTTTCAGTCTACAGACTCGAGATTTGACATAAGGGGTATTGAAATTTGGAAAAATCTTTTTAATCTGTTTTCAGCCAGAAATTTGACTGTCAAGGGGTCAATGTTCAATGATTTACCCTTTAAAAACTCTACCAAATTCCTCCTCCAATTTTGGGTCTAAACACTTGAAATTTTAGATGTAGATTACTTGGACATGGATCAAACTTTTTAATTTGATTTGAGCCCAAATAAATAAATGTTAAGGGGTTAAATTGGGATCAAAATTTAAAAAAAATTTATCTCTGCGGTCTCTACCAAATTACTCAGTCAATTTTTTATCTAAACATTTGAAATTTTACATAAAGCTTATTCGGACATAGGGCCAGTTTTTTAATCAGATTTTGACCGAAAATTTGGCTGCGAAGGAGTCAAAGTTCAAAAGATTTTACCTTTGCCGTCTCTAGTAAACTATTCAGCCAATTTTGGGTCTAAAGATTTGAAATTTTGCATAAAGGATATTCAGACATGCAGCAAGCTTTTAATCAGTATTTGGACGAAAATTTGGCTGCCAAGAGGTCAAAGTTGAAAGAGTTGACCTTTGCAGACTCTACCAAACTCCTCCGCCAATTTTGGGTCTAAACACTTGAAATTTTAGATTTAGGTTACCTGGATATGAGTCAAACTTTTTAATATATATATATATATATATATATATATATATATATATATATATATATATATATATATATGCATATAAAGTTATGAACAGTACATAGGGCCCGAGCAAATCCGGGCTGAACTGCTAGTACATATAATATATATATATATATATATATATATATATATATATATATATATATATATATATATATATATATATATATCAAACATAGGAACAACAACCTGTACACAAAATACAATATATATATATATATATATATATATATATATATATATATATATATATATATATATATATATATATATATATACTTAAAACTGAAACCCCTTTCCTCTTAGTAAGCCATCCTCCCTCCCACTTAGATAGGGGAAGGGATACGGAGATAGATAGCACCTGAGTACCTACAGATTATTTTTAAACCCTTCTAAATGTGTATAATGTCTGTTTCTCTCATTATGAGAGTCCGTTTTTCTTTTTCAGTCCTTAAAAAAAAAAAAAAGAAAAAGACTACTCTTGAGAGAGTCAATGATTGACCAATCAAAATTCGTGGAATGATTGACCAATCAAAATTCGTGGAATGATTGACCAATCAAAATTCGTGGAATGTTCAAGACTGTTCGAGAATGTTCGCTTTGGAGATTCTTCATTTTAATTTGTTCATTCTTTCAAGTGCAATGTTGATTACGAACACACGAGCTCGCTATGTAGTATGAGTTAATTACTCGACCGAGACGATTCCCAAACAGCCGTGACGGGTAATCCTCTTAAGTGTGCCACAAAAGTATCTGACGAAATTAATAAATATTAATCTGCATATTATTATTTGGATTATTATTCACATTCTAGATGTTATTTTAACAACGTTTCAGCCGATGTAACTCCGACCTTCTTCAGGTACATCTTTTTCAAACTTTGGAACTTTTTTTTGTCAAAATCGTGACCCACCCCCACTATCTGTAATATAAATCTCATCTGTCCGTGTGAATCTATGTATGTATGTATGAATGTATGTATGTATGTATGTATGTATGTATGTATGTATGTATGTATGTCTAAAACTTTTGACAGGCGCGACGGATTTTTACGAGATCGGTATTGTTTTTTAAGCTTGGCCCTTCAGACGACAAATATCGAAAAATTGGCTACAAATATTAATTCCTTCATCCTCAACTGGACACTTTTCTACAGGGAGGGGTCGCTTTTTTGACCGATATTTTCGAAAGTCACCCCCCTCTTTTCGATTGACTTCCGGTTTGGTGATGGGCGCAACAGCAAAGATGTTATTTTTTTTACGTTCTTTTCCTCCTTCGCAGTACAGGTTCGAGCCTGTCTGCCTACTACCACTTTTTTTTTTTTTTTTTTTTTTTTTTTTGCTCAACACACACCTCCAACACTCGGACAATGCCGGGCACCCAGGCTAATCTTTTTTTTTTATGGAAATTGCGTCAGACAAAGCATAACGCCACTTGATGTACAGAGCTAAAAGAAAAAAAAAACTTCAGGGTAAAAAAACTTGCCAACGATAAGTGTTAGATGGAATAGATTCTAACCGAGAAAACAGCAATTCTTCCCTCTTTTTCAGAAACGTCACTACTGGACTGTGAGGACTAAAGGACAAAATATGTAAACCCAGGATCCACCTTCTATTTCTCTTAATCATATTCACCAAACACAACAGATATTGCCACAGACATAAAGCCATAAAGGGATACTATTAATTAGGAACCATGCCTATGGGGGCATTCTAAGTAGGGAGTTGAGTAGCAAGATGACTGTTCATATTACATTTAACTTTCTCCATATTAGTATAGTCGGAGAAGCAGGTTACAGGGAGAGAATTTTAAAGTTTAGCAGTACGAGGGAAGAAATTTTCAAAGTAGATTGCTATCAACCCCAGGGTGAAGACATCTGTCTATAGTGAAGGAATGGGAATTTGCTGCTTGTCAGGTTAGTCAAGGGGTATTTATATTGAGGAACATCAGTGCTGCGAGTTCGTCAAAGCACATTCCATTAAAGTACTTATTAAACAAGCACAGGAATGCAACATTACAATGATGGGACAGAAGTTGGAGTTTGGTTGATAGTGTGGGATCAATTAAGTTGGAGACGCTTTTTTGTACCCTGTCTTTTAGAGAGAGATTAGTGGTTGATCCGTTGGCCTATATGTGGCAACAATATTCCATGTAATATGTGTGTGTGTGTGTGTGTGGGTATGTGTTAGGGGGGTGTGAGTGTGTTTAGAAAAGACATTTTGTTGCAGACTTGCTATCAGTAACTTCCGGTCCACTATACCTGTAATGGCCGCTTCATATCAGTAACTTCCGGTCCACTATACCTGTAATGGCCGCTTCATGAATGAAGGCATGTATAAAAGACTCCTGTTCTTAATCTCTCCAGTGTTTTACTCTTACAAGACATCGCCATCTTATTTCAAGTCTCTTAATACACCTGATCTTGCTATGCGGTAAGACAATATTATTTTTATCAATATGTCTGTCACAAATAATCTATACATCTATAAAAGTGAGAATGTGTGTGTGTGTGTTTGTGTAATGATACTTCTCAACCTATATACCCAACGAATTTTTTATCTACAGATTTGACATTTGGTATATAGGATATTCAGACACGTGGAAAACTTTTGACCTGTTTTCATCTAGGAAAAAGGGGTTTCTAAGGGGTCAAAATTGAAAAATTGGTGCGTGGCGGGGATTGGATTTTTCTCTGTTTACTAACTGTTAACGGTTCAGATTACAAATTACTTATGTTAAGAATAAGTAGGCTTGAAAACACTTTTCAAAGATTGTGTCATGCTGGTCTAATGATTACTGCCTTTAGGTTTTGGTTTCGATCTCAGCTCGAGAATTTTTCCTTTTTTTTTTACTTACAAGAAGTGAACTGTTTAGGAAAAAAAAACATAATACTCACATGAACATGTCTCAGTTTCTGTATTAATTAGAATATAATATTTATGAACATTTTACAACCGGGCAACGTCGGGCAATGCCGAACGGCCTGCTAGTATGATCTAATTATAACATATAAAAGAAGATACAACACCAGTTGTGTGTCTTTGAAGCATTATTGTTGTCTTTACCAATATCTTTCAAGTTGCCCCAGTTGAGCAATGGAAGACAGATAAGAAAGTGTTGCATCGTATGGTCATCCTGTACACATTTGCAGATGACAAGGTCAGTTTGTAATGGCATTTGGTCATAACAACTTTTGATCGGCCCATTCTTGTTTTCAGGTGATTGAGTGCTTTCCACTAGAACCAGGGTGCTCCTGAACCAAGAGAAAGGTCCACACAAATGCCCATGTCAGTGAGAGAGGAGTGGCATTCTAGCTGTCTGGTCCACAGCTGTAGTCTGGTCTCTTTGAAGCAAAAAAAAAACAAAAAAAAACGAGCGATGTCCATCATGGTGATTTTCATTATTTGCTTTTAATAATTTTGCCCCCCTGCTCCCGTGAAAGAGCCAGTCCCCTCTTTTGTTAATAGTTTAAAAAAAAAAAAAATACATATACAATACAGTGAACAGTATGTGTGTTTAACAATTAGTACAAACCTGTTTGTGTGTAGTTAGTAGAGTTTCTATTTACTTCGCCTTCCCACGAGGGCAGAGTTAGACATCAGCGTCGTTTTTTAATGTGGGGAAAAGGAACAAAAATAAAAAATAAATTGTCTCAGTCGTGAAGAATTTCTCCTCCACTAGCTGAGAACAAAAAATTATAGTGTAGCATCAGAACAGATACTACATTTTGATCTTGGCCCGAAGGACAAGAACGTAGTCTGTAAAGTTCCGGGTAGACAAAAAGAATGAAGAAAAAAGAAAAAAAATGGCCGCCTTTTCGATTGCGATATTGTAACCTAATATGCAAATAAGATGCTCTCGGTTGAATATAAAAAGTCTGATTTTTCAGAGACTGTGTTGATTTTGGATTTGGATGCCAGAGTAGCAAACGTCAGCAGTGTTGAGTTTTAATAGTAGAGTGTTGCGATTTGAAGTTGAGTTTTGGGCACCAGTGTGTTGAATTTAACACTTGATTGTTTTAACCACATATTTATTATTTGGGGTATTCACCCAACGTTGCCCGGATGGAGATATATTGTTCCTATTTACAATGCTTCCCCACGGGACAGAGTTAGACACCAGGGTCGTTTTTTAACGTGGAGAAAAGGAACAAAAATAAAAATTGTCTCAGTCGTGAAGGATTTCTCCTCCACTGACAGAGAACAAGAAATTGAAGTGCAGCATCTGTAGAACAGATACTACACTTTGAAGTATTCATTTGCTCCCCCACTGAGCAAATTAGGCACAAGGCCGATTTTTAATGTGAAGAGTGAAGGGGAAATGGGGACCAACTCCCCGGGGAGTAGGGGAGCTGGATAGTAACACTTGGTATGAAGGGTTGCCACTACATTGACCAAGGTCTTATATGTGGGGTTTCCCCCACATATGGTCTTTGCTTGCAGTATCTGTTCCGACAGATACTACACTTTAAGATATTAAATCCTTTATTCATGTTAAAAATACATTGAAAATGAACAAAAAACTTAGGCACATGGCCAACTCATTGGATTATCATATATTTTTAATCAAATAATCTAATTTATAAAACTCACTCACTGTCTGTCTGTCTCCATATTTTTAAACTCTATCTCTCTGAAACTAAAAGACAGAGCAGCGCTAGAGGCCTCAAATGATTGGATTTTTATGGACCGTTCTGTTATGGGTCTTTAGCCGATTAAAATAGTTTTTAAGGGGTCAAAATTGAAAAAAAAAATCGGTGTACATTTTTCACATTCATTTTAGTTTATTTTTAATCAGTTCAAATGCGTGTTACAGTGGTAACGTCACCAGCTTTGAATGCATTTATCATTACGATATAGTTTCTTTTTTGTAGGTTGAAGGTTCAATCCGCACTGCAAGTGATAATAACCAAGAATACAATAACAATTACTCAGCACTTCTACCCGTTTGTGGTTGATGGAACGAGAATAATCAACCCTTACGGATTAAATGAATCAATCAATTTGAAATTTTGTAATAACTTTCCAAGTTCGAAAACATGCACCTAGAGAGGGTTAGACGTTACATCGGCCGAAACGTTGAAAATAAAAGCTGCTCTCCAACCCCTGCCCTATAAAGATAAATGCAATGCGAACAGATATCTCACCGCTCAACTCTCCACAGCCCCCTGTTCCTATTTGCTTGCCTCCCCACGAGGGCAGAGTTAGACACAAGGTCGGGTTTTTAATATGGGGAAAATCCAGCTCCCCAAAAAGGGGCACTCTGGATAGAAGCAAAAGTAAAAATTGTTTCAGTCATGAAGGATTTCTCCTCTACTGACCGAGAACAGAAAAGGTGAAGTGTAGCATCAGAACAGATACTACACTGTGATCTTGACTCCTGTTAGACACGGTACTTAATAGTAGCCCTTATGTTCCAAGCAGCAAGATGTCTTATTTAGGGTTAAAAAAAGATGTTATGTCTAACTGAAAAGTTGAGAATCACGAAAAGTAAATGTTGTTAAAACAAAATCAAACGCAACTATCCACATGACAGATCTACTTATTTATTTTTTACTAGCAGGACCTGTGGAAACTCCAGAGCGGCATCTTTCATGTGTAATATATTGCTGCTGGACATTCTGTGGATATTTAGTGTGAATGAAACCCCGCCTCCCTGCGATATTATAGTAGCCTTTTTGTTAAAATTGTAAAAGTACTTATCTAAGTAATCTGGATAATATAGTGTCAGAATATATCTGGTTATTACGGTTTATCTCCAATATGCTTATAGGAGCCTATGACATATTTCCATTGTATGGACACCCAGCGCGAATGAAGACCCCACAATATCATTATACCATCATTAGACAAAACAGATACTACACTTGGATCCTAGCCAGAAGACGAAAAAGATACATTTTAGTTTCACGTACGGCCCAAAAGCGATATCATTTTCTTTTTTTTAATTAATTTTTTTTTTTTTTACATCGCGTCTTCGGTGATTGAGAGATCCTATTTATTACAAAAGGATTACAGAAGGTGATAGCAACTATAAAAATTAAATTAGCGTATTTATACACTAATTTAATGTCCGTAGTATGTTATCACCTTCTATTTTCCTTTTTAATAAATAGAATCTCCCGATCGAATAATTTATAATCTGGAAACCGTGATATGCGTACTACGGTATTACTATATGATTATACAGAGTGCAGCAGAATTATCTCCCATATTCGACTATTTGTTCCTAATGAAGTTGTGCAAGTGCCAATGATGTTTGCATTTAGCTAATAACTTGCCATCTTTTTCAGGAACCCGCATCAAGCAAGATGGTTTGGGCTAGTGAACTTTTACTGTAGAAATGTTTTTGATGAATGGTAAATCTGTAACGACAACAGAGAGAGCCTTCTGAGTTTATTTCAAGTAAGGACGACATGATGCTGTTCCAAATAGAAAATCAGGCACTTGTACAGTTTAATGAACACATTAAAAAATGAAAATATCGAAAAAACATTTATATTGTACGTATCCGTTTTGAACTGAAGATCTCAAAAAACATATTCACTTAATTTGATCGAGTAGTTTTTTTTTTGTTTTTGTTTTGTTTTTGTTTTTGCTTTTTTACAGCGGACAAACACATTTTTATGAGAGCATGTTGAAGGCAGACATCTTGGAATTTTTCTTAATTTTTGTTTGGAGTTTAGAAGCGCCAGTTAGAGCGCCGACACTCCTTCCCCATCTTTAATACTAGCTTTTCTTCCTAAAATTCGAACCTTTTGCTCGGTATCATAACAAACTGTTTTTTCGCTGTAAAACAAAAATTACTTTGATGAAATTAAGTGAAATTTTTTTTTTCGGAGAACTTCATTCCATAACGGATACGTACAATTAAAAATTTTTTTCGATATTTTCATTTTTTAATGCCGAAAATCAATACAACTATGGGTTGCAAATTTCAGAGCTACAGGTTCAGCATTTAAAAGAAAGTCACCTGGAAGACCCCAAAGCGCTTGAACGCCAAACAGTATTCGAGCTGTGATACTTTCTGTTATTCAGTTTCCTACACGTTCAGCTCGCAAAAATGCTTTGACCTTGGGATTGTCTGATCGAACAATCACAAAAATTCTACACACCGATATGCAGTTCGATCCACACAAATTAATGATTGCTCAGAAATTGTCCGAGCGCGACTGGGAAGATTGCAGGTCAAAATGCGGAAGATATTTCTGCCGCATCCTGTACTACCAGCTGTAGGTATCTGGCGTTGCCCGGGAGTCATTTTACATTTATTTTGTTTTACTCGTTGACTTTTCCTCCGTATATTCCAAAATCTGAAAAAAAAAAAAAAAAAAAAAATTCAAAATATATATTTTTTTAATTTTTATATCGCACGTGGTTTGCGTTCTAAAAAGAAAAGAAATGCATGTGTGTGCATGTGTTTCTCGTCTATTCGTAAAAAAAATAAACTGTTAAATTTGTCACCTAAATACATGCACTTGGTTTTGATTGAAACATATTAGGCTAGCTGTTTTCATCTTGAAAATAAATCTTAATGGACACATTCTTTCAATTGATTGTCTTATTATCTCGATTGGATTCATGAACAGCTTTTTAATAGGTTGACGAAATAAGCCTAACAGAATAAGTCAATTCTTCATTAGGCTTAAACGGACTGATAATGGCTTTTGCAGACAAAAACATGCTTAAGAATTGGTGACTGCTGCACTTAAACTGTTTTTCGCCAAACTTAAATTACAAAAGCATTTCACATTTTTGAGATTGCAAAATGAATCCATACTGAAAGAACCACAACTTCATATTGATTTTAATGCCAACGCAAGAAAAAGGATGAAATATATCTTAAGCACCCCAATTATTCTAGCAGCTGAAATTAAGACAATTTAAAACCAATCATGTGTAAATCATGTACAGGTGACAAATACATACACATTTATGATAAGTGGTTAGGGTTAGGGTTAGGGTTAGGGTTAGGTTTAATTAATATAGAGATAGGAGTGTGTGCATTTATGAAGGCTGATTGCAATGCTGAAAAACCGATATGGTTTTTAAATATCATTATAATATTATATGATCATTGTTGTAATGGTGTGAGAATGGAACTCGTATCAATTTTGACGATCAACAATTCTTCCCAGAATAAAGAATTCAGTGAAAATTTATGTAAAAAATGGGAACATTGGAAAGAAAGAAATCGGGCAAAAAAAAAAGGAACATTGTCTGCCAAGAGGTGTTGAATTGAAGGAGTAAATTAAAGATTTCCTCTTACAATGCGATGTCATTATTTGTATTGAACTATGTAGCACAATATTAATTCATGATTATTTATTAATTTATCACATTTGTGACAATTCTTTATTTAAATTACATGGACAACATTTTTTGAGACATGTTAATAAATCCATATTTGCTGCATGCTATTGGTTTTTCTGTCCGAAAATCAAATTTTTTGTGCTGCTCAGAAAAATATCAGCTTTATCAAAACATATTTGTTAGTTAAATATCTTGAATTGAAAACCATTTTCCGTTTCAGAAGAAAAAAATATCTTGTCCCCAACAAAATGGCAGCCGTCAATCAGAGAAACTTTGAATTGTAAAAACCAAGACAAAGATGAAGAATAGATTCTATGTTGGGTAGTCGATCCGTACAAGTTTCGGATTGTAAAAGTATGCAGACGGAGAGCAAATCCCTTCTCGTGTTGAACATGAAAAAAAAAATCATGTACGGGGATGCTGAAAGATTCAATATTTTTATGGAGCAATTCTGGTTTCTGATTGGTTGCTAGCATAACGTGGCTCCATTTGATTGGTCAGTTCCTATTGCGAGTGTATATTTGTATAACCTACCAAATTTCTGTAATCATACTCTCTTTATATATAAAAAACATTGCAACAAAATATATTTCTAATTTTGTGTTGGTTTCGACTCTAGCTGATGGCACCCAAGTAATTTTTTTTCGAAACCACTACTATATGTTAGGTACAATATAATATTAAATAAGGCTGACTGGGATAGCTTCCATACATTTATATCTGATCTACCTCTGCATTCCATGTTTAAAAAGGATGTGTCCTCTATAGTATTAGACCTGACGGAATGGTTAATTGTAGGTATTGACCGTTTCATACCCTCGAAAAAGTGTCAGCAAAAACCTAACAGCCAGCCATGGTTCTCTCCAGAATGTGCTCCTGCCATTGCACACAGAAATCACTTTATCCACTGCTTCCAATGTAATAGATGTATGGAAACTAAAGCCGCTTTCAGGACTACCAGCAACCATTGTAAGAAAGTAATAAAGAACGCTAGAGAGTTGTATGCTCAATCTGTTAAGTCCAAAGTAGCTGAGCAGCGGCTTGGTTCCCACCAGTTTTGGCAAATAGCAAACAGAATCCTGACAGAAGCGTGTGCTCCATCCCAACTATTATCAATGGACCTGAGGTAATCTCGTCAGCATCAGACAAAGCCAAACTCTTTGTCAAGAACTTTGCAGCTAATTCTACCCTTTGCGACCAAGGCCGCCAACCCCCAATATTTCCTCCTGTATCAGAAAACACGCTATGTGATATGCATATATCTGTACGTGATGTTGCCAAGCTAATCAAAAACCTTGATTCCAGTAAAGCAACCGGCCCTGACGGTATTCCAATTATAGTACTCAAAAAACTTCAACCAGAACTAGCGCCCATACTTACAAAAATGTTTAAACGTTGTCTTAAGGAGAATAGTTTCCCATCTCCCTGGAAAATTTCATCAGTATGCCCTGTATTTAAGAATT
>NC_136493.1:29407258-29494758 GCF_053919585.1 Euprymna scolopes
CCTTCACATTTCTTCAAATATTTAACTATATATCTCTTCATGAGACAACACTCAAAAAATGATTTTTGACACAATCAAAAGTAGTTTGTCTGCAGCATATATAACAGAGTTAATTTATTTTCACGTCAAAATAACTCAAAATATAGCCATTAAAAGCTAAATCCCTGGCAACAAAAGTGAGTACCCCCTTACGAAAAGTTTTCAATACTAACATACAGCATGTTAACTCTTAATATTTTGTGTGGCCACCATCATTATCCAAAACAGGCATGACATGCTTATCTTTGTACTCCTCAAATTAGTGTGCATGGCTGTCACCCCGGGGGTGGGGGTCTGCTTCTGAAGGCAATACACAAGAAAACCCGCAAACAGTTTGCTGAAGACATGTCAACAAACCCCATAGATTACTGGAACCATGTCCTATGGTCTGATGAGACGAAATTTAATTTGTTTGGTTCTGATGGCCTTAAGCATGTATGGTGGCAACCAGGTTAGGAGTACAAAGATAAGTGTGTCATGCCTGCAGTCAAGCATGGTGGTGAGAATGTCATGGTCTGGGGCTGCATGAGTGCTGCAGGTATTGGAGAGTTACATTTTGTTGAGGGAAACATGAACTCCAACATGTATTGTCAAATACTGCAGCAGAGCATGATCCCCTCCCTCCAAAAACTGGGTCGCAGAGCAGTGTTCCAGCATGACAATGACCCAAAACACACATCCAAGACAACCACTGCTTTGCTGAAGAGGCTGAGAGTAAAAGTGATGGACTGGCACAGCATGTCTCTAGACTTAAACCCAATAGAACATCTTCAGGGTATCCTCAAGAAGGGGGGGGGGTGCACAAAGTCTGAAATATCCACCAATGTCAATGACGGATTTCCAGATGATTTTCTCATTAGAAAAACAGAAATTTTTGCGTATAAAGAAATAATGCATGACAATATAATGCCAGAAAAAAAGAAAAAAAGAAAATTCATAGAAAAACCCAGCATCGCTTATTTATTTAGGTAGCCATTTTGAAACATATTGTAAAGTCAACATTTGAATTAAAAATGTTCTAAAAAGGTCGATTTTTATGCAATTTCACACGAAGGTATGTAATGTGTCTGACAATGTTCTTAGATTTTTTTTTTTCGGAATGTCTTTGATAAGAATCGATAGTCAATAATCGAAATAATGCGATGGAAGAAGAAACAGGCGATTTTGACCAAAGTTAACACCTTACACCCATAAGCCTAACCTCGCAAGTGCATTTGAGAAGTTTTATTGTAATACAAGCCGAAAGGCTAGACATATTACATCCATAGCAGGTTCTTTGATATGACAGTGGCGTGTTCGAAATAAATGTTCCTGTTCAAAGCACAATTGAGCCATGATACTTAACGTTTTCATTTTAAACTTAAATCCAAGCCATTATCACCACAAAAGCAGTAAGGTCAGGCGTATAAAATCAACAGTAGGTTCTGTGATATGACAAGGGCATGTTCGAAATCACCCTGCTAATAAAGACGTGTTTCTATCAGTTTGTTTTTTCACAATTTAATTAATACTAGCAGCGTAAAATACGCATAAATACGATACTTTAACTTGCCCAGATTTTGTATATATTATCGAGTCATGACTTCAAAAGTGAAAAAGAAGTATTTGGCTGTCGTCAGCTAGAATCGAAACCGAAAGCAAAACTGTAGCATTCAAAGGTGGAGACGTTACCACTGTACCAACGTGACTTACATATGAACAGATTAAAAGTTAAAAATTAAAAATAACCTAAGATGAAATAGAACAAAATGTGTAACAATTTTTTTCAATTTTATCCCATTTTTGACCCCTTTAAAAGTATTTTAACCAGCTAAAGACTCATAAAAGCGCAGTCCATAAAAAAATCCAATCATTTGAGGCCCATAGCGCTGCTCTATGACTTTTAGTTTAGGAGGAGATAAAGTTTGAAAATATGGAGACAGACAGACAGACAGGCAGACAGACAGACAATGTAGGGGAAATCCAGGTTTTCAAAAAGGGGCACTCTTTTTGAAACAAGAATAAAAACAAGAATAAAAATCGTCTTAGTCATGAAGGATTTCTCCTCCACTGACCGAGAACAGAAAGAGTGAAGTGTAGTATCTTTTCCTAGCCAAAAGGCTAAGAAATATTAATTTTTATACTGACATATACGCACTTTTTTTTACGGACATACATATATATATACTATGTGAAATGCCTCAGACGAGTTCTAAATGTGAAATGGCAGTCACTGACACCTGACATGGATATTCTTGGGAAAGCTGAGTGTTTGAGCATCGAAGCATCGAAGCAATGGTGACGAGGAACCGGTTGCGCTGGGTAGGTCCCGTTGTTCGAATGAAGGATGTGAGGCTGCCTAAGCAGTTGTTTTATGGCGAGCTTAAGACTGGGAAACGTCCTCAACATCGACCAAAGAAGCGTTTCAAGAATTGCATAAAGGACGATCTTACAGCTTTTAAGATTCCTGTTCAAAACTGGGAGACCCTGGCAGAACGCCGGCCTGAATAGAGGAGGCTAGTTGGAGGGAGTTCTGAATTTTTTGTAATGGAAAAAAATCAATCATGCTGAACTCAAGAGAAGCGTTTGCTCATTGAATTGAAGAGCTGGAAACGTGAGGCTTGTAATCGCATGCTACTCTCAAAAGCAGTTTACATTAACCATAAAAAACACATGTCACGAGCAAAGTGAGCAAAAAAACGGAGCCAGAAGTGAAACAAGTTTTAACGTACAACTTTGTCTGCCGTATGTGTGGCAGACTGTACAAGTCTAATGCTGGCCTGAAAAGTCATCTTCGGGCTCACGGACGGGGGTTTAGATGTCGCTGAGGATTGACCTGATAACTATGATAAGGTTGGTGGGGAGCATTGGGATGTGTATTTATTTGCTTCCCCACTGAGCAAATTAGGCACAAGGCCGGTTTTTTAATGTGGAGAGATTGGGGAAATGGGGACCAGCTCCCCGGGGAGTAGGGGAGCTGGATAGTGACAATTGGTATGAAGGGTTTCCCTTACATTGACTAATAACTGATTGTTACATGAACAATGGTCTTATATGTGGGGTTGGTATTTATTTGCTCCCCTACCGAGCAAATTTATCACAAGGCCGATTTTTAATGTGAGGAGTGAAGGGGAAATGGGGACCAACTCCTCGGGGAGTAGGAGAGCTGGATAGTGACAATTGGTATGAAGGGTTGCCCCTACATTAACCAAGGTTTTATATGTGAGGTTTCCCCCACATATGGTCTTTGCTTGCAGTATCTGCCGGAACAGATACTACACTTGGCCGAAACTTGTGGGGGGAGCATTGGGATCTGTAAACACGATACAATTAATATATAATATGTATTAAAAAGAAATCTACATTCAATGAATATCCTCATTTGCATATTACATTAAATAAAATCTTTTTTTTTTTTTTACATAAGCATCACCACATTATCAAGGCCAAGAGGCCACTCAAGGATAAGGGTTAAAGATTGTACATTAGAAATTGGATAATATAGTAATCATTAGTAATGAAAATTTGGAAAATTTGATAACTTATATGGAACGGCTCATCAAGAACTTATTTACGTTAGACTTGAACACAACCATATTGTAGTCAGCCGGAAAGCAGGAAAACGGAAGACAATTCCACAGGCGTGCAGTTCTAAGAAAGAAGCTTTGTTCATGGAATCTACGTTTAGGTTTAGGCACAGATAAAGAGTGGGGGTAATTATTGATAGTGTTTACAGCTAGACGAGTGTTTCTTGTGAAAGTTTTGCGAGGGGGGACCATAGATTGAAGCTCAGTCGAACACTTTCCATGAAAATAACGATACATCAGAGACAGACTCGCAACATCTCTTCTGTGAGATAGAGGTTGCAAGGAAGAGAAAAGGACATCTCCTACGAGGCTACGAAGTCTATTTTGAACTCTATCAAGGCAGGCCAAGTCCTTTCTAGCAGCTCCTGCCCAGATGTGGCAACAGTATTCCATCCTTGGACGTACCTGGCTCTTATATAGATAGAGAATAGCATCAGCAGTGAGATATCTACCGGATCGATAGAAAGATCCCACCATTTTTCCAGCGGCCTTGACAACAGATTTGATGTACGTGTTCCATTTAAGATCAGGAGTAATGGTCAAGCCAAGAAGCTTGTCAAAACTTGAGGCCTCCTGAAGACGAGAGCCATTCATTTCAATTGATGCCAGATGTGGATCAGAATGTTTATGATGTAAAGAGAGAAGCTTGGTTTTAGATGCATTAAAAGTAACCAGCCACTCCTTACCCCATTGTACTACGTGCTCAAGATCAGAGGAGAGAGAATTGGAGAGAAATCTATTCTAATAATTAGCTCGATTCGATTGTTTGTTGTAATAGAATCGCTTTGATTATTCTATTAATAAATATTATTTAAAGTTAATTTATTTAATTTATTCTTAATTTAATTTATACTTCATTTAATGTAGTTTCAATAGCTGACAACCGTTGCGTTCAAAACCGGAAGTAAGCTTGTTTATTTAAGCTGTGTCATTTCCTGTTTAAGCTCTGGAAATTTCTTCGCGTTTGATTTCCAGAGATAAAGATGAATGTGTTTTATGCTTTCCTAAATCCAACATACGGTCACTTTTTGTAACAAGTTAGAATATTCAGTGTATCTTAACTATCTGAACCTCGAGATATGGCATTAAAAATTAATAGAAAATGTTGTTCTTCGCCTTCAGGCCAGGATTGGGTTTTAAGTTGGACGTCCCCTAGTACGAATGGGTGAATGCGGTATTATGGTGACAGAGGATACTAACTAAGAAATTTTGTTTAGTTCTAAAGTGACAAGGATGACCAACGACTCCCATTGTCCCTCCCTTTTTGAGTTGGCCTTGTGCCTAAATTTTTTGTTTATGTTGAACTTACATTGTATTTTTGGCCTGAATAAAAGATTTAAGACCTCAAAGTGTAGTATCTGTTCTTTAGATGCTGCACTACATTTTTTTGGTTTCGGTTAATGGAGGAGAACTCCTTCATGACTGATACATTTTTTTTATTTTTGTTACTGACCAGAGTTCTCCTTTTTTGGGGAGCTGGTTTCTCCCCACATTAAAATACGCCCTCATGTCTAACTTTTCCCTCGTGGGGAGACAAATAAACAAACAAACAAACAAAATTGTAACAAAATACAGTACAGTATATAATACACACGTATATAATCAAATAGCATTATAAATAACACCGTAAGGTGGGGCAAATACCGTGACCAGAGTCCGGAAAAAACATCGTATTCCACATCGTAACCTGAAAAAAACGTATCCTCTCTCTCTCTCTCTCTCTCTCTCTCTCTCTCTATATATATATATATATATATATATATATATATATATATATATATATATATATATATATATATATATATATACTCTTTCTATCTGATTTTTATTCTGCTACATAATTTATTTTTCAAATTCTTCACTTTGGTTTCATATTTTCGATCGTTTTATATTATTTCATTTCTTCAAGCGCGAAGTGTGAGCATCTTCTAACATCAAATGATTGTGATGACTGCAGCAAGCACTATTATCCTACAGTTGCCATTGGCAGCAAGAGCAATGGGGGTGGGAGTGGGGAGCGTCAGATGAGAAATTTATTTAATCCTTCAATGAAAGTCTCGAGCTCAGATAACACAGTGTATCAATTTGGGAATACCACGCAAACATTCATGCTTCGGGGCAGACTACAGTTGTGAATAATGTCCTCTGCATCTGTTATGAAAACAGCATGCTTTAGAAAATGTTTACACAAAGAAAGAAAAGAAAGTCTCCTATTTATATAAAGATAGCATGGCTACATCTTTCAGAACATATTTCAGTTGTAATCATAATAAGCTCGACATCTCAAGCCAACAGATCTGTTCTTTATGCTTTTATATTATATAATAAATCTGAATTATCCTCCGCAAGGGTCATGTGACTAAATTTAAAATCTATATATATAAAAATGTAATTCTTGGTTCGTTCAACATCGATAAAACCATATTTCTACATTACCAATTTAATTGAAATTTTCAGAAAATCTATCTGTAAAGTTAATGAATGTTTGCATGTTATTAAAATAATTTAACATTGCAAATTATAAAAATATTAATTAAAATATAAATCTTTTTCGTAAGTCGTTTCTGCGAGAGTGTCCGGTTTTATTTCCGGTAACTTCCGTTTCAACTACTCTCGAATTACAAGATAAGTAAAAAAAAAAAAAAAAAAAAAGTACTCATGCAAAGAGTGATCCGTGATGAAATAATAACGTTATTATTTAAAAAGCCATTCTTAACATGGGGAAGGAAGGGTGTTTGTACCTATTCTGTACTTTAACCTTACAATTGAATAAAAACATATCATAAAACTTTAATTAATCGTGGAAATACGATTTTTAAAAATAGCGCGGATAACTCTCTACATCAGTACAAAAAAAAAATGCCATATTTTTTAAATTTAAATTCATTTATGTATCATACCAATTTTTAAATTTTAAATATCTTAAGGCTTTTCACTCATGAAACATTACGTTTTAATTGTTTAGTTTCTTTCACAGCATTGTTTACATAAAAATTTTGTTTTAACTTTTTCTAAACTGTTTCATTTTTACGACAAGCCTCAGCGTATTATAAACACTCTAACCTCCCCATGTTAAAAACGGATTTCAAATGAAACACGCCCTTCCACAAACCTCGAAAGCCGTTCTAAACATGGAGAGGTTAGGGTGTTTATAATATGCTGGGGCGAGTCGTAAAATTAACGAAGTTGCTATTTATTATTTATTGCAAAAATTGCTTGAAATTTATTTATTTGACAAAAAAATCTTGACAATTCAAAAGAACGTTTAAAATTATTTATTTGTTCGAAAAAAAACAAAAAAAACTATTTTATAAAAGTCCAATGTTGCTTTCATTTCAAAATTGTTTTCTTAAAATTATATTTTTTACGCAAACTTTTCAATCAATGTTTTTAAATTATATTTCGATTCCCAGTAAAAAAAATAAATAAAAAAAAACAACCTACTTCTCCGTTAATAAAAATCATTTAACTTAATTTGTTGTTGGCCTTTCAAAGTTGCTTTAATTAAAAAAAAAAAATGCATAAAATTATTTATTCGTTCGAAAAAAAATACACACACACAAACGAAAAAAATAATCAAACAAACAAAAAAAAACTAATAAATGTTTTGGTTTTGTTTTGGTTTTCAAATGGCGCTCGCCCAGTTTAAACTATTATGAATATGTCATTTCAATTTTCTCTTTTTAATAATAAAAAAAATATTCCATGAAAAACTTTCCCGTTCTCATTAATTAAATCGAAACATTTCCAATTAAACAATTATGGATATATGTTCTTTTTTACTTTCTTTATTTACTTTTTTTCATAGTTCTTTTTTGTTTTGTTTTTTTCGAACAAATAAATAATTTTAAACATTCTTTTGAATTGTCAAGATTCATTTTCTCCAGTAATATCGGTTTACCAAGTTTCTGGAAGTAATAAATGATAAGTTTAGTTTAATTTAACGTTTCCGGAAGTAATAAATGTTAATTTTGGTAAATTTATTCTTTCCGTTTCCGGAAGCAATCGTTCGGCCATATAATGATGTCTCCCCTAGATTTGGATAGCAAGTGCGTGAAAAAAAATGGCGTCTCCAATTTCGGCAATAAAGGGCAGAAGCGTCATTTTATTCATTGTTGATTTATTCAAACAGTCCTTTGGAAAATAAATATTTAAAATAAAGTGGGTTTCTCCTTGGGTGTTGAGTTCCATGGCGACCAGCAGAATTATTTAATGGTCGCTCCCTTAGAACCCCCTTAGTCAAGACTAACGCATGCGCACGTAACATTTATCATTTATTTACTTACGTTGCCTTTCGCACTTTCACAAACATTATTTATTTACGTTGGCTTAACTCTTTTCATGAATATTGGAAAAAAAGTTTTACTCTTTATGAATATTAAAAGAAAAAAGTTACTAAACATTTATTAATAATTTCTCACTTTTACAAAGATTTGTAATTCATGTATTTACTTACGTTGGCTTAACTCTTTTCATGAATATTAAAAAAAATAACTAAACCATGTATTGACAATTTCTCACTTTTACAGACATTTTTAATTTACATGAGTGGATAATTTTTTGGGTAAATGTTTACATTTAGGTCCACCTCCACAATTTTCTTTTTTAAATGACGACTTTTATTGATAAATAAATCTACTTCTCTGCAACTGGCACTGAATCCCTCCTTTTTTTTTAAATAGTATTTTCGGGTGGGTATGCTGACAACAAATATCAGTTAAATTTTGCAAATATTTTTTCACCCCCCCCCTCCAAAAATGGTGCTTATTCCGGAAGCTGTTCTTAAGATGAGGAGGTTGGAGGTGATTATAAGGTGAACCTAATCTAAAAAAAAATACCAAGTTTTTTAAATGATTAAAATAATTTCTCACTTTTACAAACATTTTTACATGCGCACATAAGCAACTATTTTTTTATTAACTTTTTTTTACTTTTTTTATTTAAAAATTAGTAAATTTCAATGAATAGAATAATAAATCATTTATCATTAATATGTGTTTTTGGTTTTATGTTGAATGAAACTTTTTTTTTCATTACAATAACAATGAACCAATTTAAATCTTCCGGCATGCGTTTAAGGCTTACGAAATTATCAATAAATCGTTTAGTTACTAAGCCAACGTCAGTAAATAAAAAAAATGTTATGTGTGCATGCATTAGCCTTGACTAGGGGGGGGGGGCTAAGGGAGCGACCATTAAATAATTATGCTGGTCGCCATGGAACTCAACGCCCAAGGAGTACCTAAAGTGGCACTTATGCACTTATGTAATCGTGCTATTTTTTAAAATAGTATTTTCACGTTAAATTCAAATTTTACATCTTTTTCTTTGATTAATTTATTAGGTGAAAGTACAGATAACCCGGTCGGGTTCTAATGTGTGGAAAATCTAGCTCCCCCCTCCCCCCAAAAAAAGTGTACTCTGGATAGTAATAAAAAATTAAAATTGCCTCAGTCTCGAAAGATTTCTTCTCTACTGAACGAGGAAAAAAAACGGTGAAGTGTAGTTCACCTTCTGTTTCTCTCCCCCTCTCTCTTCCTCTTAATATCTCTCTCTATCCATCTCTCCCTTTCCCTCTCTCAATCTCTTTCTCTCTATATCACCCTCTCCATCTCTCTATGAGCCCCTTTCTCTCTCTATCTCTCTCCTTTCCTCTGTCTCGCCCTCTCTGTTTCTAATTCTCCCCCTCTCTCTGTCTATCTATCAATCCCTTTATCTCTCTCTATCTCCTTCTCTTTCTCTATTTTCCTCTCACTTTCTCTTTTCTATCTATATATCTTCCTCTCTATCCGTCCATCTCTAATTTCTCATCCTATTTTAGTCTCCTAAATTAATTACAGTGAATAAGGCATTGCCAAAACATGGATAACTCCTATTTTAGTCACCTAATTTACTGACTGTGAGAATAGAAGCTATTTGGAAATTACTGCTACCTTGAACAGCACCAAAAGTAACTGGTAAAACCTTTCTAATTAAATTGATTTTGGCAGCCATTTGGTAACAAAATGACATAGCCTTATCCCTTGCTGTCTGAGGAATACCTGCGACCTTGCTGCCAAGTAGAAGAATTATTTATTCCACTTTGAAACATTCAATTTTTCAAAAATCTCATGTTCGACATCTCCAAATTATCCAATATGGGGAAAAATATTGCAGAAATGCAAACTTATTGTTTAGGATGAATGCACAATGGTACACAAAAAATCACTTGATGCTCTTGGTCGATCCTTGCAAGATTTGTGTGGCAATGTCAGACCATTTGGGAATGCAGTAATATTGCTTGCAGGAGATTTCAGACAAATGTTACCTGTTATTCTTCAATCAACACCAGCAGATGAAATAAATACTTGCCTCAAATACTCTACTTTTTTGTGCTATGTGAAGACATTAAACTGAACTCAAAATATGCATGTCCAGTTGCAGACTGTTCGATCCGCACATAAATTTTTGCATTACTTGTAGGAAATTGGGTACGGAAAAGTGCTAGCTGATCAGAGATAAGGACAAAATTCTTTGACTTTTAACTTCTGTAATTTTATTATATCAAAAGAAGAGTTAGTTTAAAAGGTTTTTGCAGATATTCAAATTATAAGAATTCTACTTGAGTGAGTGAACGAGCTACTCTTGCAGGTCAATACAAAGACGTCCACGCTATTATTCAATGTAAAATTCCAAGTGAGGTAGTCAAATACAAATCCATTGACACTGTTGTAAAAGCAGATAAAGTGGTTAATTATCCAACAGCTATATTTTCCAGGGATGCCACCGCATGTATTGCAACTGAAATTTGGCGTACTAATTATCACGTTGTGAAAAATAACCAATCCAAGCTTTGCAAAGGCACATGGCTTGCAGTAAAAAAAATAACAAACAATATCATAGAAACAACAATCATAACAGGACTTTTTACAGATGAATATATCTTCATTCCATGCATTCCTATGATTCCACCGGATACATCATTACACTTTAGGAAATTGCACTTTACAATTTTATTGTCGTTTGCAATAACCATCAACAAAGCACAGGGAACAATCTTTACAATTGTGTGGCTTACAGTTACACACTGACTGTTTTTTCACATGGACAATTTATGTTATGTATTAAAGAGTCGCCAAACCAGAAAATCTCTATATCAGCTAAGAAAATGGAACAACAGAAACTGTGTACCCATACGAAATGGAAAATTAAACCTATAAGAAACATGCTTTTTCTCATTTTGGAACTTTTTCCATTGTGCCAATTTGAGCCACAGCAACGCGTAGCAGGGTACAGCTAGTATTTTAATATTTTTATTATTGTTATTATTATTATTATTGGCTGACAAGGAGCTTTCACACAGTTCATCAAAGATCTCTCCTTGAAAATATCCTGTGGTGTTCCCTGGAAGCTGAGTGACAACAAGTCTCCCCAGATTTCCAGTAATCTCCACCTCTTTCGATAACATTTGCAAATAAATTTGCATTATTGCAACAGCTGCTTGCCATTTAATTCTTTGTTAGCAGCGACTATTGGTCTTCACTGAAATTTGAATGGCAATAAGCCTCCCCAAGGTCCCAGTTCTCTTTGCACTTATCCAGCAGAGGCCTGGTCAGTTCATCAATCTTTCCTGCCTCCTTAACTCTACTGGGCTATTTGGTCTCATTCTTTTTTCGTGGGGAAGGGGCAGTGATGTTGCAATAGTGAGATGGGGGTGGGATTAGAGAACTTATAAATATGCGGTTTCAGTGTTCTTGATTCCATGTAGTGTTTCAGGTTTTGCCTCTGCATCAGTTTTTCTGGCCCACACTGGAATGTGGAGACTAACACTGTGTGTTAGTCTCCACATTCCAGGGGTTTTCTTAATATTCCAGCTGTTTTCATTATTATTATTGTTTGTTGTATTTTTTCAGTCATTCCTTTGATTCCAATTTCTCCCATTCTTTTTAAAAGTTTTTCGGGGTTTTTCCAAGTGTTCCTACCATTATATATATCTTCATCTTCCATATCCCTTTCAGCTCTCTAGCAAGCTCTGTGTATTTGCCCCGTTTCTCCTCTCCTTTGATATTCACCCTATGGTCAGCTGGAACAGCGAAGTCTACGATTTGACAGGAATTTTCTTGTTAATTATTACAACATCCGGTCTTTTTGCTTGGATGGGTTTATCAGTTTGTATGTTCATGTCCCATAAGATTTTGTGATTCTCGTTTTCAGGTACTGTTGCCGGCTTATGTTTGTACCACTTGTCTGTGTGTTCGAGATGCAGTTGTTTGCATAATTCCAAGTGTATTACCTTTCCCATTCGGTCGTGTCTGATCTTGTATTCTTTTTGGGCCAGTTTGCTGCATTCACTTATTTATTTTTATTTATTTATTTATTCACGCCAAACAAGACATCTTTCCTCTTTGAACATAAGGAGCTACTATTTGGAATTGTGACATAATTATTACTATAATTATTTATTTAAATACATACAGTCACCAGTGTTTAATCTTTTCAGGAATCATCAGTGCAGGGAGTTACGATTACAGCCGGTCGAGATATTCAAACCCAGCCACGGAACCATCTCTGATTCCATTAGGAGGGACTCATTGCAGGACGAGTAAAATTAATTTCCTGAACAGAATCCATTTTGTTTTAGACATCCAACAAACTCTTACATTATCAAAACCAACTCTATCAAAACAATAATAAAAATAAAAAATAGTAGAAAAATAATCAAACAAGACCATCCTAATCCATTATTCCCATCATATATACAAATATATATAAATATATGTGCATACATAAATACATATATATATATATATAGACTAGCGGCCTAAAATCTGTTTCCTATAACGGTTAAGCCATCATAGCATGTTCTGGACCTATCTGATTAAATTAATTATTAAATCATAGGCGCTTTCTAGTAATCAATGAACCGAAAACATCAAACGGCCTAAATTACCTCCCTTTAACCGTTATAGGAAACAAAAATCGATCCAGTTTCAAACAGAATTAACTAGCAGTACTTAACAACATAATTGGATTATCTCCCTTCATAATTATCCTAACTAACGATATAAAAACATTTTTCAAGTAGAATAACAATGAATTTTAAAACATTAAATAATAATAAATAGATTAGAACACTTCACCCGAAATGTTGTACAAGGATTTATATATATTTAATACACCCATTTTATTCATTCTCATATTCAATTAAACTTTAAACCTAAAATGGTCTTAAACAAAGTACCAATACAACGATAATCTATAAACATTACTTGCCACTCATACGAAACTAAAACTAACTGTAACGTTTTTGCAAGGTTGTTACGGCCATAATATAAATATAGAAACAAAAATTTTAAAAATTCTTTTTATAAAAAATCAATTATTGGGAAATAAAGGAATAGCAGGATCTAATTTAGGAACCCAACGAATGGAATATATATAAAAAAAATTTAATGGCTTAGTGTTCTCTGTAGAAACTTCTCATGACTCTGTTCTTAAATAACGATACGAAAATTAGGCATATATTAATATTCAAATGCTCCATTGACAAAAGTGTGTATATTCATAAAGTCTGAACAAATGCTGGTTTTTGAAAATTTTATAATGCTTGAAATTGTCGAACTGGACATTGAAACAATTGTAACGTAAAATGAAATACACTTTTTGTTGCCATCAACACCTTGTTTTGAAGTCTTGATTTTGCATACACAGTATATTAATGCCCAATTATGAAATGTGATAATTTTGTAGCTTACTCCTTAAGTCAACCAGTTTTGGCTTAAAACCCATTGGTATATAAAATTTTACTGAATTACACGTCAGTTTTATGTGACTGTTTGGATTCTGCAGTGACTATGGAAGTAATTGTTGACACCTCGAATATTATTTGAAATATTCTTCCATTTTTTTTTTACACGTTCTTCCTGGGGAAGGACTTATTGACCGGAACGTCGGCTATAACCAAGATTTAATAATATGAATCATTTTTAGCTTTCAATAAACACATGCAGAAACAAATACACACAGACGCTCACGCATACACATACATTGAGAAAAAAGACGATCGCAAAAAAGTCAGACTTGTAGAGAATCGATAATTGATAAGCAGATTAGGAATCTGATTGAATTTTGGTTTGCTTTTTTAATTCGCAAAATATTGAACGATACGCAAAATCAAAATCACTCTAGAAACAAATATCGATTATCTTCCAAAGTATATTTCAAAGAATTTGGTCTTTTATGTTGTTTTTTTTTAAATCATTTTGCAGTAAAAATATTTGGCAGGTAAAATTAAAATATTATATGTAAACTAGTGGGACTAACCATCCTAGGACGAGTATTACAGCCATCCCTTTAGATATTTTAATAATTGAAAATATAATACTATCGACGTTCTTCCCCTTCCCATCACAAAAGTGTTAAGAATTTAAAAAAAAATAGAGGAAAGAGTATAACAAAAAATTGAGGAAATATGTATATCAACAGAATAAAGGTATAAGAATTTTTTCACCAAGGAACACAAAAACTGAAATAGAATTGTTAATCAAGGTGTGGCAGTAAGGGAACCAAAGGACTGAACAATGTAGTTCAATATGTCTAGAGGTAGTTTACGGGCAATTTTTTTTTTTTGAGTTACAATAAGTTTTATGACAGTTAATGACAGTTTATAACAGTTTATGGATAGTCTTGGGTTTGCGACAGTTGATGACAGTTGCCAGTCTGGCACAGAAACACAAGTTGTGATTTGGCGCAGATTGAGATGACATCTGATTATCAGCTGACAAAGAGGCCTCAACAGACTATGCAGATGTGAACGTCAACAGTTAGAGGATCGTTTCCTGCAATGGTGTCCCAAACGCACCCAGGGTCTAACTGAACTATATAGAATGTATTGGAGTCTTTTGTTTCTCAGGCCTTATTTTATTTTTATACTTATGAACCAACGTGCGACACCTCGGCAATTGCCAATGTGAGAGACGATGATATGGCCAGAAGAGAGGACACACGAAAACAAGACCATGGAAACAGCATTCGGGTTGGCAGTTGTCGAGCAAAACGGAGCACATGTTGTCGCGCACAAAGAAGTCAGTCACAAAATGATGACATGATGAGAAGAGAAGACAAAGGAGAAGAAGACTTGTCTATGTTGTCAAGCGAAGAAGCACATGATTATCACAAAGGCACAGAAACTTCAGCTGCTACATAACCTTTGAAACTAGACATCACTACTCATTGAGCCAACTACTTATAGTGCGTTAACAAGAGACAACTGCTGTTTTCTCACCATGTTTAGTTTAATGCCTGTTTTATACAATGGCATGTGTTGGACAGCTTTAAGAAACTGACTTCCAGAATAATCTATCTCTGGCTAGATCTTTACCCTTCCCCATTTTTATTACTTCCTTCCATCTCATGTTTTCATTTGTTTTCTCCTTGTGAACTGGACCTGCTACATTAACTTGTCTACATCTACTAATGCAAGAACTCTTATCAATTCTTTCAATATGACTATACCATAAAAGTCTACTGTTCTGCATGCATCTTCCTATAATGTCCAGATTTAATCTTCATCTGAGATCACCAGGACTAAACTTGCCTTTAAGACTATCTATTTATCTATGTGTATTATCGATATATCTCTCAATCTAGTTATCTATCTATTTCTGTATCTATCCGTCTCGATCTGTCTATCTATCTATCTATCTACCTATCTATCTAATTGGAGAGATGGATGGGAGATGAATGTGAAAAATGATGAAAATCTGTCAAAATATGGTAACATCATATCATAGACAAGTTTACTGGAAGCATCTACTCAGCTGACAGGATCCACGTGTGAGTTACATGGATCAAGCTAGCTGGAGATCATAGGAGTTGGAATTTGGACATTGAGCAGAGCAGACGGTTTAACAGGTCGTCCTTCACTTCACCGGGACCTAGAATTAATCACGCAAGCAAAGATATTCACTGCCCATTCTTCTACGTTCTATACCTGGAAAGTGAATAAAAAACTATGTAAAACCAACCAGCGTTCTTGGACATGAATGAATATTCGTCCAAACAGGTTCCAGCCTCCCCTCCAAGAACAAGATGAATTCCAGGTGGACATATTCAACGACATATGAAAGTAAGGTATGTTTAAAATACATGTATCACGCGCACACACACACACACACACACACACACACACACACACACACACACACACACACACACACACACACACACATACAATAGACTGCAACAACTTTCGGTTCATATAGTGAAGAACCACCATAGACATTTAGTGACACGTATACACATAAAGATGAGCCCTTTATGGTACACCATTACATAACATACCCCTTTTTTATGACTGTATGTCATGTATGGTGATATAACACAACAGACCCCTTTTTGGTACGATTACACAACATACGTCATTTTGGTGCCATTTTGGTACCCCATCATACAACACAGCGTGTGTGTCCTGTGTGTAAACGTGGGCAACATTACAAAAATATGTCAATAAAATATGACACTTCATAGAAAAAAAAAACGGGCCCCAACTCTAATTAGGCCCCGCTTCTTAGTATTTTGTCTGATTAAATGAAACTTTGGTCATAACTAGTTTATTATATTCTAAATATCACATCAAAACACTAGGGTCTTTGCCTTTTTTTTCTCCTCTGACTGTAAAATGCTCAGAAAAACAATTGAATGTCTTCTGTTTCTTGGGGGGGGGTCACCCTGTAATCTAGCATGGTGGACCATTTTTATATTATACTAGACACTACCCATGACCCGTTGGGTCAGTATGTTATATTAGCTATGGAATTTATGTATGAGCGTGACACTTGTGACATAAAGAAAATAGTTTTTTTTGACATAACAAAAACAATTCTATGAAAGTATATTAAAATGAAGTCACATATGGATCACTCAAACATGAAAAAAAAATCCTCCCTATTCGTGTAAAGTTACCTATTTTTCTGCATAATCGCTCAAAAATCGAAAATTAAACATTATTTTCCTACGAATCAAACGCCGATGAAAGTCATTTAGCAGGAAAAATGCACATGAACCTACCGATAAGAAATATAAGAATGAAAAACCCATATTGGAATCCTTCAACCAAGTTATAGAAACTTAAAATCTAAAAAAAAAAAAATTAATAAAACCTGAAGCAAAAAAAATAAATCCTAAATAAATAAAATAAAATAAAACTAATATTGAAACAGATTAGTAAATGTGTCAACAAATTCACCGCTCTCACACAACTATTTTGTATCTAGAAATGTGGACAAAAAATAAAAAAGAAGGAAGGAAGGAAAGAAGGAAAAGGGACGGATAGAGAGTAGTAGTAGTAGTAGTAGTAGTAGTAGTAGTAGTAGTAGTAGGAGGAGTAGTAGTAGTAGCAGTAGTCTTGGCTTTACTTCAATTGTTCTTATGTTTGTCAACAGGTTAAAGTTGTTTAGTGGTAAGAAAATAGCGACAGAATAGTTGTAATAAAGAATAGTTGCAAAACACCCCACTCTTCTCATGTTAAATAATAATTTCGAAATAATAACGTTAATATTTCAATGCGCAGGTCAAAATCTGCAAAAGAAGCGATTTGTGTTTATTTGTTTACGTTGTTATGGGTTAATGTTTATGTGCGCATGCGCAACCGGATGTCGTAAACCGGAAAGTTGGTTACATCACTCGTTACAAGGTCATTTGAATTTTATAATTATATAGATTTGTCTTAGTCTGCTTGTCCATTCCATTTTTTTCTTGGAAACTTCAAAATGACACTGTGCCTTGTTTGGGATGAAAATTGATTTAAAAAAAACTACTCGACCAATCTTGCGGAAATTTTGCGTGGGTCTTTGTTATGACAAGGTGCAGCGAACTAAGTATTATGGTATCTGTTTGATGCACGGTTACAGATTAATAAGGCTTATTAGGGATTAGTGTAAGTTGCATTTTTTATCAGAAACTACTGGACTAATTTTGTATGGACCTTTTTATGATAAGGTGTACTGATTATTATTGAGCTGCCATCTTAAATACCAACATTCTTACCCAATCATCATCATAATTACCAATCATCCCGGCATTGTCGTCCACCTTACATTCATGTAACCCTTATCCTCGAGTGGCCGTTGGATCTTGATAAGTGACGACACCTTAGTAAAAAAAAAAAAGACTGAACTTATGCATTTATAACCTGAAAGTTTCATCTCTCTGTTGCGGATATTGACGGTGTGAGAATTCATTGAATTCCCGGCAAAAAATGCATCGGTAACTATGTATAAAAATATATTTCAGAGCATGAAAAAAAAAAGTGTAAAGATAAAGCAGTGTCATTACTAGGGCTATGACAACAGCATATTCTTTTCATTGTTTTGACTCTCGAGTGTATATCCGACACAGACGCAGTTAATCAACTGAGAACCACATCACTCTATATAAAAGCATATAAGATATCAACGGATACACACTCGAGAGTCAAAACAATGAAAAGAATATGCTGTTGTCATAGTCCTAGTCATTACCTAGTCAAAAATGACCCAGACTATGTCGAACTGATAGCCGGGAACGTATAAAACGGTTCTTCTTTTTTCTTTTTTTCAGGAAAAATAAAACAAAACTTTGTTTGCTTGATTGTTAAACTGAGACAGTTGATTTATTAACAAACAAACAAACAAACAAAACACACACAAGAAAAAAAAAACATGAAAGAAATATTGTTCATAACTCTGCTGTGTTTCCTTATCGTTCAGTTTAATCCTCTTGGGAAAGTTCCTCCCTCTCTATTTCTCTCTTCCTTCTCCTCCTCCGTCTCCCCCCCCCACTCGCCCCATACCCGTATTTACTTGCAACGCACCTCTACACCCCCGCCCACACCGCACACCAGCCGGTCTCCACACCTCTTATACCGTATGCACCTCGGTGTCTGTTGTCTCAGACTCAACTGACTCACCTGTGTCTGCGTCTCGTGTCTGCGCGCAGGTGTCTCAGTTCATTGACGAACTTGTTGCTGCTACGACGCCTTCTTCTCTACAACCTGCCTGCTTTTCTTTCTTTCGCAGGTGAAGAGGAGAAATAATCGCTCGTAATTTACTTATGCTACACACACACACACACACACACACACACACACACACACACACACACACACACACACACACACGAAGGCCGTTCCAAAAGTAATGCCTCCTATTTTTTTTATTCAGCCCGAATGGATCAAAGGTAATTGCAAGTTGCAGTGTTATGATGACTGAACTTACGCATTCATTTCATCTCTCTGTTGCGGATATATTTCAGAGCACGAAATGTCACTCCCTTTATGGTACCATTTCCGTCTTCGTAGCTTTTCAACTTTGTGATTAAAAAAATAAGAAGCTTTGCTTTTGGAACTATCCTCGCGCGCACGCGCGCGCGCGCGTGTGTATGTGTGTATCAATATATGCTTAATGAGCTTTTTTTTTGTTTGTAATTTTTCAATTTTTCGAATTGTCGTTCCTATTTCTTGGTTGAATCTGTGCAAGAAAATTCCAAAGTTGTCTTCGTCCATCTGTTTTTTCTTTTGGTTGTTATTTGCAAGTACTTTCGACTGAGTTTCATCAGTCGTTTTCAGACAGTTTTGATTATTGCTTGTTTAAAATCTGGATGTTTTTATATGTTTCAGTTAAAATTATATTTAAATTTCTTGAACTAGTGAAGCGTCTCGTGTGTAAAAAATACGTGAATAAAATAAAATACGCATCAAGTGCGTTTGGTGCGTATTTTATTTTATTCAAATTAATTCAACGTTTCTATAATGGAACTCACAGCCTTGACGCTATTCTCGCGTTAAGAACGTGGCTAGAATAAATGTAGGATGATTAAAAAGGTGTAATTTACAAAATGGTATAGAATTTACAGTTTACTTTTTATAATGATTTATAACTTTACATGACAACATATATATATATATATATATATATATATATATATATATATATATATATATATATATATATATATATATACATATGTAACAATATGTGCACACACACACACACAAATATTATTAAAAGGTAAACAGTTACATATGGTCGCTACAAACAGCCATCTGTTTCAGTCAACGAGACTTTCTCAGGCGACCCTGAACCCATCGACGCCACAAAGAAGTTTTTTTCTTCTTTGTAGCGTCGATGGGTTCAGGGGCACCTGACGAAATCTCATTGACTGAAACAATGGCTGTTCGTAGCGACCATATGTAACTGTCTACCCTCTAATAAAAAAAAAAATATTTTGCTGTTGTTATTGAGCACTATCTAACAACCTCCTTGTTTTTATTAGTCCCAACTTTTGAATATCTCAAACCTGAATATATATATATATATATATATATATATATATATATATATATATATATATATATATATATATATATATATATATTGGATGGTTACGTACCCAGGCATTTCAAAATATTACTACTAATGTGATGTAAAGCTATAAATTATTAAAAAAAAGCAAAACAAAAAACTAAATTCTATACCATTTTGTAAATCACGCCTTTTTAATCATTGTACAATGACAATTAAAGGGTGACTTCACATTCCCCAAAGCCCGCAAGCTGGGGCCTCACCATCGGATATAGTTTAAGGTCATATCCAGGACCGAGGATTATAATATTGGGATGGTTGTAATGCCATGTAATGCATGAAAATGGATCCTCTCACATGTTGAAACTACATTCCTGTGGATGAAAAGTCGGTTGATTGTTTTATGTTTGGTATTCGGCACATCCACTTCGTCCAACACCTCTCACCCTAAAACTGAAACTATTAGATAAAATGACAGCTCAAACAAAAAGTACGGCTAAACCAGATACTCAAATAAAATCAATTCGCCTCCTCTCTTGGAGCTCCCAGTCACAAATATCCACGGACTAAGAAATTACTTAGACGATGTAGAATCGTTTCTTCCAGCAAATGCCCGGGTTATCTTAGCAAAAAATGAAACTAATCTACACTCCTTCATTCCCTCTATCACTTTAACATGTCTGGTTATCTCCCACTGTGCAGTCATGCAGACATATGCACGGACTTGGAGTTTATCTTCGAAACAGCCTCCCCTTGACTAGAGAATCCAAACTAGAATCAGACGACCAGGACTTCATGTGCTTTAGATTAAACTTGCAACATAGAGTTAGTTACTTATATTTTCTCTACCGCTGTCCCTCAACCCACGACTGTACTGTAATAAACTATTTCTCTGAAAACATAGATGCGCTAGATAGTAGAGCTCAATTACATGTATTTGGTGACTTTAATGCCCCCATCGTAATTGGCTTAGTTTTTCTAGTTACACAGACGCAGCTGGTGGCATCACATATAGCTTTTCTATATCCCATTTCCTGACACAGACTGCCATGTTCCGAACCCATCTCTCAGATGCCAGGCCACTAATATATATGTGTGTGTATATATATGTGTGTGTGTGTGTGTGTGTGTGTGTGTGTTTCACTTTTTCTCAGAAATTTCTGCGCCGATCTCGCTAATGTTTTGTATGGACATTTGTTATGATAAGGTGCAACGAACTAAGCATTATGGTATCCGTTTGATGCACAGTTAGGAATTAATAGGGATTAATAAAGATTGGTCGCCATGATACCACATTTACTCTAGAATTTTTCTCGGAAACAACTGGACCGATCTGTCTTAAATGTTATATGGACATTTGCTTTGAATAAGGTGCAGCAAACTCACTATTATGGTATCTGTTTGATGCACGGTTAGAGATTAATAGGGATTTGTTACCACAATACCACATTTACTTTAGATATTTTCTCGGAAACAACTGGGCTGATCTGTTTGAAATTTTATAAAGACCCTTGTTATGACAAGATGCCACAAACTAAGTATGTGGAGTTAGGATTTCTTTCCGGGTCAGCCATTTTATTATTTTTTTTACATTAATAACAAATAGGCACAAGGTCATTCAAAAGTGTGTGAAAAATGGGTGTTTATGATCATCCTTGGTCAAACATACTAAAAAATATCTATCCTATACTTAACTAGAATCATCTCAGTCACCACAATACCACATTCACACTAGGGGCTCACTCTATTTAAGATATCATCAATTTGATTTGAAATTTTATTGTTCATACGTATAAGGGTTTCATTTTTGGTTTCATTTTACTTCAGTCGAAGTTCTCAGAAATGGAGGGGGCTCCCCTCCTGAGGCTAACGCTTGATCTCTATACGAGATACATAGATATTATTACATTTTTTTTTTTTTATTATTATATTTTCACCCCAAACAAGGCATATTGCCACTTTGGTATAGGGGGCTACTATCAGGGGCAACAACTACTGGCGTATTATGTAGGGATTTGGGCAGCAAGTCGGTTCACGTTGCACTTGAACTTCTGCACGTCAGTACAGTTGGGGAAGCAGGGATCTGGAATGGAATTCCAAAGTCTAGCGGTTCTGGGGAAGAAACTACTGGAGTAGAAATATCTTTTACATCTAGAGATCTCTACTGTGTAGGGGTGAGATTAAACTGCCTGTCGGGTTTGTCGAGGGTGTTTACGTCGTGGGGGCACAAGTGCTTGCAGTTCATCAGAGCATTCTCCATTAAAATACTTGTAGAACAGGCAGAGGGATGCAACATTTCGTCGATGGGACAGAGGCTGAAGCTTAGATGCCAGTTCAGGGCCTATCAGATTGGCGACTCTCTTTTGAACCTTGTCTAGGAGCGAGAGACTAGTAGCAGATGCACCAGCCCAAATATGACAGCAATACTCCATACATGGGCGAATTGTAGCCTTATAGAGGTACAGGATACTTTTGGGTGTTAGTAGTTTTCTAGCATGGTAGAGAGAGCTGACCTTTCTTCCAGCGGCCCTAGCAATGCCTTCGAATATTCCATTAAAGTTCTCTTTTACCTTACAGACACTGAGTTAGTAAAGGAGTTAGCAACATAATTGACCATTTTAATATTGTTAGAGTATATCTTTCTTTTTGGTATCTTGGTCCTACTGAATTCCAGGATAAGAATTCATCTAGGAGCTGCTAGAAAGGACTTGTCCTGCCTTGATAGAGTTCAAAATAGACTTCGTAGCCTCGTAGGAGATGTCCTTTTCTCTTCCTTGCAACCTCTATCTCACAGAAGAGATGTTGCGAGTTTGTCTCTGATGTATCGTTATTTTCATGGAAGGTGTTCAACTGAGCTTCAATCTATGGTCCCCCCTCGCCAAACTTTCACAAGAAACACTCGTCTAGCTGTAAACACTATCAATAATTTCCCCCACTCTTTATCTGTGCCTAAACCTAAACGTAGATTCCATGAACTAAGCTTCTTTCTTAGAACTGCACGCCTGTGGAATTGTCTTCCGTTTTCCTGCTTTCCGGCTGACTACAATATGGTTGTCTTCAAGTCTAAAGTAAATAAGTTCTTGATGAGCCGTTCCATATAAGTTATCAAATTTACCAAATTTTCATTACTAATGATTACTATATTGTCCAATTTCTACTGTACACTCTTTAACCCTTATGGCCTCTGGGCCTTGATAATTGGCGATGCCTATGTAAAAAAAAAAAAAAAAAGTCTGCTGGAGTGTCCAGCTTCATATTGTTACTTGAGGTAACATCACTTGCAGAAGGTGCATCATTCCCCCATAAAAAATAGGATAAGATGAAGTGCGTTTGAATATTTGGTCAGGATTTTCTTGTAGAGAAAAGTATCCTTATGCGAGGTTGTACAGAGAGACCTTACATACTCAAGGATAATGTCTAGTAGGTATTATATGTATATGTTGGGGGAGGTCCATGTAGGAAATCCCAAGTGGGAGAGCTCAATTCGTAACAGAGCAAGAATAAAAGTTAAAAGGACCCCCCCCCCCCAAAAAAAAACAGTTACCCAAATCTCATTATAAATTTATTTCAACACTATAGGTAATATAGCATCTTCAGATGAGATGGCTGACTGCTCATTTGAAGATGCCCTATTATCTTGAGGGTTGAAAGAAATTTAAGGTATAGCTAATTTTTGGGGTTGTTTTTCCTCTTTTAACTTATATATATCGATAACATAAACTTCAAACCAATATTTTTTTTCAGAAGTGCCCAATACAAAATAGAGCTTTTATAAATAAAATTATGTAAACATGATCAGATATCCTTATGCCAGGTTGTCCTGACAAACCACTGTACAGAAAGACCTTAGATACTCGAGTATAATAGCTAGTAGGTATTCAAGTTCTCTCATTGAAATAAAACAGGCAGTGGGGAAAGAAACAGAAAACAAAGATGTGATTAGTAAAAACCTCCCAAGCTTTTTTGAATAATAGACTACCCACTGTTTTCCGGTTTGTTCAGAACCGAAAACAAGCAGGTAAATCTCTAAGTGAGAGTGGGATTCAAGTGGGAGAGAAAAGAAGAATGGAGAGATGGAGTTGGGAGAGCATGTTTTGTCTTTCCAAGATAAATACAATTTGTGAGAAGTCGCAGTGTTTCTCCTCTCCAAAAGGCCAAGGGAAACCTGTTTAACGCTATTGCCATCATTATTGATATCACGTGGACATTATTACATATATAATTCAGAACCAGTGTCCCGTTAGGCCATAAAGTATAAAGGTTTATGTTCCATTGATCCATTTGCTGAGACAATCCTGTTTGCATCAAAACCTCTCCCCCAATCAGTACCACCATCACCAATGCTCATTTTTGAGCAATTGTATTGGTCAGATTATTAGTCGGAAGGTCAAGAGTTCTGAAGGTCTTTTCTCTTTCAGCTATATTTTTTTTATTCTAGTGATTTCCATTTTATTTTTAAAATTTTTATTTGCGTCTGTTTAAAAAAAGACAAACCTTGTTGACAGGTCCATTTCATTAAATTATTCGTTCATCAAATATTTCAAAATGATTTTCAAAATAAATTTAGACAATTTACAAACAGGGTGTTCGTCTCTTCATGATGAATTGCCAGACCAAGCTAAACTCCAAATTAACCGATAGTTGCAAAATGCGGAATTAAAGAAAATAGAGTTGTCAATTCAAAGTTCATTGTCTCTAAAAAGACACCATATATATATATATATATATATATATATATATATATATATATATATATATATATATATATATATATAATATTAAGTAATGTGATTGATAATTTAAAATTTTAAAATCAAATTATAATTAAATTAAAAATCCGTTTCATAAGAAGGAACAACAACAAAATCAATTATCTGTACGATCGTTTCGGAAAACAATGCTTTTTATTGTGGTAGACATCAAGTTACGTACAATAATTATTACATATAGTTTTTTAATAAGCAAGGTCTAATAAAAAAAAAACCTTCAAAATTTGCTGACGAGGAGACCTTGCTTATTAAAAACTATATAATTGATTTTGTTGTTGTTCCTTCTTATGAAACGGATTTTTAATTTAATTATAATTTGATTTTTAAATTTTAAATTATCAATCACATTACTTAATATTGAATTAGCTCTAGGATATTTACCTATCGAGCTTATTATATATCTAAATTACAACGAGCACTTTCTCTTTCCTGTATTTTAATTAAACTAGTAATTTCACTGTTACATTGAAATACACTCAGCTCTTTAGACTATTGTTCTAATCTCCTTTAAATTATATATATATATATATATATATTCAGGTATTTACTAATTACCAGTTTTACCAAATATCTGCTCCTACCCAGTTGAGCACTATATCCTAAAAACTTGGATTCCTACTTACTATTATGGAAAAGGTGAACTTCAACTTGTCCCTCAAGAACATACCAACGACAAGTAAAAGAAACTACCTGTAAAACCTCACCCTAAGAATGGAAGAATTAATTAGGAGAATGCGATGGAAGGCATTTCTTTTTGAAAGGAAAAAATACAAAACACAACAAAACGAATTACCACGGATTCGCCAATCAAGATACAGCCCCAACTGTCGACCAACTCCACAATTTTGAGACAAACCTTATGGTACTTACGAACAAAGTATCCTTTCACCACAGAAAAAACTCATTCCAACATCACCTAGACAAACTTATCAAAAACATTAATACTTCCAAATTAGTGTAAAGCAGATAAAACCCAAAACTTCTACAAAATCCACAAATAAAAGTACCTAAAATTACTTAAATAAAACATTATTACAAACTATAAAAAATCAGATACAGACCTAGTCAAGGACATCAACTTAGATAGTAAAAATATCACTGACACACTCAAAATTAGCAACAGAGTAGGAAAACTATCAAGTAAGGAGGCATAGATTATACTTAAGGACCATAAACCTTACTTTGAAATAAGAACTCAAACGAGACTTATAAACCCCACGAAGCCAGAATAGGAAGAATAAGCAAAAGAATACTAGAAAGAATTAATTTACAAATTAAAACCAAATATGAACTAAACCAATGGATGAACACCAATGACATCATTACATGGTTCAATAATATCCAAAACAAAAAGAAGGCCACATTCATCCAGTTCGACATTGAAAGCTACTATCCTTCAATATCAAAAGAACTGTTTGACGAGGCCTTAGACTTTGCCTCACTACTCTCTGACCTACAACCATCCGAAATGGAGATTATCAAAAAATCTAAGAAAACAGTACTAATCAGCCAAAACACCCAATGGACTAAGAAGAATCAACCCGGATCATTTGACGTCTCAATGGGATCTCTGGATTCAGCAAAAGCAACCGACCTAGTTGGTTACTTCATTCTATATAATCTCACAAAAACTATAGATAACAAAAACATAGGACTATATAGAGACGATGGCCTTATCGTAGTTGAAAATTCAAATGGCCCCAAATGCGAAAAAATTAAAAAAACCTTAACTAAAGAAATGAACAGAATAGGTCTAAAACTGGACATTAAATTTAACGTAAACACTGTTAACTTTCTCGATATAACTCTCAACCTCTCAAATAACTCATATGAACCTACACTAAAGACAATACTAACCCAATCTATATACACCCACTATCGGACCACCCAAAAGATATCATTAAACATGTCCCTACATCTATCGAAAAAAGACTTAGTACAACTTCCTCTAAACTTGAAATATTCAACAAACATAAAACATTTTATGAAAATGCCCTTAAAGAAAGTGGCCACCAAAACATTATCTTTAATTACATTGAACCTAATCCATCTAATACCCCGAACAAGAAAAATAGGTCCAGAAAAATAATTTGGTTCACACCCTCTTCAATATAATGGTTAAAACGAAACTAGGGAAAAATTCTTTCAACTAATAAACAACCATTTTCCACCCAATCACACACTACACAAAATATTTAATAAAAACACCATTAAGCTTAGCTACAAGTGTACTGATAACCTAGAACAAATAATCAAGAAACACAATAGTGAAAATACTTAACAAAGATGAAAACACAAATAACACTCGCAAAGATAATTGTAACTGCACCAACAAATCCCAATGCCCACTTAATCAACAATGCCTACAAACAGAAGTAGTCTATAAAGCCACAATTACACTTGAAGAAGACCCAAACAACAAAAAATACTATATTGGCCCGGCAGGCACCTCATTTAAAGATAGGTTTAGAGTACATAAATGCTCCTTCACAAACCCCAACCACCCTAACAAAACCTCACTAACCTCCCAATATCTAGATCTAATCCAAAATAGCCTTACACCAAACATTTCATGGGAAATCATTAAAAAATCTAACGTATATAAATCGTTAAACTCCTCCATGCCTCCTCTGCCTGAACGAAAAACTTTTTATATTCAGTTTTAAAGATAGACACAAATAACTAAATAGAAAACATGAAACCACCATAAACTGCCCGCATTACAAATCTCACCTCCTTAACAATTATACACCCCTCTGAAACATCCCTCAGACAACACCCTTTTTGGAGCCGCTGAATAATACATACAATAATCGATCTACCGCATACATCCAATTACTGTAACATCAACACGACCAAATCCCCTTACTCAACTCTCCCCATACCCTATATTACCCTACCCATCTACACATTCGTCTACCCATGAATCCTACTACCCCACCCACTTACTAATTACTACTAAAACTCCTCACATTTATATGGGTGTACATATGTTGCAATTTGTATGGATATATATATATATATATATATATATATATATATATATATATATATATATATATATGCTTTTTTATGGATATACCAGAAATACTATTATCTCTAATGCACCTACTTACTTGCCAGCATGCGTGCATGTATCTTCACATGTATGTGTATGTGCGGGCATGATTGGATCTATGTATATATCCCTATGTGTGTTTATGTATATCTTTCTATAAACGCGTGCATGGATATATGTGCTCATGGCTCGTGTGTATATACATGGATATATATTGGTATATCTATGTCTGCCGGCGCATGTATGTGTATGCGTGCATCTGGATACTAGTGTCTGTATGTATATGTATATTTATATATATATATGCATGAGTGAACATATGTATGCAGACATGACTATGTCTGGACTTATATGCATGTATGTGTTTGTATGTGTACATGTGCCTATATCCACAATGCACTTGACACTGAAAATAAAGTTAAGCATAACCACTGCCCAAAGCACCGTGTTAGGAGCCCACCCCCTGTATATATGTGAACTTAATATTTAACCTTTAAACCTTTATACCCCATTTTAAAAAAAAACTTTCCTAGACACTATAAATAAATCCCTATCCCATAAGCAAAACAAATCAATACAGACCCCTAAAAATTAAACCAGCAACATGTATTTTGAACATATTTCACAACACATCTACCTAACCTCGCATTATTAACTAGACCCGCTTATTTATTTATCCTTTATTTGTTTATTTATTTATCTACCCTAACTTTACTTACTTAGTATAAACATACACATCTCTATGTATATATGTATATGTCCATGAATGTGTGTATATTTATATTTTTATGAATATATATATATTTGTATGATTGTATGTACGTGTATATGGTGCATGTGTGTGTATGCGCATATGTGTGTGTACATCTACATCTCACTGAGGATCCGTACATGTATCTTCATTTGTATATGTATAATTGGGTCTATATATATATATCCTTATGCGTGCTTATGTATATGTTTCTATGTGCGCGTGTATGAATGTATATACTCATGGGTCGTGTATATATGCATGGGTGGGTATTTGTATATCTATATCTATGTGAACATGTATATGTTTGCATACATCTGACTGTTAATGTCTATATATATGTGTGTATCTACGGATATGCATGGCTGAACGTATGTATACAGATACAGCTGTATCTGAGTTTATATGCATGTATGTGTTTATATGTGTATATGTGCCTGTATCAGCGATGCATTTAACACTGAAAATAAAGTTAAACATAACCACTGCCCAAAGCACCATGTTAGGGGTCCACCCCATATATATGTGAAATTAACGATGAGTCTACCTAACCTTGCATTGTTAACTGCACTCATGTATTTACTTATTTATTATTATTTATTATTATTTATTTATCCTAACTTTACTTTATTTACTTGGTATAAATATATACATGTCTGTGTGTGTGTATATATATATATATATATATATATATATATATATATATATATATGCCCAAAGCACCATGTTAGAGGACCACCCCGTATATATGTGAACTTAAATATGCGTCTATCTAACCCCGCATTATTAACTACACCCATGTATTTACTTATTTACTTACTTATTATTACTTATTTATCCTTACTTTACCTTGTTTATTTAGTATGAAAATATATACATGTCTGTGTATGCATATATATATATATATATATATATATATATATATATATATATATATATATATGTGTGTGCGTGTATATGTGTATATATGTGTGTATATGTCTATATATGTCTGTATGTTTATATTTTTCTCCCTCTCTCTCCTCTCTCTCTCTCATCTACTTAATATACCTTACTGAACAAGCAAAAGGCAGTTAAAATTAAAAACCTAAAAATTGAAACTTCCCCCCAGCCTCTCCTTACCTCCCTCCCTTTTTCTTTTCTTTACCATCCTCTCTCCACCTCTACCTCCACCTCCCTATATTCATACCCACGCCTACCTGAATCTGCTACCCCCACACACACAATACACTCTAATGTATCTTAACCATCAAAACTGAAATATGTTCAATACCCGTCTCCCTTCCCCCCTTATTATCTCCTACCTCAACCCCCCTTTTTTTTCGTATTTCTTCTAAAACACTTCTTCCTAATACTAACAACCACTTCTATAAGGTCTGACGAGTCTGTTGGCTCGTAAACATGGTCCAACATCTGAAACATATGTAACCAAACAGATAAAACGGTAATAAAAAAATAAAACATATATAACTACTTCATTTAATCACATAAATTATTATATGAATGTATACAGTAATGCGTAAACTTTAAGTATTTACTGCAACAGTGCTCAATATTCACTATATATATATGTGTGTGTGGTATCTATCTCCACCAAACAACATCAATTATTTTATTCATTTATTTCTTTCCTGATGAATCCCTCGCTAGACGCCACATCCCCATTATGTCACCTAGTATCTTCTCTACTCTTCTGATGAGAAGCATTAGGCTCCGAAATACCTTGGTATAAAAAATCTCCTTTACCCCCAACTAAACGTATGTATACCCTTATTAAAAAAATGAATGATTCTATATATATAAATATATAGTTTTTGTGACTTCATTTGTTGAGCTTTGTATTATCCCGATAAGTCTCCTCTTAAAGAATTGAATTTACTCTTTTCCGTTAACTCACCAAGTTTATATATATATATATATATATATATATATATATAGGTGTAGGTATTTAATACAAATTTCATAGGAGCTTATATAGGCGTTAATAAAAGTAGGAAATGAAGTAACAAAAACTATATATTGGTATGCATATATATATAGAAAGATTCATTTTTTTAATAAAGGTATACATACATTTAGTTGGGGGATAAAGAGGACTCTTTATACCAAGGTATTTCGAAGCCTAATGCTTCTCATCAAAAGAGTAGAGAAGATACTAGGTGACATAATGGGGATGTGGCGTCTAGCGAGGGATTCATCAGGAATGAAATAAATAAATAAAATTATTGATGTTGTTTGGCGGAGATATACACTATATATATATATATATATATATATATATATATATATATATATATATATATATATCTCGCATAACTGAGTAGATATCCAAGTCGGGCATATTCCTGGAGAAATAAAGAAAAATTTCTCCAGGAATATGCCCGACCCGGCTATTTACTCAGTTATGCAGATTACCCAATATACAGCTTGGATCTTATTACCTCACCGCTTTAAAGAACAGTCACCATGGATTTTACCATGCAATTTGGATCTAAAATTCTTATATCCTTTTCTTCAATTTCCCTTGCTGATAAATCAATTATTTTGACTTTGATTTTCCATGTCTCACTGACTTTAGCAAATAGACTACATACCTTTATAAATATTTGCTAATATTTTCTCTCCTCTGAAGTGATGGTAGACATCGAAATTAAGGTTAAGGAGATAAAATTTCTAAAGTATTCTTTGTCTTGCTTAGAATGATAAAAATCTTTGATATGAAACTCAAGCATTTCACTTCAAAAAAGGTTTTTGAAATTCATTGAATCACTATAATTAAAAAAAAAAAAATATATATATATATATATATATATATATATATATATGATGGGATGATAAAATTTCAAGACCCAAAACCCTTTTTTCTAATATGTAAGTTACCACTTATCGAGGCCCGGAGGCTACTCGAGGATAAGAATTAACGAGTCTATAGATGTCACTGATACAACAGCGTATTAATAGTTAGTGATGGAAATTGGGTAGAAATTGATTAAAAATGGCTCAAAAAAAACTTGTTTATGTTAGACTTAAAGACGACTGAAAAGCAGGCTAGCCGAACAGAGTTTCACATGTAGGCCTAGAAATTTGCATTTAGATTTAGGCACAGATAGTGGATAGGGGACTTTTGATGGTTGTAGTTAGAGTGTTTTTTGAGAAAGCTTGCCAAGAGAGGGGGGGACTGTAGATTGAAGCTCAGACGAGTCTTTGCCATGAAAATAAGGATAATGTAGAGACAAGCTTGCAACATTTCTTTTGTGGGAAATAGATTGCAAAGGTAAAAAAGAAGGGCATTATCTACTAAGTTTCAAAGCCTGTTTCGCACTTTATCAAAGAAGGACAGAGTGCTCTGAGCAGCTCCCACCCAGATATGGGAACAGTATTCCATTTTAAGACATATCTGGCTCTTAAACAGGTAGAGGATTTCGCAAGATACCTATTGGAGCGGTAAAATGATGCAACCATTTTTCCAGCAACCTTGGCAACAGATTTGATTGAAGTCTTCCATTTCACGTTAAGAAATAATAAACAATACTTCCCCGACACCCAAATCGTTAGAAAAAAACAATGCCATCTATAGATTTAAATGTCCCGTGGGAAAATGTAACTCCTACAGTAATTCCAAACCTAATAGTTACGTTGGTCACACAACCACAACGTTAACCCGCCAAATAACTTTGCAGAATGCCGACTCTAGTACAATCTTCTAACATCTCCAAAAGGAACACAACTGTCCCCTTTCCGAAGTCAGACAAATCTTAGCCGAAAACACAAAAATAATACACCATAAAACAAACGTTAAAAAAACTAGAAATAATAGAAACCATGTATATTAAAATACTTAAACCCACAATCAAGGCAGTTAACTTTAATACAAGCAAAAAAAAAAAAAAGAAATCTTAAAATGCTCATCATAACCCACCCCCCACCCCCCACTCATGATCCCAGTTATTGACCCCCAGCAATTGGCTCGTCCATACTCCATAACGGATCTAGCAGCTGCTAACAATTATCTGCTACTTCTAAAACTTTCCACTGTTCGTCTCTCTCTCCCCATTGTTCCACTTTTCCTCTCTGAAGATGCTGGTTCGAATCGATGAAAACGTTACAAGCAATACTTATGGGCCGATATCAACAATTTCGATTCCAACACAAAAAAAGATAACAAGAAAAATGGAAGAAAATTTAAAAAACAAAAAGGTATAATCAAACAGAAACTTTTTGTTCTCTTGATTAATGTTTGAATGAAAAAATGCTGTTCACACACACACACACACACACACACACACACACACACACACACACACACACACACACATTTAAACATTGTTAAAGACAACAGAAAACTTTTGTTTAGTTACACCTTTTTTATTTTTTCAATTTTTTTTATGATGTTTTTTTTGTGTATAGATCAAAGGTATTAATAAATGACCCGTCGTTAGATTTCGAAGCATGTTGTAATGTTGTTGAAGGGGAGGGGGAGTGTCTAGTTTTACGGTGAGGGCAGGGTCAGAAAAGTGAAGAGGGGGTTACAATAGGCATTTTTAAATTTTTTGTCTAGATTAATAAGTAACCATATTTAGGACAGGTTTCTGAGTTTTTATACAGGATGACCCATAAAAAATGGGCCCAGCTCTAATTAGGCCCCATTTCCTACTGTTTTGTCCGAATGAAATGAAACTTTGGGCATAACTAGTTTATTATATTCAAAACATCACATCAAAACACTAGGGTCTTTAGCCCTTTTCTCTTTTTTTCTCCGTTCTACAGCATATGTTCTAGATGGCCTCTTTTGTTTTTTTGGGGGGTCCCCCTGTATATACTGCTTCTAAAATTTTAATTTTTTAACGTTGGTTTCATGGTGTATTATTTGTGTGTTGCTGACTAAGATTTCTATAACTTAGAAGGTGGGGCAGTTATGTTTTTACTGTAAATGTTATAATATAGCACTAGATTCTACATTATGTATGGTAAGGCTATGGCGATAACGTCATCGTTGTGTAACCGACGTAACCAACGTAATTGTTTTTTTTTTATTATTTTATAGGAGTTACACTCTCCCAGCTGGCATCTGAACTTATAGATTACATTGGTTCGTTCTAGTGGTTTGAGGATGAGGGAGGCATTGTTCTTTACTAGATGTTTACATGAAAAAATTCTGCCTAAATATACAGGATATATATATATATATATATATATATATATATATATATATATATATATATGTATGTATATATATATATATATATATATATATATATATGTATATATATATATACATACATATATATATATATATATATATATATATATATATATATATATATATATATATATGTATGTATATATATATATATATATATATATATGTATATATATATATACATACATATATATATATATATATATATATATATATATATATATATATATAATGGGTTAAGAAATTCCAACGAAAGAAAGATGTATATTTAAATAAGGGAGTAGTCACCAACAATGTGTATTTTTTAACATTATTTTATTATTCCGTGTCTTGGTTTTTCATTGAGAATTGTGTTTGGATCATTGTAATAATGATTTTAAGTCATTGAAATCGTTTTTACGCGCGTTTCAGACGTTCTGTGATGCGTCCTCGTCAGCGCGTAAAAACGATTTCAATGACTTAAAAACATTATTACAATGATCCAAACACAATTCTCAATGAAAAACCAAGACACGGAATAATAAAATAATGTTAAAAAATACACATTGTTGGTGACTACTCCCTTATTTAAATATATATATATATATATATATATATATATATATATATATATATATATGACAAAAAGTCTAAATTCCAAGATGCTGGCCATCTTACCGCTTATTTCTTTTAGCATGTTAGAAGGTTCAATTCTTGATAACAACTGTTTCATAGCGCAGAACCATTTATATAGTTATTTATGTCGATTTTTTAATCTTTTCTGCCCTTACTGATCAGAAGAATAGGAACTCATCAACTTTAAAAGAAAATAAAAGAATATGGGCACGATTACAAAAACCGAAAATCGGAAGAGAAGTTGCAATTGTGTTTTCTTTTAGTTATGCCATCTTTGAATTCTAATGCAGAATCACCAACGTATGTATTAATAGAATGCGGTCATATTTTTATAATTGACATAAAAATATTTCATATAATACTTTAATAATTTATTATTTATAAATAGTTTTATTTATTTTCTTAGATAATATTGACATTAGTCAAATCCAGAATGTATGTATTTAGATTTATTTTATACGGAACTAGTTTTTAAATTTATTGAATTTGTCTACGATAACTTTCGTTGTTTAGTTAGATTGAAACTTTGCTCAATTACAACTTTATTCATTAAATGAATAAATATTCTTATTATGTATATTTCTACGTTTAAACAGACTTCTATTATTGCCATTTAGTTAGAATTAATTAACGATTTATTTTCATTAATGTTGAGAATTCTTAATTTTTTCAATACATTAGTTTATTTTTTCCATTCAAAAGAGGCTACTTAATATCAGAAGTATAATAGTTCAATACATTAGTTTATTTTTTCCATTCAAAAGAGGCTACTTAATATCAGAAGTATAATAGTTCAATACATTAGTTTATTTTTTCCATTCAAAAGAGGCTACTTAATATCAGAAGTATAATAGTTCGATACATTAGTTTATTTTTTCCATTCAAAAGAGGCTACTTAATATCAGAAGTATAATAGTTCAATACATTAGTTTATTTTTTCCATTCAAAAGAGGCTACTTAATATCAGAAGTATAATAGTTCAATACATTAGTTTATTTTTTCCATTCAAAAGAGGCTACTTAATATCAGAAGTATAATAGTTCAATACATTAGTTTATTTTTTCCATTCAAAAGAGGCTACTTAATATCAGAAGTATAATAGTTCGATACATTAGTTTATTTTTTCCATTCAAAAGAGGCTACTTAATATCAGAAGTATAATAGTTCAATACATTAGTTTATTTTTTCCATTCAAAAGAGGCTACTTAATATCAGAAGTATAATAGTTCAATACATTAGTTTATTTTTTCCATTCAAAAGAGGCTACTTAATATCAGAAGTATAATAGTTCAATACATTAGTTTATTTTTTCCATTCAAAAGAGGCTACTTAATATCAGAAGTATAATAGTTCGATACATTAGTTTATTTTTTCCATTCAAAAGAGGCTACTTAATATCAGAAGTATAATAGTTCAATACATTAGTTTATTTTTTCCATTCAAAAGAGGCTACTTAATATCAGAAGTATAATAGTTCAATACATTAGTTTATTTTTTCCATTCAAAAGAGGCTACTTAATATCAGAGGTATAATAGTTCAATACATTAGTTTATTTTTTCCATTCAAAAGAGGCTACTTAATATCAGAAGTATAATAGTTCGATACATTAGTTTATTTTTTCCATTCAAAAGAGGCTACTTAATATCAGAAGTATAATAGTTCAATACATTAGTTTATTTTTTCCATTCAAAAGAGGCTACTTAATATCAGAAGTATAATAGTTCAATACATTAGTTTATTTTTTCCATTCAAAAGAGGCTACTTAATATCAGAAGTATAATAGTTCGATACATTAGTTTATTTTTCCATTCAAAAGAGGCTACTTAATATCAGAAGTATAATAGTTCGATACATTAGTTTATTTTTTCCATTCAAAAGAGGCTACTTAATATCAGAAGTATAATAGTTCGATACATTAGTTTATTTTTTCCATTCAAAAGAGGCTACTTAATATCAGAAGTATAATAGTTCAATACATTAGTTTATTTTTTCCATTCAAAAGAGGCTACTTAATATCAGAAGTATAATAGTTCGATACATTAGTTTATTTTTTCCATTCAAAAGAGGCTACTTAATATCAGAAGTATAATAGTTCAATACATTAGTTTATTTTTTCCATTCAAAAGAGGCTACTTAATATCAGAAGTATAATAGTTCAATACATTAGTTTATTTTTTCCATTCAAAAGAGGCTACTTAATATCAGAAGTATAATAGTTCAATACATTAGTTTATTTTTTCCATTCAAAAGAGGCTACTTAATATCAGAAGTATAATAGTTCAATACATTAGTTTATTTTTTCCATTCAAAAGAGGCTACTTAATATCAGAAGTATAATAGTTCAATACATTAGTTTATTTTTTCCATTCAAAAGAGGCTACTTAATATCAGAAGTATAATAGTTCGATACATTAGTTTATTTTTTCCATTCAAAAGAGGCTACTTAATATCAGAAGTATAATAGTTCGATACATTAGTTTATTTTTCCATTCAAAAGAGGCTACTTAATATCAGAAGTATAATAGTTCGATACATTAGTTTATTTTTTCCATTCAAAAGAGGCTACTTAATATCAGAAGTATAATAGTTCGATACATTAGTTTATTTTTTCCATTCAAAAGAGGCTACTTAATATCAGAAGTATAATAGTTCGATACATTAGTTTATTTTTTCCATTCAAAAGAGGCTACTTAATATCAGAAGTATAATAGTTCAATACATTAGTTTATTTTTTCCATTCAAAAGAGGCTACTTAATATCAGAAGTATAATAGTTCAATACATTAGTTTATTTTTTCCATTCAAAAGAGGCTACTTAATATCAGAAGTATAATAGTTCAATACATTAGTTTATTTTTTCCATTCAAAAGAGGCTACTTAATATCAGAAGTATAATAGTTCGATACATTAGTTTATTTTTTCCATTCAAAAGAGGCTACTTAATATCAGAAGTATAATAGTTCGATACATTAGTTTATTTTTTCCATTCAAAAGAGGCTACTTAATATCAGAAGTATAATAGTTCAATACATTAGTTTATTTTTTCCATTCAAAAGAGGCTACTTAATATCAGAAGTATAATAGTTCGATACATTAGTTTATTTTTTCCATTCAAAAGAGGCTACTTAATATCAGAAGTATAATAGTTCAATACATTAGTTTATTTTTTCCATTCAAAAGAGGCTACTTAATATCAGAAGTATAATAGTTCAATACATTAGTTTATTTTTTCCATTCAAAAGAGGCTACTTAATATCAGAAGTATAATAGTTCAATACATTAGTTTATTTTTTCCATTCAAAAGAGGCTACTTAATATCAGAAGTATAATAGTTCAATACATTAGTTTATTTTTTCCATTCAAAAGAGGCTACTTAATATCAGAAGTATAATAGTTCAATACATTAGTTTATTTTTTCCATTCAAAAGAGGCTACTTAATATCAGAAGTATAATAGTTCGATACATTAGTTTATTTTTTCCATTCAAAAGAGGCTACTTAATATCAGAAGTATAATAGTTCGATACATTAGTTTATTTTTCCATTCAAAAGAGGCTACTTAATATCAGAAGTATAATAGTTCGATACATTAGTTTATTTTTTCCATTCAAAAGAGGCTACTTAATATCAGAAGTATAATAGTTCGATACATTAGTTTATTTTTTCCATTCAAAAGAGGCTACTTAATATCAGAAGTATAATAGTTCAATACATTAGTTTATTTTTTCCATTCAAAAGAGGCTACTTAATATCAGAAGTATAATAGTTCGATACATTAGTTTATTTTTCCATTCAAAAGAGGCTACTTAATATCAGAAGTATAATAGTTCGATACATTAGTTTATTTTTTCCATTCAAAAGAGGCTACTTAATATCAGAAGTATAATAGTTCGATACATTAGTTTATTTTTTCCATTCAAAAGAGGCTACTTAATATCAGAAGTATAATAGTTCAATACATTAGTTTATTTTTTCCATTCAAAAGAGGCTACTTAATATCAGAAGTATAATAGTTCGATACATTAGTTTATTTTTTCCATTCAAAAGAGGCTACTTAATATCAGAAGTATAATAGTTCAATACATTAGTTTATTTTTTCCATTCAAAAGAGGCTACTTAATATCAGAAGTATAATAGTTCAATACATTAGTTTATTTTTTCCATTCAAAAGAGGCTACTTAATATCAGAAGTATAATAGTTCAATACATTAGTTTATTTTTTCCATTCAAAAGAGGCTACTTAATATCAGAAGTATAATAGTTCAATACATTAGTTTATTTTTTCCATTCAAAAGAGGCTACTTAATATCAGAAGTATAATAGTTCGATACATTAGTTTATTTTTTCCATTCAAAAGAGGCTACTTAATATCAGAAGTATAATAGTTCGATACATTAGTTTATTTTTCCATTCAAAAGAGGCTACTTAATATCAGAAGTATAATAGTTCGATACATTAGTTTATTTTTTCCATTCAAAAGAGGCTACTTAATATCAGAAGTATAATAGTTCGATACATTAGTTTATTTTTTCCATTCAAAAGAGGCTACTTAATATCAGAAGTATAATAGTTCAATACATTAGTTTATTTTTTCCATTCAAAAGAGGCTACTTAATATCAGAAGTATAATAGTTCAATACATTAGTTTATTTTTTCCATTCAAAAGAGGCTACTTAATATCAGAAGTATAATAGTTCAATACATTAGTTTATTTTTTCCATTCAAAAGAGGCTACTTAATATCAGAAGTATAATAGTTCGATACATTAGTTTATTTTTTCCATTCAAAAGAGGCTACTTAATATCAGAAGTATAATAGTTCAATACATTAGTTTATTTTTTCCATTCAAAAGAGGCTACTTAATATCAGAAGTATAATAGTTCAATACATTAGTTTATTTTTCCATTCAAAAGAGGCTACTTAATATCAGAAGTATAATAGTTCAATACATTAGTTTATTTTTCCATTCAAAAGAGGCTACTTAATATCAGAAGTATAATAGTTCAATACATTAGTTTATTTTTTCCATTCAAAAGAGGCTACTTAATATCAGAAGTATAATAGTTCGATACATTAGTTTATTTTTTCCATTCAAAAGAGGCTACTTAATATCAGAAGTATAATAGTTCAATACATTAGTTTATTTTTTCCATTCAAAAGAGGCTACTTAATATCAGAAGTATAATAGTTCAATACATTAGTTTATTTTTTCCATTCAAAAGAGGCTACTTAATATCAGAAGTATAATAGTTCAATACATTAGTTTATTTTTCCATTCAAAAGAGGCTACTTAATATCAGAAGTATAATAGTTTAATACATTAGTTTATTTTTTCCATTCAAAAGAGGCTACTTAATATCAGAAGTATAATAGTTCGATACATTAGTTTATTTTTTCCATTCAAAAGAGGCTACTTAATATCAGAAGTATAATAGTTCAATACATTAGTTTATTTTTTCCATTCAAAAGAGGCTACTTAATATCAGAAGTATAATAGTTCGATACATTAGTTTATTTTTTCCATTCAAAAGAGGCTACTTAATATCAGAAGTATAATAGTTCAATACATTAGTTTATTTTTTCCATTCAAAAGAGGCTACTTAATATCAGAAGTATAATAGTTCGATACATTAGTTTATTTTTTCCATTCAAAAGAGGCTACTTAATATCAGAAGTATAATAGTTCAATACATTAGTTTATTTTTTCCATTCAAAAGAGGCTACTTAATATCAGAAGTATAATAGTTCGATACATTAGTTTATTTTTTCCATTCAAAAGAGGCTACTTAATATCAGAAGTATAATAGTTCGATACATTAGTTTATTTTTTCCATTCAAAAGAGGCTACTTAATATCAGAAGTATAATAGTTCAATACATTAGTTTATTTTTTCCATTCAAAAGAGGCTACTTAATATCAGAAGTATAATAGTTCGATACATTAGTTTATTTTTTCCATTCAAAAGAGGCTACTTAATATCAGAAGTATAATAGTTCGATACATTAGTTTATTTTTTCCATTCAAAAGAGGCTACTTAATATCAGAAGTATAATAGTTCAATACATTAGTTTATTTTTTCCATTCAAAAGAGGCTACTTAATATCAGAAGTATAATAGTTCGATACATTAGTTTATTTTTTCCATTCAAAAGAGGCTACTTAATATCAGAAGTATAATAGTTCAATACATTAGTTTATTTTTTCCATTCAAAAGAGGCTACTTAATATCAGAAGTATAATAGTTCGATACATTAGTTTATTTTTTCCATTCAAAAGAGGCTACTTAATATCAGAAGTATAATCGTTCCATACATTAGTTTATTTTTTCCATTCAAAAGAGGCTACTTAATATCAGAAGTATAATAGTTCAATACATTAGTTTATTTTTTCCATTCCAAAGAGGCTACTTAATATCAGAAGTATAATAGTTCAATACATTAGTTTATTTTTTCCATTCAAAAGAGGCTACTTAATATCAGAAGTATAATAGTTCAATACATTAGTTTATTTTTTCCATTCAAAAGAGGCTACTTAATATCAGAAGTATAATAGTTCAATACATTAGTTTATTTTTTCCATTCAAAAGAGGCTACTTAATATCAGAAGTATAATAGTTCGATACATTAGTTTATTTTTTCCATTCAAAAGAGGCTACTTAATATCAGAAGTATAATAGTTCAATACATTAGTTTATTTTTTCCATTCAAAAGAGGCTACTTAATATCAGAAGTATAATAGTTCAATACATTAGTTTTTTTTTTCCATTCAAAAGAGGCTACTTAATATCAGAAGTATAATAGTTCGATACATTAGTTTATTTTTCCATTCAAAAGAGGCTACTTAATATCAGAAGTATAATAGTTCAATACATTAGTTTATTTTTTCCATTCAAAAGAGGCTACTTAATATCAGAAGTATAATAGTTCGATACATTAGTTTATTTTTTCCATTCAAAAGAGGCTACTTAATATCAGAAGTATAATAGTTCGATACATTAGTTTATTTTTTCCATTCAAAAGAGGCTACTTAATATCAGAAGTATAATAGTTCGATACATTAGTTTATTTTTTCCATTCAAAAGAGGCTACTTAATATCAGAAGTATAATAGTTCGATACATTAGTTTATTTTTCCATTCAAAAGAGGCTACTTAATATCAGAAGTATAATAGTTCGATACATTAGTTTATTTTTCCATTCAAAAGAGGCTACTTAATATCAGAAGTATAATTGTTCAATACATTAGTTTATTTTTTTCATTCAAAAGAGGCTACTTAATATCAGAAGTATAATAGTTCGATACATTAGTTTATTTTTCCATTCAAAAGAGGCTACTTAATATCAGAAGTATAATAGTTCGATACATTAGTTTATTTTTTCCATTCAAAAGAGGCTACTTAATATCAGAAGTATAATAGTTCGATACATTAGTTTATTTTTTCCATTCAAAAGAGGCTACTTAATATCAGAAGTATAATAATTCGATACATTAGTTTATTTTTTCCATTCAAAAGAGGCTACTTAATATCAGAAGTATAATAGTTCAATACATTAGTTTATTTTTTCCATTCAAAAGAGGCTACTTAATATCAGAAGTATAATAGTTCGATACATTAGTTTATTTTTTCCATTCAAAAGAGGCTACTTAATATCAGAAGTATAATAGTTCAATACATTAGTTTATTTTTTCCATTCAAAAGAGGCTACTTAATATCAGAAGTATAATAGTTCAATACATTAGTTTATTTTTTCCATTCAAAAGAGGCTACTTAATATCAGAAGTATAATAGTTCGATACATTAGTTTATTTTTTCCATTCAAAAGAGGCTACTTAATATCAGAAGTATAATAGTTCAATACATTAGTTTATTTTTTCCATTCAAAAGAGGCTACTTAATATCAGAAGTATAATAGTTCAATACATTAGTTTATTTTTTCCATTCAAAAGAGGCTACTTAATATCAGAAGTATAATAGTTCGATACATTAGTTTATTTTTTCCATTCAAAAGAGGCTACTTAATATCAGAAGTATAATAGTTCGATACATTAGTTTATTTTTTCCATTCAAAAGAGGCTACTTAATATCAGAAGTATAATAGTTCCATACATTAGTTTATTCTTTCCATTCAAAAGAGGCTACTTAATATCAGAAGTATAATAGTTCGATACATTAGTTTATTTTTTCCATTCAAAAGAGGCTACTTAATATCAGAAGTATAATAGTTCGATACATTAGTTTATTTTTTCCATTCAAAAGAGGCTACTTAATATCAGAAGTATAATAGTTCGATACATTAGTTTATTTTTTCCATTCAAAAGAGGCTACTTAATATCAGAAGTATAATAGTTCAATACATTAGTTTATTTTTTCCATTCAAAAGAGGCTACTTAATATCAGAAGTATAATAGTTCGATACATTAGTTTATTTTTTCCATTCAAAAGAGGCTACTTAATATCAGAAGTATAATAGTTCAATACATTAGTTTAATTTTTCCATTCAAAAGAGGCTACTTAATATCAGAAGTATAATAGTTCGATACATTAGTTTATTTTTTCCATTCAAAAGAGGCTACTTAATATCAGAAGTATAATAGTTCAATACATTAGTTTATTTTTTCCATTGAAAAGAGGCTACTTAATATCAGAAGTATAATAGTTCGATACATTAGTTTATTTTTTCCATTCAAAAGAGGCTACTTAATATCAGAAGTATAATAGTTCAATACATTAGTTTATTTTTTCCATTCAAAAGAGGCTACTTAATATCAGAAGTATAATAGTTCAATACATTAGTTTATTTTTTCCATTCAAAAGAGGCTACTTAATATCAGAAGTATAATAGTTCGATACATTAGTTTATTTTTTCCATTCAAAAGAGGCTACTTAATATCAGAAGTATAATAGTTCGATACATTAGTTTATTTTTCCATTCAAAAGAGGCTACTTAATATCAGAAGTATAATAGTTCGATACATTAGTTTATTTTTTCCATTCAAAAGAGGCTACTTAATATCAGAAGTATAATAGTTCGATACATTAGTTTATTTTTTCCATTCAAAAGAGGCTACTTAATATCAGAAGTATAATAGTTCAATACATTAGTTTATTTTTTCCATTCAAAAGAGGCTACTTAATATCAGAAGTATAATAGTTCGATACATTAGTTTATTTTTTCCATTCAAAAGAGGCTACTTAATATCAGAAGTATAATAGTTCAATACATTAGTTTATTTTTTCCATTCAAAAGAGGCTACTTAATATCAGAAGTATAATAGTTCAATACATTAGTTTATTTTTTCCATTCAAAAGAGGCTACTTAATATCAGAAGTATAATAGTTCGATACATTAGTTTATTTTTTCCATTCAAAAGAGGCTACTTAATATCAGAAGTATAATAGTTCGATACATTAGTTTATTTTTTCCATTCAAAAGAGGCTACTTAATATCAGAAGTATAATAGTTCAATACATTAGTTTATTTTTTCCATTCAAAAGAGGCTACTTAATATCAGAAGTATAATAGTTCGATACATTAGTTTATTTTTTCCATTCCAAAGAGGCTACTTAATATCAGAAGTATAATAGTTCGATACATTAGTTTATTTTTTCCATTCAAAAGAGGCTACTTAATATCAGAAGTATAATAGTTCGATACATTAGTTTATTTTTTCCATTCAAAAGAGGCTACTTAATATCAGAAGTATAATAGTTCAATACATTAGTTTATTTTTTCCATTCAAAAGAGGCTACTTAATATCAGAAGTATAATAGTTCGATACATTAGTTTATTTTTTCCATTCAAAAGAGGCTACTTAATATCAGAAGTATAATAGTTCAATACATTAGTTTATTTTTTCCATTCAAAAGAGGCTACTTAATATCAGAAGTATAAAAGTTCAATACATTAGTTTATTTTTTCCATTCAAAAGAGGCTACTTAATATCAGAAGTATAATAGTTCGATACATTAGTTTATTTTTTCCATTCAAAAGAGGCTACTTAATATCAGAAGTATAATAGTTCGATACATTAGTTTATTTTTTCCATTCAAAAGAGGCTACTTAATATCAGAAGTATAATAGTTCGATACATTAGTTTATTGTTTCCATTCAAAAGAGGCTACTTAATATCAGAAGTATAATAGTTCAATACATTAGTTTATTTTTTCCATTCAAAAGAGGCTACTTAATATCAGAAGTATAATAGTTCAATACATTAGTTTATTTTTTTCATTCAAAAGAGGCTACTTAATATCAGAAGTATAATAGTTCAATACATTAGTTTATTTTTTCCATTCAAAAGAGGCTACTTAATATCAGAAGTATAATAGTTCAATACATTAGTTTATTTTTTCCATTCAAAAGAGGCTACTTAATATCAGAAGTATAATAGTTCGATACATTAGTTTATTTTTTCCATTCAAAAGAGGCTACTTAATATCAGAAGTATAATAGTTCGATACATTAGTTTATTTTTTCCATTCAAAAGAGGCTACTTAATATCAGAAGTATAATAGTTCAATACATTAGTTTATTTTTTCCATTCAAAAGAGGCTACTTAATATCAGAAGTATAATAGTTCAATACATTAGTTTATTTTTTCCATTCAAAAGAGGCTACTTAATATCAGAAGTATAATAGTTCGATACATTAGTTTATTTTTTCCATTCAAAAGAGGCTACTTAATATCAGAAGTATAATAGTTCAATACATTAGTTTATTTTTTCCATTCAAAAGAGGCTACTTAATATCAGAAGTATAATAGTTCGATACATTAGTTTATTTTTCCATTCAAAAGAGGCTACTTAATATCAGAAGTATAATAGTTCGATACATTAGTTTATTTTTCCATTCAAAAGAGGCTACTTAATATCAGAAGTATAATAGTTCGATACATTAGTTTATTTTTTCAATTCAAAAGAGGCTACTTAATATCAGAAGTATAATAGTTCGATACATTAGTTTATTTTTTCCATTCAAAAGAGGCTACTTAATATCAGAAGTATAATAGTTCGATACATTAGTTCATTTTTCCATTCAAAAGAGGCTACTTAATATCAGAAGTATAATAGTTCGATACATTAGTTTATTTTTCCATTCAAAAGAGGCTACTTAATATCAGAAGTATAATAGTTCGATACATTAGTTTATTTTTTCCATTCAAAAGAGGCTACTTAATATCAGAAGTATAATAGTTTAATACATTAGTGTATTTTTTCCATTCAAAAGAGGCTACTTAATATCAGAAGTATAATAGTTCAATACATTAGTTTATTTTTTCCATTCAAAAGAGGCTACTTAATATCAGAAGTATAATAGTTCAATACATTAGTTTATTTTTTCCATTCAAAAGAGGCTACTTAATATCAGAAGTATAATAGTTCGATACATTAGTTTATTTTTTCCATTCAAAAGAGGCTACTTAATATCAGAAGTATAATAGTTCGATACATTAGTTTATTTTTTCCATTCAAAAGAGGCTACTTAATATCAGAAGTATAATAGTTCGATACATTAGTTTATTTTTTCCATTCAAAAGAGGCTACTTAATATCAGAAGTATAATAGTTCGATACATTAGTTTATTTTTCCATTCAAAAGAGGCTACTTAATATCAGAAGTATAATAGTTCGATACATTAGTTTATTTTTCCATACAAAAGAGGCTACTTAATATCAGAAGTATAATAGTTCAATACATTAGTTTATTTTTTCCATTCAAAAGAGGCTACTTAATATCAGAAGTATAATAGTTCGATACATTAGTTTATTTTTCCATTCAAAAGAGGCTACTTAATATCAGAAGTATAATAGTTCGATACATTAGTTTATTTTTTCCATTCAAAAGAGGCTACTTAATATCAGAAGTATAATAGTTCGATACATTAGTTTATTTTTTCCATTCAAAAGAGGCTACTTAATATCAGAAGTATAATAGTTCGATACATTAGTTTATTTTTTCCATTCAAAAGAGGCTACTTAATATCAGAAGTATAATAGTTCAATACATTAGTTTATTTTTTCCATTCAAAAGAGGCTACTTAATATCAGAAGTATAATAGTTCGATACATTAGTTTATTTTTTCCATTCAAAAGAGGCTACTTAATATCAGAAGTATAATAGTTCAATACATTAGTTTATTTTTTCCATTCAAAAGAGGCTACTTAATATCAGAAGTATAATAGTTCAATACATTAGTTTATTTTTTCCATTCAAAAGAGGCTACTTAATATCAGAAGTATAATAGTTCGATACATTAGTTTATTTTTTCCATTCAAAAGAGGCTACTTAATATCAGAAGTATAATAGTTCAATACATTAGTTTATTTTTTCCATTCAAAAGAGGCTACTTAATATCAGAAGTATAATAGTTCAATACATTAGTTTATTTTTTCCATTCAAAAGAGGCTACTTAATATCAGAAGTATAATAGTTCGATACATTAGTTTATTTTTTCCATTCAAAAGAGGCTACTTAATATCAGAAGTATAATAGTTCGATACATTAGTTTATTTTTTCCATTCAAAAGAGGCTACTTAATATCAGAAGTATAATAGTTCCATACATTAGTTTATTTTTTCCATTCAAAAGAGGCTACTTAATATCAGAAGTATAATAGTTCGATACATTAGTTTATTTTTTCCATTCAAAAGAGGCTACTTAATATCAGAAGTATAATAGTTCGATACATTAGTTTATTTTTTCCATTCAAAAGAGGCTACTTAATATCAGAAGTATAATAGTTCCATACATTAGTTTATTTTTTCCATTCAAAAGAGGCTACTTAATATCAGAAGTATAATAGTTCAATACATTAGTTTATTTTTTCCATTCAAAAGAGGCTACTTAATATCAGAAGTATAATAGTTCGATACATTAGTTTATTTTTTCCATTCAAAAGAGGCTACTTAATATCAGAAGTATAATAGTTCGATACATTAGTTTATTTTTTCCATTCAAAAGAGGCTACTTAATATCAGAAGTATAATAGTTCAATACATTAGTTTATTTTTTCCATTCAAAAGAGGCTACTTAATATCAGAAGTATAATAGTTCGATACATTAGTTTATTTTTTCCATTCAAAAGAGGCTACTTAATATCAGAAGTATAATAGTTCAATACATTAGTTTATTTTTTCCATTCAAAAGAGGCTACTTAATATCAGAAGTATAATAGTTCAATACATTAGTTTATTGTTTCCATTCAAAAGAGGCTACTTAATATCAGAAGTATAATAGTTCGATACATTAGTTTATTTTTTCCATTCAAAAGAGGCTACTATATATCAGAAGTATAATAGTTCAATACATTAGTTTATTTTTTCCATTCAAAAGAGGCTACTTAATATCAGAAGTATAATAGTTCAATACATTAGTTTATTTTTTCCATTCAAAAGAGGCTACTTAATATCAGAAGTATAATAGTTCGATACATTAGTTTATTTTTTCCATTCAAAAGAGGCTACTTAATATCAGAAGTATAATAGTTCGATACATTAGTTTATTTTTTCCATTCAAAAGAGGCTACTTAATATCAGAAGTATAATAGTTCAATACATTAGTTTATTTTTTCCATTCAAAAGAGGCTACTTAATATCAGAAGTATAATAGTTCGATACATTAGTTTATTTTTTCCATTCAAAAGAGGCTACTTAATATCAGAAGTATAATAGTTCGATACATTAGTTTATTTTTTCCATTCAAAAGAGGCTACTGTATATCAGAAGTATAATAGTTCGATACATTAGTTTATTTTTTCCATTCAAAAGAGGCTACTTAATATCAGAAGTATAATAGTTCAATACATTAGTTTATTTTTTCCATTCAAAAGAGGCTACTTAATATCAGAAGTATAATAGTTCGATACATTAGTTTATTTTTTCCATTCAAAAGAGGCTACTTAATATCAGAAGTATAATAGTTCAATACATTAGTTTATTTTTTCCATTCAAAAGAGGCTACTTAATATCAGAAGTATAATAGTTTAATACATTAGTTTATTTTTTCCATTCAAAAGAGGCTACTTAATATCAGAAGTATAATAGTTCGATACATTAGTTTATTTTTTCCATTCAAAAGAGGCTACTTAATATCAGAAGTATAATAGTGTAATACATTAGTTTATTTTTTCCATTCAAAAGAGGCTACTTAATATCAGAAGTATAATAGTTCAATACATTAGTTTATTTTTTCCATTCAAAAGAGGCTACTTAATATCAGAAGTATAATAGTTTAATACATTAGTTTATTTTTTCCATTCAAAAGAGGCTACTTAATATCAGAAGTATAATAGTTCAATACATTAGTTTATTTTTTCCATTCAAAAGAGGCTACTTAATATCAGAAGTATAATAGTTCGATACATTAGTTTATTTTTTCCATTCAAAAGAGGCTACTTAATATCAGAAGTATAATAGTTCAATACATTAGTTTATTTTTTCCATTCAAAAGAGGCTACTTAATATCAGAAGTATAATAGTTCGATACATTAGTTTATTTTTCCATTCAAAAGAGGCTACTTAATATCAGAAGTATAATAGTTCAATACATTAGTTTATTTTTTCCATTCAAAAGAGGCTACTTAATATCAGAAGTATAATAGTTCGATACATTAGTTTATTTTTCCATTCAAAAGAGGCTACTTAATATCAGAAGTATAATAGTTCAATACATTAGTTTATTTTTTCCATTCAAAAGAGGCTACTTAATATCAGAAGTATAATAGTTTAATACATTAGTTTATTTTTTCCATTCAAAAGAGGCTACTTAATATCAGAAGTATAATAGTTCAATACATTAGTTTATTTTTTCCATTCAAAAGAGGCTACTTAATATCAGAAGTATAATAGTTTAATACATTAGTTTATTTTTTCCATTCAAAAGAGGCTACTTAATATCAGAAGTATAATAGTTCAATACATTAGTTTATTTTTTCCATTCAAAAGAGGCTACTTAATATCAGAAGTATAATAGTTCGATACATTAGTTTATTTTTTCCATTCAAAAGAGGCTACTTAATATCAGAAGTATAATAGTTCGATACATTAGTTTATTTTTCCATTCAAAAGAGGCTACTTAATATCAGAAGTATAATAGTTCAATACATTAGTTTATTTTTCCATTCAAAAGAGGCTACTTAATATCAGAAGTATAATAGTTCGATACATTAGTTTTTTTTCCATTCAAAAGAGGCTACTTAATATCAGAAGTATAATAGTTTAATACATTAGTTTATTTTTTCCATTCAAAAGAGGCTACTTAATATCAGAAGTATAATAGTTCAATACATTAGTTTATTTTTTCCATTCAAAAGAGGCTACTTAATATCAGAAGTATTATAGTTTAATACATTAGTTTATTTTTTCCATTCAAAAGAGGCTACTTAATATCAGAAGTATAATAGTTCAATACATCAGTTTATTTTTTCCATTCAAAAGAGGCTACTTAATATCAGAAGTATAATAGTTTAATACATTAGTTTATTTTTTCCATTCAAAAGAGGCTACTTAATATCAGAAGTATAATAGTTCAATACATTAGTTTATTTTTTCCATTCAAAAGAGGCTACTTAATATCAGAAGTATAATAGTTCGATACATTAGTTTATTTTTCCATTCAAAAGAGGCTACTTAATATCAGAAGTATAATAGTTTAATACATTAGTTTATTTTTTCCATTCAAAAGAGGCTACTTAATATCAGAAGTATAATAGTTCAATACATTAGTTTATTTTTTCCATTCAAAAGAGGCTACTTAATATCAGAAGTATAATAGTTCGATACATTAGTTTATTTTTTTCATTCAAAAGAGGCTACTTAATATCAGAAGTATAATAGTTTAATACATTAGTTTATTTTTTCCATTCAAAAGAGGCTACTTAATATCAGAAGTATAATAGTTCGATACATTAGTTTATTTTTCCATTCAAAAGAGGCTACTTAATATCAGAAGTATAATAGTTCAATACATTAGTTTATTTTTTCCATTCAAAAGAGGCTACTTAATATCAGTTGTATAATAGTTCGATACATTAGTTTATTTTTTCCATTCAAAAGAGGCTACTTAATATCAGAAGTATAATAGTTCGATACATTAGTTTATTTTTCCATTCAAAAGAGGCTACTTAATATCAGAAGTATAATAGTTTAATACATTAGTTTATTTTTCCATTCAAAAGAGGCTACTTAATATCAGAAGTATAATAGTTTAATACATTAGTTTATTTTTTCCATTCAAAAGAGGCTACTTAATATCAGAAGTATAATAGTTCGATACATTAGTTTATTTTTTCCATTCAAAAGAGGCTACTTAATATCAGAAGTATAATAGTTCGATACATTAGTTTATTTTTCCATTCAAAAGAGGCTACTTAATATCAGAAGTATAATAGTTCGATACATTAGTTTATTTTTTCCATTCAAAAGAGGGTACTGTATATCAGAAGTATAATAGTTCGATACATTAGTTTATTTTTCCATTCAAAAGAGGCTACTTAATATCAGAAGTATAATAGTTCAATACATTAGTTTATTTTTTCCATTCAAAAGAGGCTACTTAATATCAGAAGTATAATAGTTCAATACATTAGTTTATTTTTTCCATTCAAAAGAGGCTACTTAATATCAGAAGTATAATAGTTCGATACATTAGTTTATTTTTCCATTCAAAAGAGGCTACTTAATATCAGAAGTATAATAGTTTAATACATTAGTTTATTTTTTCCATTCAAAAGAGGCTACTTAATATCAGAAGTATAATAGTTCAATACATTAGTTTATTTTTTCCATTCAAAAGAGGCTACTTAATATCAGAAGTATAATAGTTCGATACATTAGTTTATTTTTCCATTCAAAAGAGGCTACTTAATATCAGAAGTATAATAGTTCAATACATTAGTTTATTTTTTCCATTCAAAAGAGGCTACTTAATATCAGAAGTATAATAGTTCGATACATTAGTTTATTTTTCCATTCAAAAGAGGCTACTTAATATCAGAAGTATAATAGTTCAATACATTAGTTTATTTTTTCCATTCAAAAGAGGCTACTTAATATCAGTTGTATAATAGTTCGATACATTAGTTTATTTTTTCCATTCAAAAGAGGCTACTTAATATCAGAAGTATAATAGTTCAATACATTAGTTTATTTTTTCCATTCAAAAGAGGCTACTTAATATCAGAAGTATAATAGTTTAATACATTAGTTTATTTTTTCCATTCAAAAGAGGCTACTTAATAGCAGAAGTATAATAGTTCAATACATTAGTTTATTTTTTCCATTCAAAAGAGGCTACTTAATATCAGAAGTATAATAGTTTAATACATTAGTTTATTTTTTCCATTCAAAAGAGGCTACTTAATATCAGAAGTATAATAGTTTAATACATTAGTTTATTTTTTCCATTCAAAAGAGGCTACTTAATATCAGAAGTATAATAGTTCGATACATTAGTTTATTTTTCCATTCAAAAGAGGCTACTTAATATCAGAAGTATAATAGTTCAATACATTAGTTTATTTTTTCCATTCAAAAGAGGCTACTTAATATCAGTTGTATAATAGTTCGATACATTAGTTTATTTTTTCCATTCAAAAGAGGCTACTTAATATCAGAAGTATAATAGTTTAATACATTAGTTTATTTTTCCATTCAAAAGAGGCTACTTAATATCAGAAGTATAATAGTTTAATACATTAGTTTATTTTTCCATTCAAAAGAGGCTACTTAATATCAGAAGTATAATAGTTTAATACATTAGTTTATTTTTTCCATTCAAAAGAGGCTACTTAATATCAGAAGTATAATAGTTCGATACATTAGTTTATTTTTTCCATTCAAAAGAGGCTACTTAATATCAGAAGTATAATAGTTCGATACATTAGTTTATTTTTCCATTCAAAAGAGGCTACTTAATATCAGAAGTATAATAGTTCGATACATTAGTTTATTTTTTCCATTCAAAAGAGGGTACTTAATATCAGAAGTATAATAGTTCGATACATTAGTTTATTTTTCCATTCAAAAGAGGCTACTTAATATCAGAAGTATAATAGTTCAATACATTAGTTTATTTTTTCCATTCAAAAGAGGCTACTTAATATCAGAAGTATAATAGTTCAATACATTAGTTTATTTTTTCCATTCAAAAGAGGCTACTTAATATCAGAAGTATAATAGTTCGATACATTAGTTTATTTTTCCATTCAAAAGAGGCTACTTAATATCAGAAGTATAATAGTTTAATACATTAGTTTATTTTTTCCATTCAAAAGAGGCTACTTAATATCAGAAGTATAATAGTTCAATACATTAGTTTATTTTTTCCATTCAAAAGAGGCTACTTAATATCAGAAGTATAATAGTTCGATACATTAGTTTATTTTTCCATTCAAAAGAGGCTACTTAATATCAGAAGTATAATAGTTCAATACATTAGTTTATTTTTTCCATTCAAAAGAGGCTACTTAATATCAAAAGTATAATAGTTCGATACATTAGTTTATTTTTCCATTCAAAAGAGGCTACTTAATATCAGAAGTATAATAGTTCAATACATTAGTTTATTTTTTCCATTCAAAAGAGGCTACTTAATATCAGAAGTATAATAGTTCGATACATTAGTTTATTTTTTCCATTCAAAAGAGGCTACTTAATATCAGAAGTATAATAGTTTAATACATTAGTTTATTTTTTCCATTCAAAAGAGGCTACTTAATATCAGAAGTATAATAGTTCGATACATTAGTTTATTTTTTCCATTCAAAAGAGGCTACTTAATATCAGAAGTATAATAGTTTAATACATTAGTTTATTTTTTCCATTCAAAAGAGGCTACTTAATAGCAGAAGTATAATAGTTCAATACATTAGTTTATTTTTTCCATTCAAAAGAGGCTACTTAATATCAGAAGTATAATAGTTTAATACATTAGTTTATTTTTTCCATTCAAAAGAGGCTACTTAATATCAGAAGTATAATAGTTCAATACATTAGTTTATTTTTTCCATTCAAAAGAGGCTACTTAATATCAGAAGTATAATAGTTTAATACATTAGTTTATTTTTTCCATTCAAAAGAGGCTACTTAATATCAGAAGTATAATAGTTCAATACATTAGTTTATTTTTTCCATTCAAAAGAGGCTACTTAATATCAGAAGTATAATAGTTCAATACATTAGTTTATTTTTTCCATTCAAAAGAGGCTACTTAATATCAGAAGTATAATAGTTTAATACATTAGTTTATTTTTTCCATTCAAAAGAGGCTACTTAATATCAGAAGTATAATAGTTTAATACATTAGTTTATTTTTTCCATTCAAAAGAGGCTACTTAATATCAGAAGTATAATAGTTCGATACATTAGTTTATTTTTTCCATTCAAAAGAGGCTACTTAATATCAGAAGTATAATAGTTCAATACATTAGTTTATTTCTTCATTCAAAAGAGGCTACTTAATATCAGAAGTATAATAGTTCGATACATTAGTTTATTTTTCCATTCAAAAGAGGCTACTTAATATCAGAAGTATAATAGTTCAATACATTAGTTTATTTTTTCCATTCAAAAGAGGCTACTTAATATCAGAAGTATAATAGTTCGATACATTAGTTTATTTTTTCCATTCAAAAGAGGCTACTTATATCAGAAGTATAATAGTTTAATACATTAGTTTATTTTTTCCATTCAAAAGAGGCTACTTAATATCAGAAGTATAATAGTTCGATACATTAGTTTATTTTTTCCATTCAAAAGAGGCTACTTAATATCAGAAGTATAATAGTTCAATACATTAGTTTATTTTTTCCATTCAAAAGAGGCTACTTAATATCAGAAGTATAATAGTTCGATACATTAGTTTATTTTTCCATTCAAAAGAGGCTACTTAATATCAGAAGTATAATAGTTCAATACATTAGTTTATTTTTCCATTCAAAAGAGGCTACTTAATATCAGAAGTATAATAGTTCGATACATTAGTTTATTTTTCCATTCAAAAGAGGCTACTTAATATCAGAAGTATAATAGTTCAATACATTAGTTTATTTTTTCCATTCAAAAGAGGCTACTTAATATCAGAAGTATAATAGTTCGATACATTAGTTTATTTTTTCCATTCAAAAGAGGCTACTTAATATCAGAAGTATAATAGTTTAATACATTAGTTTATTTTTTCCATTCAAAAGAGGCTACTTAATATCAGAAGTATAATAGTTCGATACATTAGTTTATTTTTTCCATTCAAAAGAGGCTACTTAATATCAGAAGTATAATAGTTTAATACATTAGTTTATTTTTTCCATTCAAAAGAGGCTACTTAATATCAGAAGTATAATAGTTCAATACATTAGTTTTTTTTTCCATTCAAAAGAGGCTACTTAATATCAGAAGTATAATAGTTTAATACATTAGTTTATTTTTTCCATTCAAAAGAGGCTACTTAATATCAGAAGTATAATAGTTCAATACATTAGTTTATTTTTTCCATTCAAAAGAGGCTACTTAATATCAGAAGTATAATAGTTCGATACATTAGTTTATTTTTCCATTCAAAAGAGGCTACTTAATATCAGAAGTATAATAGTTTAATACATTAGTTTATTTTTTCCATTCAAAAGAGGCTACTTAATATCAGAAGTATAATAGTTCGATACATTAGTTTATTTTTTCCATTCAAAAGAGGCTACTTAATATCAGAAGTATAATAGTTCGATACATTAGTTTATTTTTTCCATTCAAAAGAGGCTACTTAATATCAGAAGTATAATAGTTCGATACATTAGTTTATTTTTCCATTCAAAAGAGGCTACTTAATATCAGAAGTATAATAGTTCGATACATTAGTTTATTTTTCCATTCAAAAGAGGCTACTTAATATCAGAAGTATAATAGTTCAATACATTAGTTTATTTTTTCCATTCAAAAGAGGCTACTTAATATCAGAAGGATAATAGTTCAATACATTAGTTTATTTTTTCCATTCAAAAGAGGCTACTTAATATCAGAAGTATAATAGTTCAATACATTAGTTTATTTTTTCCATTCAAAAGAGGCTACTTAATATCAGAAGTATAATAGTTCGATACATTAGTTTATTTTTTCCATTCAAAAGAGGCTACTTAATATCAGAAGTATAATAGTTCGATACATTAGTTTATTTTTTCCATTCAAAAGAGGCTACTTAATATCAGAAGTATAATAGTTCGATACATTAGTTTATTTTTCCATTCAAAAGAGGCTACTTAATATCAGAAGTATAATAGTTCGATACATTAGTTTATTTTTCCATTCAAAAGAGGCTACTTAATATCAGAAGTATAATAGTTCAATACATTAGTTTATTTTTTCCATTCAAAAGAGGCTACTTAATATCAGAAGGATAATAGTTCAATACATTAGTTTATTTTTTCCATTCAAAAGAGGCTACTTAATATCAGAAGTATAATAGTTCAATACATTAGTTTATTTTTTCCATTCAAAAGAGGCTACTTAATATCAGAAGTATAATAGTTCGATACATTAGTTTATTTTTTCCATTCAAAAGAGGCTACTTAATATCAGAAGTATAATTGTTCGATACATTAGTTTATTTTTCCATTCAAAAGAGGCTACTTAATATCAGAAGTATAATAGTTCGATACATTAGTTTATTTTTTCCATTCAAAAGAGGCTACTTAATATCAGAAGTATAATAGTTCGATACATTAGTTTATTTTTTCCATTCAAAAGAGGCTACTTAATATCAGAAGTATAATAGTTCGATACATTAGTTTATTTTTCCATTCAAAAGAGGCTACTTAATATCAGAAGTATAATAGTTCGATACATTAGTTTATTTTTCCATTCAAAAGAGGCTACTTAATATCAGAAGTATAATAGTTCGATACATTAGTTTATTTTTCCATTCAAAAGAGGCTACTTAATATCAGAAGTATAATAGTTCGATACATTAGTTTATTTTTTCCATTCAAAAGAGGCTACTTAATATCAGAAGTATAATAGTTTAATACATTAGTTTATTTTTTCCATTCAAAAGAGGCTACTTAATATCAGAAGTATAATAGTTCGATACATTAGTTTATTTTTTCCATTCAAAAGAGGCTACTTAATATCAGAAGTATAATAGTTTAATACATTAGTTTATTTTTTCCATTCAAAAGAGGCTACTTAATATCAGAAGTATAATAGTTCGATACATTAGTTTATTTTTTCCATTCAAAAGAGGCTACTTAATATCAGAAGTATAATAGTTTAATACATTAGTTTATTTTTTCCATTCAAAAGAGGCTACTTAATATCAGAAGTATAATAGTTCAATACATTAGTTTATTTTTTCCATTCAAAAGAGGCTACTTAATATCAGAAGTATAATAGTTCAATACATTAGTTTATTTTTTCCATTCAAAAGAGGCTACTTAATATCAGAAGTATAATAGTTCGATACATTAGTTTATTTTTTCCATTCAAAAGAGGCTACTTAATATCAGAAGTATAATAGTTTCATACATTAGTTTATTTTTTCCATTCAAAAGAGGCTACTTAATATCAGAAGTATAATAGTTCAATACATTAGTTTATTTTTTCCATTCAAAAGAGGCTACTTAATATCAGAAGTATAATAGTTCGATACATTAGTTTATTTTTCCATTCAAAAGAGGCTACTTAATATCAGAAGTATAATAGTTTAATACATTAGTTTATTTTTTCCATTCAAAAGAGGCTACTTAATATCAGAAGTATAATAGTTCTATACATTAGTTTATTTTTTCCATTCAAAAGAGGCTACTTAATATCAGAAGTATAATAGTTCAATACATTAGTTTATTTTTTCCATTCAAAAGAGGCTACTTAATATCAGAAGTATAATAGTTCGATACATTAGTTTATTTTTTCCATTCAAAAGAGGCTACTTAATATCAGAAGTATAATAGTTCGATACATTAGTTTATTTTTCCATTCAAAAGAGGCTACTTAATATCAGAAGTATAATAGTTCGATACATTAGTTTATTTTTCCATTCAAAAGAGGCTACTTAATATCAGAAGTATAATAGTTCGATACATTAGTTTATTTTTCCATTCAAAAGAGGCTACTTAATATCAGAAGTATAATAGTTCGATACATTAGTTTATTTTTTCCATTCAAAAGAGGCTACTTAATATCAGAAGTATAATAGTTCGATACATTAGTTTATTTTTTCCATTCAAAAGAGGCTACTTAATATCAGAAGTATAATAGTTCAATACATTAGTTTATTTTTTCATTCAAAAGAGGCTACTTAATATCAGAAGTATAATAGTTCGATACATTAGTTTATTTTTCCATTCAAAAGAGGCTACTTAATATCAGAAGTATAATAGTTCAATACATTAGTTTATTTTTTCCATTCAAAAGAGGCTACTTAATATCAGAAGTATAATAGTTCGATACATTAGTTTATTTTTTCCATTCAAAAGAGGCTACTTAATATCAGAAGTATAATAGTTTAATACATTAGTTTATTTTTTCCATTCAAAAGAGGCTACTTAATATCAGAAGTATAATAGTTCAATACATTAGTTTATTTTTTCCATTCAAAAGAGGCTACTTAATATCAGAAGTATAATAGTTCGATACATTAGTTTATTTTTTCCATTCAAAAGAGGCTACTTAATATCAGAAGTATAATAGTTCAATACATTAGTTTATTTTTCCATTCAAAAGAGGCTACTTAATATCAGAAGTATAATAGTTCAATACATTAGTTTATTTTTTCCATTCAAAAGAGGCTACTTAATATCAGAAGTATAATAGTTCGATACATTAGTTTATTTTTTCCATTCAAAAGAGGCTACTTAATATCAGAAGTATAATAGTTTAATACATTAGTTTATTTTTTCCATTCAAAAGAGGCTACTTAATATCAGAAGTATAATAGTTCAATACATTAGTTTATTTTTTCCATTCAAAAGAGGCTACTTAATATCAGAAGTATAATAGTTCAATACATTAGTTTATTTTTTCCATTCAAAAGAGGCTACTTAATATCAGAAGTATAATAGTTCGATACATTAGTTTATTTTTCCATTCAAAAGAGGCTACTTAATATCAGAAGTATAATAGTTCAATACATTAGTTTATTTTTTCCATTCAAAAGAGGCTACTTAATATCAGAAGTATAATAGTTCGATACATTAGTTTATTATTTCCATTCAAAAGAGGCTACTTAATATCAGAAGTATAATAGTTTAATACATTAGTTTATTTTTTCCATTCAAAAGAGGCTACTTAATATCAGAAGTATAATAGTTCAATACATTAGTTTATTTTTTCCATTCAAAAGAGGCTACTTAATATCAGAAGTATAATAGTTCGATACATTAGTTTATTTTTTCCATTCAAAAGAGGCTACTTAATATCAGAAGTATAATAGTTCAATACATTAGTTTATTTTTCCATTCAAAAGAGGCTACTTAATATCAGAAGTATAATAGTTCAATACATTAGTTTATTTTTTCCATTCAAAAGAGGCTACTTAATATCAGAAGTATAATAGTTCGATACATTAGTTTATTTTTTCCATTCAAAAGAGGCTACTTAATATCAGAAGTATAATAGTTTAATACATTAGTTTATTTTTTCCATTCAAAAGAGGCTACTTAATATCAGAAGTATAATAGTTCAATACATTAGTTTATTTTTTCCATTCAAAAGAGGCTACTTAATATCAGAAGTATAATAGTTCAATACATTAGTTTATTTTTTCCATTCAAAAGAGGCTACTTAATATCAGAAGTATAATAGTTCAATACATTAGTTTATTTTTCCATTCAAAAGAGGCTACTTAATATCAGAAGTATAATAGTTCAATACATTAGTTTATTTTTTCCATTCAAAAGAGGCTACTTAATATCAGAAGTATAATAGTTCAATACATTAGTTTATTTTTTCCATTCAAAAGAGGCTACTTAATATCAGAAGTATAATAGTTCAATACATTAGTTTATTTTTTCCATTCAAAAGAGGCTACTTAATATCAGAAGTATAATAGTTCGATACATTAGTTTATTTTTCCATTCAAAAGAGGCTACTTAATATCAGAAGTATAATAGTTCAATACATTAGTTTATTTTTTCCATTCAAAAGAGGCTACTTAATATCAGAAGTATAATAGTTCGATACATTAGTTTATTTTTTCCATTCAAAAGAGGCTACTTAATATCAGAAGTATAATAGTTCAATACATTAGTTTATTTTTTCCATTCAAAAGAGGCTACTTAATATCAGAAGTATAATAGTTCAATACATTAGTTTATTTTTCCATTCAAAAGAGGCTACTTAATATCAGAAGTATAATAGTTCAATACATTAGTTTATTTTTTCCATTCAAAAGAGGCTACTTAATATCAGAAGTATAATAGTTCAATACATTAGTTTATTTTTTCCATTCAAAAGAGGCTACTTAATATCAGAAGTATAATAGTTCAATACATTAGTTTATTTTTTCCATTCAAAAGAGGCTACTTAATATCAGAAGTATAATAGTTCGATACATTAGTTTATTTTTCCATTCAAAAGAGGCTACTTAATATCAGAAGTATAATAGTTCAATACATTAGTTTATTTTTTCCATTCAAAAGAGGCTACTTAATATCAGAAGTATAATAGTTCGATACATTAGTTTATTTTTTCCATTCAAAAGAGGCTACTTAATATCAGAAGTATAATAGTTCAATACATTAGTTTATTTTTTCCATTCAAAAGAGGCTACTTAATATCAGAAGTATAATAGTTCAATACATTAGTTTATTTTTCCATTCAAAAGAGGCTACTTAATATCAGAAGTATAATAGTTCAATACATTAGTTTATTTTTTCCATTCAAAAGAGGCTACTTAATATCAGAAGTATAATAGTTCAATACATTAGTTTATTTTTTCCATTCAAAAGAGGCTACTTAATATCAGAAGTATAATAGTTCAATACATTAGTTTATTTTTTCCATTCAAAAGAGGCTACTTAATATCAGAAGTATAATAGTTCGATACATTAGTTTATTTTTCCATTCAAAAGAGGCTACTTAATATCAGAAGTATAATAGTTCAATACATTAGTTTATTTTTTCCATTCAAAAGAGGCTACTTAATATCAGAAGTATAATAGTTCGATACATTAGTTTATTTTTTCCATTCAAAAGAGGCTACTTAATATCAGAAGTATAATAGTTTAATACATTAGTTTATTTTTTCCATTCAAAAGAGGCTACTTAATATCAGAAGTATAATAGTTCAATACATTAGTTTATTTTTTCCATTCAAAAGAGGCTACTTAATATCAGAAGTATAATAGTTCGATACATTAGTTTATTTTTTCCATTCAAAAGAGGCTACTTAATATCAGAAGTATAATAGTTCAATACATTAGTTTATTTTTCCATTCAAAAGAGGCTACTTAATATCAGAAGTATAATAGTTCAATACATTAGTTTATTTTTTCCATTCAAAAGAGGCTACTTAATATCAGAAGTATAATAGTTCGATACATTAGTTTATTTTTTCCATTCAAAAGAGGCTACTTAATATCAGAAGTATAATAGTTTAATACATTAGTTTATTTTTTCCATTCAAAAGAGGCTACTTAATATCAGAAGTATAATAGTTCAATACATTAGTTTATTTTTTCCATTCAAAAGAGGCTACTTAATATCAGAAGTATAATAGTTCAATACATTAGTTTATTTTTTCCATTCAAAAGAGGCTACTTAATATCAGAAGTATAATAGTTCAATACATTAGTTTATTTTTCCATTCAAAAGAGGCTACTTAATATCAGAAGTATAATAGTTCAATACATTAGTTTATTTTTTCCATTCAAAAGAGGCTACTTAATATCAGAAGTATAATAGTTCGATACATTAGTTTATTTTTTCCATTCAAAAGAGGCTACTTAATATCAGAAGTATAATAGTTCAATACATTAGTTTATTTTTTCCATTCAAAAGAGGCTACTTAATATCAGAAGTATAATAGTTCGATACATTAGTTTATTTTTCCATTCAAAAGAGGCTACTTAATATCAGAAGTATAATAGTTCAATACATTAGTTTATTTTTCCATTCAAAAGAGGCTACTTAATATCAGAAGTATAATAGTTCGATACATTAGTTTATTTTTCCATTCAAAAGAGGCTACTTAATATCAGAAGTATAATAGTTCAATACATTAGTTTATTTTTTCCATTCAAAAGAGGCTACTTAATATCAGAAGTATAATAGTTCGATACATTAGTTTATTTTTTCCATTCAAAAGAGGCTACTTAATATCAGAAGTATAATAGTTTAATACATTAGTTTATTTTTTCCATTCAAAAGAGGCTACTTAATATCAGAAGTATAATAGTTCGATACATTAGTTTATTTTTTCCATTCAAAAGAGGCTACTTAATATCAGAAGTATAATAGTTTAATACATTAGTTTATTTTTTCCATTCAAAAGAGGCTACTTAATATCAGAAGTATAATAGTTCAATACATTAGTTTATTTTTTCCATTCAAAAGAGGCTACTTAATATCAGAAGTATAATAGTTTAATACATTAGTTTATTTTTTCCATTCAAAAGAGGCTACTTAATATCAGAAGTATAATAGTTCAATACATTAGTTTATTTTTTCCATTCAAAAGAGGCTACTTAATATCAGAAGTATAATAGTTCGATACATTAGTTTATTTTTCCATTCAAAAGAGGCTACTTAATATCAGAAGTATAATAGTTTAATACATTAGTTTATTTTTTCCATTCAAAAGAGGCTACTTAATATCAGAAGTATAATAGTTCGATACATTAGTTTATTTTTTCCATTCAAAAGAGGCTACTTAATATCAGAAGTATAATAGTTCGATACATTAGTTTATTTTTTCCATTCAAAAGAGGCTACTTAATATCAGAAGTATAATAGTTCGATACATTAGTTTATTTTTCCATTCAAAAGAGGCTACTTAATATCAGAAGTATAATAGTTCGATACATTAGTTTATTTTTCCATTCAAAAGAGGCTACTTAATATCAGAAGTATAATAGTTCAATACATTAGTTTATTTTTTCCATTCAAAAGAGGCTACTTAATATCAGAAGGATAATAGTTCAATACATTAGTTTATTTTTTCCATTCAAAAGAGGCTACTTAATATCAGAAGTATAATAGTTCAATACATTAGTTTATTTTTTCCATTCAAAAGAGGCTACTTAATATCAGAAGTATAATAGTTCGATACATTAGTTTATTTTTTCCATTCAAAAGAGGCTACTTAATATCAGAAGTATAATTGTTCGATACATTAGTTTATTTTTCCATTCAAAAGAGGCTACTTAATATCAGAAGTATAATAGTTCGATACATTAGTTTATTTTTTCCATTCAAAAGAGGCTACTTAATATCAGAAGTATAATAGTTCGATACATTAGTTTATTTTTTCCATTCAAAAGAGGCTACTTAATATCAGAAGTATAATAGTTCGATACATTAGTTTATTTTTCCATTCAAAAGAGGCTACTTAATATCAGAAGTATAATAGTTCGATACATTAGTTTATTTTTCCATTCAAAAGAGGCTACTTAATATCAGAAGTATAATAGTTCAATACATTAGTTTATTTTTTCCATTCAAAAGAGGCTACTTAATATCAGAAGGATAATAGTTCAATACATTAGTTTATTTTTTCCATTCAAAAGAGGCTACTTAATATCAGAAGTATAATAGTTCAATACATTAGTTTATTTTTTCCATTCAAAAGAGGCTACTTAATATCAGAAGTATAATAGTTCGATACATTAGTTTATTTTTTCCATTCAAAAGAGGCTACTTAATATCAGAAGTATAATTGTTCGATACATTAGTTTATTTTTCCATTCAAAAGAGGCTACTTAATATCAGAAGTATAATAGTTCGATACATTAGTTTATTTTTTCCATTCAAAAGAGGCTACTTAATATCATAAGTATAATAGTTCGATACATTAGTTTATTTTTTCCATTCAAAAGAGGCTACTTAATATCAGAAGTATAATAGTTCGATACATTAGTTTATTTTTCCATTCAAAAGAGGCTACTTAATATCAGAAGTATAATAGTTCGATACATTAGTTTATTTTTCCATTCAAAAGAGGCTACTTAATATCAGAAGTATAATAGTTCGATACATTAGTTTATTTTTTCCATTCAAAAGAGGCTACTTAATATCAGAAGTATAATAGTTCGATACATTAGTTTATTTTTTCCATTCAAAAGAGGCTACTTAATATCAGAAGTATAATAGTTCGATACATTAGTTTATTTTTTCCATTCAAAAGAGGCTACTTAATATCAGAAGTATAATAGTTTAATACATTAGTTTATTTTTTCCATTCAAAAGAGGCTACTTAATATCAGAATTATAATAGTTCGATACATTAGTTTATTTTTTCCATTCCAAAGAGGCTACTTAATATCAGAAGTATAATAGTTTAATACATTAGTTTATTTTTTCCATTCAAAAGAGGCTACTTAATATCAGAAGTATAATAGTTCAATACATTAGTTTATTTTTTCCATTCAAAAGAGGCTACTTAATATCAGAAGTATAATAGTTCAATACATTAATTTATTTTTTCCATTCAAAAGAGGCTACTTAATATCAGAAGTATAATAGTTCGATACATTAGTTTATTTTTTCCATTCAAAAGAGGCTACTTAATATCAGAAGTATAATAGTTCGATATATTAGTTTATTTTTTCCATTCAAAAGAGGCTACTTAATATCAGAAGTATAATAGTTCAATACATTAGTTTATTTTTTCCATTCAAAAGAGGCTACTTAATATCAGAAGTATAATAGTTCAATACATTAGTTTATTTTTTCCATTCAAAAGAGGCTACTTAATATCAGAAGTATAATAGTTCAATACATTAGTTTATTTTTTCCATTCAAAAGAGGCTACTTAATATCAGAAGTATAATAGTTCGATACATTAGTTTATTTTTTCCATTCAAAAGAGGCTACTTAATATCAGAAGTATAATAGTTCGATACATTAGTTTATTTTTTCCATTCAAAAGAGGCTACTTAATATCAGAAGTATAATAGTTCGATACATTAGTTTATTTTTTCCATTCAAAAGAGGCTACTTAATATCAGAAGTATAATAGTTCAATACATTAGTTTATTTTTTCCATTCAAAAGAGGCTACTTAATATCAGAAGTATAATAGTTCAATACATTAGTTTATTTTTTCCATTCAAAAGAGGCTACTTAATATCAGAAGTATAATAGTTCGATACATTAGTTTATTTTTTCCATTCAAAAGAGGCTACTTAATATCAGAAGTATAATAGTTCGATACATTAGTTTATTTTTTCCATTCAAAAGAGGCTACTTAATATCAGAAGTATAATAGTTCAATACATTAGTTTATTTTTTCCATTCAAAAGAGGCTACTTATATCAGAAGTATAATAGTTCAATACATTAGTTTATTTTTTCCATTCAAAAGAGGCTACTTAATATCAGAAGTATAATAGTTCGATACATTAGATTATTTTTTCCATTCAAAAGAGGCTACTTAATATCAGAAGTATAATAGTTCAATACATTAGTTTATTTTTTCCATTCAAAAGAGGCTACTTAATATCAGAAGTATAATAGTTCAATACATTAGTTTATTTTTTCCATTCAAAAGAGGCTACTTAATATCAGAAGTATAATAGTTCAATACATTAGTTTATTTTTTCCATTCAAAAGAGGCTACTTAATATCAGAAGTATAATAGTTCGATACATTAGTTTATTTTTTCCATTCAAAAGAGGCTACTTAATATCAGAAGTATAATAGTTCGATACATTAGTTTATTTTTTCCATTCAAAAGAGGCTACTTAATATCAGAAGTATAATAGTTCAATACATTAGTTTATTTTTTCCATTCAAAAGAGGCTACTTAATATCAGAAGTATAATAGTTCAATACATTAGTTTATTTTTTCCATTCAAAAGAGGCTACTTAATATCAGAAGTATAATAGTTCAATACATTAGTATATTTTTTCCATTCAAAAGAGGCTACTTAATATCAGAAGTATAATAGTTCAATACATTAGTTTATTTTTTCCATTCAAAAGAGGCTACTTAATATCAGAAGTATAATAGTTCAATACATTAGTTTATTTTTCCATTCAAAAGAGGCTACTTAATATCAGAAGTATAATAGTTCGATACATTAGTTTATTTTTTCCATTCAAAAGAGGCTACTTAATATCAGAAGTATAATAGTTCAATACATTAGTTTATTTTTTCCATTCAAAAGAGGCTACTTAATATCAGAAGTATAATAGTTCGATACATTAGATTATTTTTTCCATTCAAAAGAGGCTACTTAATATCAGAAGTATAATAGTTCAATACATTAGTTTATTTTTTCCATTCAAAAGAGGCTACTTAATATCAGAAGTATAATAGTTCAATACATTAGTTTATTTTTTCCATTCAAAAGAGGCTACTTAATATCAGAAGTATAATAGTTCAATACATTAGTTTATTTTTTCCATTCAAAAGAGGCTACTTAATATCAGAAGTATAATAGTTCGATACATTAGTTTATTTTTTCCATTCAAAAGAGGCTACTTAATATCAGAAGTATAATAGTTCGATACATTAGTTTATTTTTTCCATTCAAAAGAGGCTACTTAATATCAGAAGTATAATAGTTCAATACATTAGTTTATTTTTTCCATTCAAAAGAGGCTACTTAATATCAGAAGTATAATAGTTCAATACATTAGTTTATTTTTTCCATTCAAAAGAGGCTACTTAATATCAGAAGTATAATAGTTCAATACATTAGTTTATTTTTTCCATTCAAAAGAGGCTACTTAATATCAGAAGTATAATAGTTCAATACATTAGTTTATTTTTTCCATTCAAAAGAGGCTACTTAATATCAGAAGTATAATAGTTCAATACATTAGTTTATTTTTCCATTCAAAAGAGGCTACTTAATATCAGAAGTATAATAGTTCGATACATTAGTTTATTTTTTCCATTCAAAAGAGGCTACTTAATATCAGAAGTATAATAGTTCAATACATTAGTTTATTTTTTCCATTCAAAAGAGGCTACTTAATATCAGAAGTATAATAGTTCAATACATTAGTTTATTTTTTCCATTCAAAAGAGGCTACTTAATATCAGAAGTATAATAGTTCAATACATTAGTTTATTTTTCCATTCAAAAGAGGCTACTTAATATCAGAAGTATAATAGTTCAATACATTAGTTTATTTTTCCATTCAAAAGAGGCTACTTAATATCAGAAGTATAATAGTTCAATACATTAGTTTATTTTTCCATTCAAAAGAGGCTACTTAATATCAGAAGTATAATAGTTCGATACATTAGTTTATTTTTTCCATTCAAAAGAGGCTACTTAATATCAGAAGTATAATAGTTCAATACATTAGTTTATTTTTCCATTCAAAAGAGGCTACTTAATATCAGAAGTATAATAGTTCGATACATTAGTTTATTTTTTCCATTCCAAAGAGGCTACTTAATATCAGAAGTATAATAGTTTAATACATTAGTTTATTTTTTCCATTCAAAAGAGGCTACTTAATATCAGAAGTATAATAGTTCAATACATTAGTTTATTTTTTCCATTCAAAAGAGGCTACTTAATATCAGAAGTATAATAGTTCAATACATTAATTTATTTTTTCCATTCAAAAGAGGCTACTTAATATCAGAAGTATAATAGTTCGATACATTAGTTTATTTTTTCCATTCAAAAGAGGCTACTTAATATCAGAAGTATAATAGTTCGATATATTAGTTTATTTTTTCCATTCAAAAGAGGCTACTTAATATCAGAAGTATAATAGTTCAATACATTAGTTTATTTTTTCCATTCAAAAGAGGCTACTTAATATCAGAAGTATAATAGTTCAATACATTAGTTTATTTTTTCCATTCAAAAGAGGCTACTTAATATCAGAAGTATAATAGTTCAATACATTAGTTTATTTTTTCCATTCAAAAGAGGCTACTTAATATCAGAAGTATAATAGTTCGATACATTAGTTTATTTTTTCCATTCAAAAGAGGCTACTTAATATCAGAAGTATAATAGTTCGATACATTAGTTTATTTTTTCCATTCAAAAGAGGCTACTTAATATCAGAAGTATAATAGTTCGATACATTAGTTTATTTTTTCCATTCAAAAGAGGCTACTTAATATCAGAAGTATAATAGTTCAATACATTAGTTTATTTTTTCCATTCAAAAGAGGCTACTTAATATCAGAAGTATAATAGTTCAATACATTAGTTTATTTTTTCCATTCAAAAGAGGCTACTTAATATCAGAAGTATAATAGTTCGATACATTAGTTTATTTTTTCCATTCAAAAGAGGCTACTTAATATCAGAAGTATAATAGTTCGATACATTAGTTTATTTTTTCCATTCAAAAGAGGCTACTTAATATCAGAAGTATAATAGTTCAATACATTAGTTTATTTTTTCCATTCAAAAGAGGCTACTTATATCAGAAGTATAATAGTTCAATACATTAGTTTATTTTTTCCATTCAAAAGAGGCTACTTAATATCAGAAGTATAATAGTTCGATACATTAGATTATTTTTTCCATTCAAAAGAGGCTACTTAATATCAGAAGTATAATAGTTCAATACATTAGTTTATTTTTTCCATTCAAAAGAGGCTACTTAATATCAGAAGTATAATAGTTCAATACATTAGTTTATTTTTTCCATTCAAAAGAGGCTACTTAATATCAGAAGTATAATAGTTCAATACATTAGTTTATTTTTTCCATTCAAAAGAGGCTACTTAATATCAGAAGTATAATAGTTCGATACATTAGTTTATTTTTTCCATTCAAAAGAGGCTACTTAATATCAGAAGTATAATAGTTCGATACATTAGTTTATTTTTTCCATTCAAAAGAGGCTACTTAATATCAGAAGTATAATAGTTCAATACATTAGTTTATTTTTTCCATTCAAAAGAGGCTACTTAATATCAGAAGTATAATAGTTCAATACATTAGTTTATTTTTTCCATTCAAAAGAGGCTACTTAATATCAGAAGTATAATAGTTCAATACATTAGTTTATTTTTCCATTCAAAAGAGGCTACTTAATATCAGAAGTATAATAGTTCGATACATTAGTTTATTTTTTCCATTCAAAAGAGGCTACTTAATATCAGAAGTATAATAGTTCAATACATTAGTTTATTTTTCCATTCAAAAGAGGCTACTTAATATCAGAAGTATAATAGTTCGATACATTAGTTTATTTTTTCCATTCAAAAGAGGCTACTTAATATCAGAAGTATAATAGTTCGATACATTAGTTTATTTTTTCCATTCAAAAGAGGCTACTTAATATCAGAAGTATAATAGTTCGATACATTAGTTTATTTTTCCATTCAAAAGAGGCTACTTAATATCAGAAGTATAATAGTTCGATACATTAGTTTATTTTTTCCATTCAAAAGAGGCTACTTAATATCAGAAGTATAATAGTTCGATACATTAGTTTATTTTTTCCATTCAAAAGAGGCTACTTAATATCAGAAGTATAATAGTTCAATACATTAGTTTATTTTTCCATTCAAAAGAGGCTACTTAATATCAGAAGTATAATAGTTCGATACATTAGTTTATTTTTTCCATTCAAAAGAGGCTACTTAATATCAGAAGTATAATAGTTCGATACATTAGTTTATTTTTTCCATTCAAAAGAGGCTACTTAATATCAGAAGTATAATAGTTCGATACATTAGTTTATTTTTCCATTCAAAAGAGGCTACTTAATATCAGAAGTATAATAGTTCGATACATTAGTTTATTTTTTCCATTCAAAAGAGGCTACTTAATATCAGAAGTATAATAGTTCGATACATTAGTTTATTTTTTCCATTCAAAAGAGGCTACTTAATATCAGAAGTATAATAGTTCGATACATTAGTTTATTTTTCCATTCAAAAGAGGCTACTTAATATCAGAAGTATAATAGTTCGATACATTAGTTTATTTTTCCATTCAAAAGAGGCTACTTAATATCAGAAGTATAATAGTTTAATACATTAGTTTATTTTTTCCATTCAAAAGAGGCTACTTAATATCAGAAGTATAATAGTTCGATACATTAGTTTATTTTTTCCATTCAAAAGAGGCTACTTAATATCAGAAGTATAATAGTTTAATACATTAGTTTATTTTTTCCATTCAAAAGAGGCTACTTAATATCAGAAGTATAATAGTTCGATACATTAGTTTATTTTTTCCATTCAAAAGAGGCTACTTAATATCAGAAGTATAATAGTTTTATACATTAGTTTATTTTTTCCATTCAAAAGAGGCTACTTAATATCAGAAGTATAATAGTTCAATACATTAGTTTATTTTTTCCATTCAAAAGAGGCTACTTAATATCAGAAGTATAATAGTTCAATACATTAGTTTATTTTTTCCATTCAAAAGAGGCTACTTAATATCAGAAGTATAATAGTTCGATACATTAGTTTATTTTTTCCATTCAAAAGAGGCTACTTAATATCAGAAGTATAATAGTTTAATACATTAGTTTATTTTTTCCATTCAAAAGAGGCTACTTAATATCAGAAGTATAATAGTTTAATACATTAGTTTATTTTTTCCATTCAAAAGAGGCTACTTAATATCAGAAGTATAATAGTTCAATACATTAGTTTATTTTTTCCATTCAAAAGAGGCTACTTAATATCAGAAGTATAATAGTTCGATACATTAGTTTTTTTTTTCCATTCAAAAGAGGCTACTTAATATCAGAAGTATAATAGTTTAATACATTAGTTTATTTTTTCCATTCAAAAGAGGCTACTTAATATCAGAAGTATAATAGTTCAATACATTAGTTTATTTTTTCCATTCAAAAGAGGCTACTTAATATCAGAAGTATAATAGTTCAATACATTAGTTTATTTTTTCCATTCAAAAGAGGCTACTTAATATCAGAAGTATAATAGTTCGATACATTAGTTTATTTTTTCCATTCAAAAGAGGCTACTTAATATCAGAAGTATAATAGTTCGATACATTAGTTTATTTTTCCATTCAAAAGAGGCTACTTAATATCAGAAGTATAATAGTTCGATACATTAGTTTATTTTTCCATTCAAAAGAGGCTACTTAATATCAGAAGTATAATAGTTCGATACATTAGTTTATTTTTCCATTCAAAAGAGGCTACTTAATATCAGAAGTATAATAGTTCGATACATTAGTTTATTTTTTCCATTCAAAAGAGGCTACTTAATATCAGAAGTATAATAGTTCGATACATTAGTTTATTTTTTCCATTCAAAAGAGGCTACTTAATATCAGAAGTATAATAGTTCGATACATTAGTTTATTTTTTCCATTCAAAAGAGGCTACTTAATATCAGAAGTATAATAGTTCAATACATTAGTTTATTTTTTCCATTCAAAAGAGGCTACTTAATATCAGAAGTATAATAGTTCGATACATTAGTTTATTTTTTCCATTCAAAAGAGGCTACTTAATATCAGAAGTATAATAGTTCGATACATTAGTTTATTTTTTCCATTCAAAAGAGGCTACTTAATATCAGAAGTATAATAGTTCGATACATTAGTTTATTTTTTCCATTCAAAAGAGGCTACTTAATATCAGAAGTATAATAGTTCAATACATTAGTTTATTTTTCCATTCAAAAGAGGCTACTTAATATCAGAAGTATAATAGTTCGATACATTAGTTTATTTTTTCCATTCAAAAGAGGCTACTTAATATCAGAAGTATAATAGTTCGATACATTAGTTTATTTTTTCCATTCAAAAGAGGCTACTTAATATCAGAAGTATAATAGTTCGATACATTAGTTTATTTTTTCCATTCAAAAGAGGCTACTTAATATCAGAAGTATAATAGTTCGATACATTAGTTTATTTTTTCCATTCAAAAGAGGCTACTTAATATCAGAAGTATAATAGTTCGATACATTAGTTTATTTTTTCCATTCAAAAGAGGCTACTTAATATCAGAAGTATAATAGTTCAATATATTAGTTTATTTTTTCCATTCAAAAGAGGCTACTTCATATCAGAAGTATAATAGTTCAATACATTAGTTTATTTTTTCCATTCAAAAGAGGCTACTTATATCAGAAGTATAATAGTTCAATACATTAGTTTATTTTTTCCATTCAAAAGAGGCTACTTAATATCAGAAGTATAATAGTTCGATACATTAGTTTATTGTTTCCATTCAAAAGAGGCTACTTAATATCAGAAGTATAATAGTTCAATACATTAGTTTATTTTTTCCATTCAAAAGAGGCTACTTAATATCAGAAGTATAATAGTTCAATACATTAGTTTATTTTTTCCATTCAAAAGAGGCTACTTAATATCAGAAGTATAATAGTTCAATACATTAGTTTATTTTTTCCATTCAAAAGAGGCTACTTAATATCAGAAGTATAATAGTTCGATACATTAGTTTATTTTTTCCATTCAAAAGAGGCTACTTAATATCAGAAGTATAATAGTTCAATACATTAGTTTATTTTTTCCATTCAAAAGAGGCTACTTAATATCAGAAGTATAATAGTTCAATACATTAGTTTATTTTTTCCATTCAAAAGAGGCTACTTAATATCAGAAGTATAATAGTTCGATACATTAGTTTATTTTTTCCATTCAAAAGAGGCTACTTAATATCAGAAGTATAATAGTTCAATACATTAGTTTATTTTTTCCATTCAAAAGAGGCTACTTAATATCAGAAGTATAATAGTTCAATACATTAGTTTATTTTTCCATTCAAAAGAGGCTACTTAATATCAGAAGTATAATAGTTCGATACATTAGTTTATTTTTTCCATTCAAAAGAGGCTACTTAATATCAGAAGTATAATAGTTCAATACATTAGTTTATTTTTCCATTCAAAAGAGGCTACTTAATATCAGAAGTATAATAGTTCGATACATTAGTTTATTTTTTCCATTCAAAAGAGGCTACTTAATATCAGAAGTATAATAGTTCGATACATTAGTTTATTTTTTCCATTCAAAAGAGGCTACTTAATATCAGAAGTATAATAGTTTAATACATTAGTTTATTTTTTCCATTCAAAAGAGGCTACTTAATATCAGAAGTATAATAGTTCAATACATTAGTTTATTTTTTCCATTCAAAAGAGGCTACTTAATATCAGAAGTATAATAGTTTAATACATTAGTTTATTTTTTCCATTCAAAAGAGGCTACTTAATATCAGAAGTATACTGAATAGTATCCCTTGCATATTATAATTATATATTTTTATATTTTGTGAGTTTTAACTGTACTAATTAAATGTTATAATTAGGGCTATGACAACATAATATTCTTCTTATTGTTTTGACTCTCGAGTATATATCCGACACAGACACAGTTAATCAACCGAGAACCACATCACTCTATATAAAAGCATATAATATATCAACGGATACACACTCGAGAGTCAAAACAATGAAAAGAGTATGCTGTTGTTATAACCCTAGTTATTATCTTCTAATTTAGTAGTCTTATTTTATTTATTCATTTTTTTAACATTATTGATTATTTGAGCCGGTATATTTTAAAACAATTTCAGCATAAACTAATCTATATTTATATACAAGTTTTTATACATCTTTAGTCTAAAATATTTATTATATTCAATTCAATGATTACCTGATATATCTATTAGATTCATTTCAAATAAATTTATTTTTCCTCATCTAATCTATTGAACTCGAATATACCAATTTTTTCTCCTTTATATGTATTTTGATATCTTCAAATTATGTCCAATAAATTTATTTATTTAAATTTTATCCATGAATGTATACTGTTATAATTAAGAAAGGGGGTGTATACTTTGTGAATGTAAGCAGTAGGAATTTTTGGAGGGAGGTGTGGTGAGGGAAGGAAGTAGAGGTGAGGGAGGAGGGGGATACGATTTCGTGTGGTTGTCACAATGGAGAGGGGTTGGTATTATTTTAACTTGGCAGTTATTTATTGGCCTAAGTTTCCTTTGATCTGAAGTAATATTATACTCTTATCATCGCTACTTCCTTATCTTAGGTTTTTATGTTTTTTTTTCTTGTGGCGACTTCCCCACTTTCTTTCAGAAGGTTAACCACACCCAATAATGTAATTTTGACTCCTGTTTCAATATCGATTGTTTTTGGTCTGATGAGGGGTTATCCTTGAAATGGGATTCCACTGAAACATGTATGCACATATGTAACCAATAATGTTTGTACAATAAACAGACTATATATCAGCTCTGTCCTGCATTGAGCACTCTTTAATAATCACGTGAGTTTCATAGGATTTACATCTAGGAAAACAATCGATACAACCATTACGTACACACACATATCTATAAAAGTGAAATTGTCTGTGTACGTGTGTGTCTGTGTGTGTACATTTCCCTACCAAACTACTCTGTCAATGTTCAGTCTACAGACTCGATATTTGAAATAAGGAGTATTGAGATTTGGGAAAATATTTTTAATCGGTTTTCAGCCAGAAATTTGACTGTTAACGGGTCAAAGTTCAACGATTTGTCCTTTGAAAACTCTACCAAACTCCTCCACCAATTTTGGATCTAAACACTTGAAATTTTACTTGGACGTAGATCAAATTTTTTGATTTGATTTTAGTCCAAAACAATAAATGTTAAGGGATCAAAATTGGGGTCAAAGTTGAAACAAAATTGACATCTACCGTCTCTATCAAATTACTCAGCCAATTTTTGATCTAAACATTAGAAGTTTTACATGAAGTGTATTCAGACATAGGGCTGCCAAGGGGTCAAAGTTCCAAAGATTTGACCTTTCCAGTCTCTAGCAAACTATTCAGCCAATTTTGGGTCTAAACATTTGAAAATTTACATAAAGTGTATTCAAAGATGCAGCAAGCTTTTTAATCAGTTTTTGGGCGAAAATTTGGCTGCCAAGAGGTCAATGTTGAAAGAGTTGACTTTTGCAGACTCTACCAAACTCCTCCGCCAATTTTGGGTCTAAACACTTGAAATTTTAGATATAGGTTACCTGGACATGAATCAAACTGTTTAAATATATATAAATACATATGCAAATAAAGTTATGAACAGTACATAGGGCCCGAGCAAAGCCGGGCGGAACTGCTAGTATATATCAAAGTTAAGATGGCAAGTTTTAATGCATTCACTACCGTAAATCTTGCTTTCTGCAATTGATAAAAAAAAAATGCTATCATGAAGAGCCTTCCCCTTTTTTCAGCCGCGACCAGGTTATTTTTTTAACTAAAAAGCAAATGTCTAATGACTGGCAGTTCAACTATGTCTCTGAAAGCCCAAACCACCACCCACCGGATTTGTCAAGCAAAACTTCCCACAGTCAGCGACAGCTAACTAACAAAATAAACAAATAAACGAGACAGCAAAAAAATTAGAGAAACAAAACAATTTTTTTTTAGAATTTAAATTCAAGCTAACCTAGTGACTGATTTGCAAAAAATAATTAAATAAATAAAAATAAATAATAAATAAATAAAAATAAACAATAAATAAATATAAATAAGAAGAAAAGAAAAAAAAGGATTTCGCTGATATAATTTAAAATTTAACAAATTATAATTAATTAAATTTAGCATTTAACTAACACTATCCACACAAATGCGGGTCCTTATACAGATAATCATGTTTTTTTTGTTGTTTTTTTTTTACCAGGGAGTGATCACTTATCAAGGCTCAAAGGCCACTCAAGGATAAGGGTTAATGAGTATCAGATAATACTTTGATGATCAGAAATGGTGGAAATAAGGTAGAATTTAATTACAGAGTAGAACGATGAAACTGTCGCCCTAGAAAAGACGACATGATTCCATTTCCATTTGATGGAAACCGTTTTTCTTTTTTTTTTTTTGTTGCAGACTATCTACCAGTTGGTTAGTTGTGTACAAATCCCAAGAACTTCTATCATGTCTGAAAGTAACGCAATGTTCAACGAGAGAGATCGGAGATGTGCCGCTGTACAACTCATGCTCTCTACCGATGCAAGTTATGACAATAGGACCATTTCCAGCAGCCTCAAAATGCATAGCTGGATTGCCACAAATAACAGGGACATGCCCAGGGTGATGAAAACGAAATTTGCGCCCACGGTTATGGTTTTTGGTGTGGTAAAATAAATAAAAAATGAAAAAAAAAAGCGGATAAAACTTTAAATTAAATAAAATTATAATAATTTTTAAAAAAATACGAAAATAATTAATATAAGTTAAAATAAATTCATTATGACCATAACCTTCGAAACAGGAAGGAACGACAGAGCGTGTTAGTTGCATGAAACATGTGAATTGTCCAAAATGGTGTTTTTTATACGTTTTTTAAGGTAAACATTTGATGAATACGTGACTAAATATGCAGCAAGGACATAATTTTGCAGACTTGTAACTCGTAAGATGAAACAATATTGTAATGGATACCTTTTGAAAAGTAATAAATGACCAGCTGAGAAAACTTGATATTTGAAATTTGGAAAATTATATATATATACTAGCTGTACCCGGCCACGCGTTGCTGTGGCTCAGTTTGTTAAAATGGAACACATGTGAAAGTAGAGAAAAGTGTGATTCTTTTTTTCAAGAGAATGTACAAATTATTTTTTTTTAACGGATGTTAAGAAAATAAACAGAAAAATACTTCCATCATTAATTATGCAAAAAAATAAATAAAATGTTGATTTAGTGTTTCAATATGCTTATAAATTACGATAAAACTTGCTGAGTATGCACTGTTTTACGGTTGTTGTAAAAATGGAACGGAAACTTAAATTTTGCTTCCTTTTAAGCTGTCTTAATTTTTTAATTGTGCCCCCCCAAACGAATATAATCAAAACAGTAACATTCAACAATTGTACTTTATATATATAAAACACAAAATATTTATTAAAAAAAAAAATTTTTTTAAAAGTTAATAACGAAAGGGAAATAATTCCATTTTAAACGAAAAAGTCAGTTTACCTAACTTACTGTATTAATGCTATTTTTTTAAGCAAGAAAAAAAAAAGGTAAATATCCAGATACGCTACTACAGAACACCGACCACTCTAATTTGTTTTTTTATAAGTAATTGAGGTCGCTGTCAACGAATCTGATAGTCAAACTTGGGGCAAATTTACCGTTTGCATGGTATTTACCCCTGAACCCACGAACTTCTTTCCACCATTTTGCAGCATCCGTTTATGCTACGCGCATGCACGCTGTAGCATAAACGACGGCTTCACCAAGCAAACTATGTTGGGGGGAGGGGATTTTTTTCCAGGACATAGAATTTTCTAATTTTCAAAAATACATTATAGGGCTTTTTGGGTGGAAAATTTAAAATTAGCTGAAAAAGAAATAAAATAAGAAAAGGAAAGCACACCAAGTTGCAGTAGGGGGGGTAATTTATCTGGGTTTTTTTTTTACCTGGAACATCGAATTTTCAAATTTTCCGTAAGTAACGCACCGACATTTACCAATTAGAACACCAGTTAAGATTTTCTGAAGATTTTACTTTGTACATTGGGGGCGCGAGCGGGGGGGGGGAGCGGATGTGATGTTCGCGCGCGCGCCCCAACATCACATCCCCCCCAAACAAATTAGAGTGGTCGGTGTTCTGTAGTAGCGTATCTGGATATTTACCAAAAAAAAATATATTTAGGTTTGGCTATAAATTCCTAAACTCATTTCACCCTAAATAATTTAGGTGACTGAAATAGGAATTTAATTGAATCTTTAATTTCCTGAATAGTATCCGATAATTCATTTTTCTTTGAGTTATATCGAATACATTAATACGGACTTTAGGGGCTTTTTTCGTAATGTTACTGTAAAAATTATTTTTTATTGTTACAAATTACGATGCTTTAAAAAAAGCAAAAATAAATTCTTGCGTTTTTTATTTACTACTGAAAACCATAACTTTAGTAAAGGTATTTTTTGTTTAAACAAAATAAAACATTTTCACCCAGAGTTAAGTAAAAATAATTAGTTCATTATATTCTGCGATCATTATTTGAAAAATACTGCAATTTTCACTAAAATTCGTTAATTTCCTGAATTTTTGGTGAATTTTTAAGTAAAGGGAGGAATCAAAATGTGTATACACTTTGAGCGTCGGCATTCATTTTGCGACCTCGTGTGGTTAATTTAAATTAAAGTTCAATCACATGGTTACATTATCAATAAACCCATTGAAAATTTACCGATATTGTAAACACATTCTGTTTACATTAAGCCTGTGGTGTTTTTTTAGTGATGCAATGTTGTCAACTGAGATTTAAAAAAAAACCCGCGAAATCAGGAGAAAGAAATGTCCAGAAAATCGCTAGCCAGTTTGGCAGAAAAGTAACTTATCTTGCATTTGATAACATTTATTTGTTATATATTTGTTTTTTGACAACTTTTTCGAATCTATGCGTACAGTAATACAAACCCGTGTACAGTAATACAAACCCCTTCGGGGAGATTGGAATGCCCCCCCCCACCTAAAATGTACTTGGAAAAATCGATTTTATAGTGAGATTTAAGAATGGTTAGTCGAAAAAAGGTGAAAAACAAAACAAATAATCAATAAATAATTGTTACCAAAGGCAATAAATGCTACTTTTTTTTACTTACATGAATGAGTTTATTTTATGTTTTAAAGTATTTTCAAGCAATCTAATGCGGGTGTCTGGGTGCCAAATACCACCAGGTTTTCTAGAATTTCCCGCTAGATTGTAAACGAAATCTCCAGATCTAGCAGGAAATCCGCTAAATTGTAACACTGGTCACGTGACAGGAAGCGGTAATAAATAATTGTCCCTAAATAAAAAAAAATGGCCTCTCCGTACAAAGAAATCCACCTATTTATCATAGAAAAATTAAGTATAATGTTATAATTAAAAAGGAATATATAAAAACACACATGGATATAGTAAACATATTATACCAAAACGTGGAAGCCATCCGTCCAGTGGTTTTTTAGACAATTAACTCCGAACGAACCAACATTTACATTTATATATATATATATATATATATATATATATATATATATATATATATATATATATATATATATACCTTGTCTCTCTTTCTTTCACTTTCTTTGTCTCCCTTCACATGTGTAACAACACGCGCACGCACACACACGCACACACACACACACACGCACACACACACACACACACACACACACACAGGTATTTATTCTTCTACTGTAATCAGGTTTATTCCAAAGTATATGATTTTTTCTCTCCATACAAAAAACAGAGAACAAGAAAAATGAAAGAAGTTTAAATCTTTTTTTTTTCTCTTTTATCCGCTGTTAGCGTTTGTTCATCTCATCAACAAATTACAATGTAAACCGTCATCAGATACCAATCAGTTGCCATCGGTTAAGTTCTCTTATTTATTCAGACGTTCAGCTGCTTTTTTTTTTTTTTTTTTTGCTTCTTGTAACGAGTCAATGCAACCGATAAAAAATGTACACACACACATTATATATATATATATATATATATATATATATATATATATATATATATATATATATATATATATATATATATATGCATACACACATATATACGGGGTGGATAAATCGAAAAGTGTAAGGTTATTATATTTTGATTTGTTTTTATGGCTAACAGAATCATATATATATATGTATATATATATGTGTGTGTGTGTGTGTGTATATAAATATATATGTATATATATACATATATATGCATATATATGTGTGTGCGTGTATATATATATGTATATATATACATATATATGCATATATATGTATATATATGTGTGTGTATATATAGATGTATATATATATATGTATATATATAAATGTATATATGTATATATATAAATGTGTATATATATACATATATATATATGTACATATATGTATATATATGCATAACATGTATAATTAAGCAGATAAACGGTAATATATATATATATATATATATATGTACATATGTGTGTATATATATACGTATATATATGTATATATATATGTATGTATATATATGTATGTATATATATATGTATATATACATGCATATATATATGTATGTATCACGTGTAACTAAGCAGATAAAACGGTAATAAAAAATATGTATGTATATATATGTGTATATATGTATATATGTGTATATATATGCATATGTATATGTGTATATATATGTGTATATATGTGTATATGTATATGTGTATATATATGTATGTATATGTATATATATATATAATATACACGCGCGTGCGCGCACGCACACAAAGCGATCGTATATGTAATTTGTGATTCCTTCCTTTTTTTTTGCCCCTGAAAGTAAATGCAAATAAAAGTACATCGTTCTTTTTTTCTTATTTACGTCTCAATTCTGTACGCCAATTCCTTAAAATTCTTCTTTTAAAAATCCAATCAGAAATGCATTGATCAACGCAAAAGAACAGGAACTCATGTACCAAAATTACAAATAAAAAAATTAAGGTGTACAGACATACGAGTACGTTTCTCTCTCTATCCCCATCTCTCTTTCTCTCATATATATATATATATATATATATATATATATATATATATATATATATATATATATATATATATATATATATATATAATTAGTTGTTATATTTAAATTCTGAAAAAAAAAAACAACGTATAGACACATATATTCGAATTAAGAATTTCTTGTTTGACAAAAGGAATATATAGAAGGGGTTTGTTGATTTCCTTAGTCCATGGATTTTCAATATATGCTCACATCATCAGAGGAAATGAAATGCGGTTAAAGTAATATCTATCAGGACCTTTCATCTGATTTCTAATCATCGTCTTATCTCGATTATATATATATATATATATATATATATATATATATATATATATCCTACAGTCTTGACAGACTATGGATACCCACGGTATATTTATATATATATATATATATATATATATATATATATATATATATATATATATAATTACTTCATTTACTCACATAAATTAATATACGAAGATATAATTTTATGCGTAAATTTTCAGTATTTACTTCAACAGTGCTCAATACATAGGTAGAGTTAGTTATTTAAGTTATGAAAATATATATGGCAATTAAACTACACAGAATATGTATAAGCCTGACGTATTCTCACGGAATGAAACGCGGAATATTCTGTGTAGCTTAATGGCTATATATATTTTTATATATGTATATATATATATATATATATATATATAAAGCTGTGTGTGTGTGTGTGTGTGTGTGTGTGTGTGTGTGTGTGTGTGTGTGTGTGTGTGTGGTCACGAATAGGCTCCTATATGGTTGACTATTTTAAAAACTGATTACATATAATGATAGAAGCTGTATCGATACATAGGAATGGGTATGTTTGATCTGGCAGAACGGTGGTTCATAAAAATTGTGGTGTCTGCGTGCGCGCCTGGTCCACAAAGTAGGATATAAAAAATTAAAAAGTTAAAACAAAATGTTTACAAGTGTTTTTGGTATAAATGAACATAAGAATACTTTGATAAGTATGTTTTAACTTAAATAGGGATGATATAATAAAATTGTGGGGTCTGCGTTCGCGCATGGCCTCCAGAGAATGGAAATAGGAACACACTTTAAGAAAGACTTTTCATATCTATCTGCGTAAGTATACTTCGCTAATTATGTTTCAGTTTGAAGAAATATGGTATAATAAAATTATGGGGTGTTCGTTTGCACCTGAACTCCATAGAATCGAAATATGTCACAAAGTTTAACAAGGTCTTTTAATATAGATCCACAGAATATCGTGATAAGTGTTTCAGTGTTTAGGTATGGTATAATAAATTATGGGGTTTATCAATTTTATTTTTACTTTCATAATATTTTGCTTTGGTTTTGATACCCTCAAATTCGAAGCTATCTCTTTACAACCCTTCCTTTTCATAACCTATCATACTTTCCATTTTCTGTAGGCTGCTTTTGACCCCAGTCAACGACGGGTACTTTTGCTAGTATATATATATATATATATATATATATATATATATATATATATATATATATATATATATATGCTTGAAATCCTGTTTTTTAGTACTTTTAAAGCGCATGAATAATCGATAATGAAAATATTCTTTTATGAATCATCTGTGGCGCATCATCCATTCAGATATGTCAAACCCTTCCCACTCACAGAGAAAATAAGAATATCAATGCATGTCTTATATATATAAATTTTGTTTTTCAAGGACGGGTTCTTGGGAACTTAACTATGCAAGAATTCAGAAGCCTCAAACCCTGTAAAGCAATAAAAGAAAAAAAAACAACAAAAAAAAAACAATTATTCGCCAAAAATAGTAAAAGTGTCCCAAAATTAACAGGGTCTTTTCACTGTTGATTGCCCTGTGTACTCTAAGGAGGGTCCATCTTCCAGGTTTCTCAACTATAGGGAGTACCGCTTGTTTGTTAATTCATTTTTATTTTATTGTTAATCACGTCCTGTACATAGTTAGGATCGTTATTCGGAAGTTGGAATCTGAAAGTAACGCAATGTTCAACGAGCGAGATCGGAGATGTGCCGCTGTACAACACATGCTCTCTACAGATGCAAGTTATGACAACAGGAACATTGTCAGAGAAGCATTCATCCTGATTGTGTGATTCCAAATGTTAAATTTGGAGGAAGAAGCGCAATTGTTTGGGGCTGCATGGCTTCTCCAGGCACGTAACTGTTGTACACATGTGAGGGCAGAATGAACTCCAAAATTTATACTAACATGTGCTGACCAGGTTTACTAAACCTCTTTGACTAAAATATTTAATAATAACATGTCAAGTGATGTAATCTTCCAACAAGACAATGTCCCATGTCATAAGTCAAAAGTTTCAATGGGTTGGTTTGAGAAAAAAAGGGGATTACCGTGATGAGGTGGCCCCCCCTCAATCCTCAGACCTTAATCCACAAGAGTAATAATAATAACACACAATCATTTTTGTTCTTTGTCAGTATATGCATATAATACCTATATGAGGAGAGAGCAAAGGATAAAGATTTTATCAGCTTATCCCCTACATGTCACTGAAGATTCATTTCTTTATGATGCATCACCTTGAACATGTACCCCTGCATTTATGCTTTGATGTAATTTTCAACTCTTCTGCTTTTAATATAAGCTTTCGTTTATAACATCATTTTCACCAAGAAGGTGCTCGACTGAGTTCCAATCTCTTTTTGCTCCCAATAAAACATTCACAGCAAGGGACTCGTCTTCCAACCCACATTGCAATAATTTTTTTCTTCTTCTGTGTGTCTAAAACAAAACGGAATTTCCATGAACAGAGTTTCTTCCCAAGTATTTTCTATCTATGGAATGGATTACTATGGAACTGCTTCCCTGCAGGTTGCAACATGGTCGTCTTTACATCTAATGTCGATGAATATTTGTCACGCTGTTCTTTTATGGAACCAAATTTTTTTCAGCAAACTCATCGTTTTCAATCATCTCATAGTATTGCTCATGAGCCAACCGACAATCCTATTAACTCATATCCTCAAGTGGCTTTTAACCTTAGTAAGTAATGATCATTCGTATAAAAAATACCCCCTTCCTTCAATATAGTAACACACTGTCTTAGTCAGTGTCACTTGTTTCTTCAACCTATTTACATGTATATTCATTTGTTACTTAACGTCGACCATAAAAGTACTAAGCTTTCGAAAAACTCGTGCTTTAGCTATTCAAATTCTAGTGATACGAAGAGGAGACAACTCATGTTTTATGTATTCAAGTAGTAGCAATCGCAAGGGAAGACAATTCATGCTTTGCATATTTAAATCATTGTAATTGCAGGGGGAACAACTCAACATTTACTTATTCAAGTAATAGTGAGTGCAGAGTGGAGGAGACAGCTTAAGCTTTACGGTACAATCACGTTGACGAACTGGTTTTCGTCAGATCACCGAATTAAGCAATGCTGAGTCTGGCCAGTAACCAGCTAGGTGAGCATTTGGGGCTACCAAGACGCTGTAAGTGAAAGGTCAAGGTCAGTTTTCTGCTTTCCAATGTGTGTTGTAGTGCACATTGGCAGCCATATGAAATTGTTTTGTTTTTGTTTTTGTTTTTATTAAACTTTAGTTGTTGTTGTTGTTGTTGTTGTTGTTGTTTTCCTCTGTTTTTATAGATAGCGATAATATGAACAAGATTCTGACTAAAAGCAAAAAAAAAAAAAAGAAAAAAAGAAATAGAACTCGATCATGTCGACTGCCGTCGCAAAAATGATGAATGATGAAGCTATACTAATTCCAATTGCAATGACCGGATTTATTTGCTTCCCCACAGAGCAAATTAGGCACAAGGCCGTTTTTTAATGTGAAGAGTGAAGGGGAAATGGATAGTGACAATTGATATGAAGGGTTTTCCCCACATTGACCAATAACATATTGTTACAAGAGCAATGGTCTTATATGTGGGGTTGCCCCCACATATAGTCTTTGAGATTCATGCCCAGCCCCCGCAGGGACCGGGCGAAAACTGTTATTCAAGTTTCAATGACTGCAGGGGGAGAGAACTCGTGATTTTCCTATTCAACTAGTTTTGACTCAACAGTGAGGCCACTCATACTTTAGTTTATTATTATTATTATTATTATTATTATTATTATTATTATTATTATTATTAATAATAATAATAATAATAATAATAATAATAATAATAATAATAATAATACTTACTAAAAGTTTTCACACAGGACATCATTAAAGATTTCGAGGCCTCCGTAGTTTATTTTGAACTATCATTAATTTTTTTTTTTTAGTTTCGCTACGCAAAATCTATAGAGTGATATAAAAAGTTGAAATTATTTGAAATTCATTTATGTTATAATATTTGTACATATTCTTATTCCTGGTGAACCAAGTGCAAAAGAGATCCAGACAATTGCACTTAAGGGAACAACGAGGATACTAAAAACAGTTCTCGTTAGTTTTAATAAAAAGCAGGGCAATGTTGGCAGCTGGTTTGGCTGCCCCATACCCAGCATTACAATCTTCAAAGGAAGAAAAATAAAAAATAAAAAATAAAGATAGCAAATCACCCTGAATCTTATTTAGACAAATAAATAAATAAATAATTGGTTCCAAAACCTTTTTTAAAAAATATTTAAATGTCTTATCGATCGAGACAAAAATGGCGGTCAATGGTGTTTTTTTGGAAAATTTCAAATTTTAAATCTTCAATTTTAAATTCTATTAAAAATAGTAGAAACAGTACATTATTCTGCTTTTCATATGATAAAAATCAGGCTTTTATCTTTCTCGAAAAAAATGTTGTTAAAAAATAATGGATTTTAATAGATTTTAATTCGTTTGAAAAAAAAAACAAAAACAACTACATGTTTGTTTGTCCCCCCCCCCCGCTTTTTGTTTTTGTTTTTGTTTTTGCCGTGCCTAAGCTATACAGTTCGAAACTGGAGTTGTCCATCCAGATGCAGGCCTGGGTGGGTGATAAGAAGACCTAGGTTTTCCCGGTTACCACGACCTCTTTTTCAGTGTCGCAGACAAATTCTGACGGAAAGGCAAGCCAATATACGGTCAGAGCCAGCGCAGCTGCAGGAATTACCAGAAAAGTGTTGCGGTGCTACATCATTCGCCTATCGGGACTCGATAGCTGTATTAATGGAATTATTTTTAAATTCCTTTTTATTTATTTATTTATTTTTTTATTTTTGCATCAATAACATAAACCGCCATTTACTTTTACGCCATCTTATCCATTTTTTAACAATTTTTATTTGTTCATTTTTTTTTTCTTTTTGTAATATTTTGGTATTACAGTCTAATGCTTCAGTGACCGATGCGTTAAACGGATCAAAGAATTAAAATAATTTTAATTTCTTTCTTCTGATTTTCTAATTAATGTATCAATTAAATAAATTATAGCTACAACACGTATTTTTAATGTATGTTTTTTTTTTTTTTAATTTAATAATTTAATTACTTACTGTTAATCTTTGGCAGATGTATGGACTCTCCGTGTTATTTCCGTCGCCGAGGGATATACAAGTTTTTATTTAATTGCCTCTCCACCAGGGCAGAGTTAGACACAAAGAACAGCTTTAAATGAAGGGAAAATCTATCTATAACAAAACGGGGTACTCTGAATTGGAACAAAAATTTAAAAAAAAAAATGTCTCAGACTAGAAAGATTTCTTCTTCACTGAACGAAGACAGAAAAAGTGTAGTATCAGAACAGATATTACATTTTCTTCCTAGTCTTTCTTTCACATTGACGAAATGGTGACTTTGTTTTCTCTCTCGGTCATGTAGTCGGAAAGTAATCGTACATGGAAATAAAGACATCAAGAATTTTCGCTTAAAATTTAATATGAATTGAAACAAGTACATTGAGGACATTGCCAAGGCTGCTGCAAAGAAGATGGGTTTCTTCTACTGTGTTAGAAAATCACTCACATTTGAGAGTATCCTATATTTTGACAAAGCATATGCACGGAGTATTGTTGTCACGTCTGGGCTGGTGCATATACCGCTAGTTTCTCACTTTTAGGCAAGGTTAAAAAAAGAAAGTTCCAAATCTAATAGGTCCCACACTCAGACGGCCAAGCTCCGACTTATATCAAATCGCCCCATCCCTGTGCATGTTTTATAAATACTTTAAGGGCATGTACTCTGATGAAATCTTATTCCATCAGCTATGACCGGGTAAGTAATTTGCAATTGTATTTTGAGTGGCGCCTGCACTGAGGATCGAACCTTCAACCCCCAGAAGAGTGTAACTTTACAACTGAATTTTACCAAGTACTTTATCCACTACTCCATGGATTATATAAAGGGTTTCATTCAGAATTCAGTGCAGATTTTCGAGTTCGACAAGATAAACCTGACGAAGACTGGAGGTTGCATCGACCGAAACATTGTGAAAAAAACACTCAACATGAAAACAGTAATCCAAAGAATCCAAATGATGGAATGTTATTGTTGTTATTGTTTTTGTTGTTTTTGTTATTATTGTTTATTATTATTATTATTATTATTATTATTATTATTATTATTGTATTGTTTATTATTATTATTATTATTTTATTGTTTATTATTATTATTATTATTATTTTATTATTGTTTATTATTATTATTATTTTATTATTGTTTATTATTATTATTATTTTATTATTGTTTATTATTATTATTTTATTATTGTTTATTATTATTATTATTCTATTATTGTTTATTATTATTATTATTATTATTATTTTATTATTGTTTATTATTATTATTATTATTATTATTATATTATTGTTTATTATTATTATTATTTTATTATTGTTTATTATTATTATTATTATTATTATTATTTTATTATTGTTTATTATTATTTTATTATTGTTTATTATTATTATTATTATATTATTGTTTATTAATATTATTTTAGTATTGTTTATTATTATTATTATTTTATTATTGTTTATTATTATTATTTCATTATTGTCTATTATTATTATTGTTATTATTATTGTTATCATTGTTGTTTATTATTGTTGTTTATTATTGTTGTTGTTATTATTTTTATTATTCTCAGCTGTATAAAGAATTAAATAGTAGTAAACAGGCAGGAAATAACACTCCAAATGCAGGAAGTTCTGGAGTGGAATTTGGTCTCTCAAAGGGCGATATAATGAGAAGGCTAGCTGGTTGGGAGAGGTCAGAGAAAGGCTATCAGGAATGCAGCAGACGAAGAACGTTGAGATAACCATTGATGGCATACGAAGGATGACAAACTGGAAGGCACCTGGTCCAGATGAAGTGATGGGTTTCTGATTCAAACAGTTCCAATGCCTTTATTCACCTATAGCTGCTGCCCTGCAAAGAGTTGTAGAATCGGGAGATGTCACTGGTTGTTTTGTTAAGGGAAGATCCTGCAAAGGGAACAGATGCCAGCAATTACAGATCAATTACATGTCTACTACTAATGTGGAAACTGGTAACTGGATTCTTTGTGGAAAAAACTTATGGACATCTTGTGAGTAATGGTGTTTTCCCTGATGAACAGAAATGATGCTGGAAAGGCTCGAAAGGTACCAAGGAGAAATTACTGATTGATAAAGCAG
>NC_136493.1:29499758-29507258 GCF_053919585.1 Euprymna scolopes
GAACTGTCTTGATGCCCACCTTGGTCAAATAGTCTGTAACAAGGATGGAGTTGTAGACTGGTGCACTGTCCTGCTGGTTTGAAGAACCCGATTTGAAGAGTGCTGGCCTCTTCTGGCGGAATCTCTTCCTAATTCCTAAACTCCTTTTAAAACCTGAACATAGTATTCGTTGTTGACTGTCTGTCTAGTGGGAACCCAGTGCATGTAGATCATGCCCATGCTGTCAACAAAAAAGGGATCGTGATAAGTTTCTGGGTGGATTTGCTTTGTCTGGCCTTCTTGGATCTGGGAGAGCAAGCATTGGTTTCGCCCATTCCGATATCCGTTTTGCACTCTACCAAAACAGGAAAGGATGCTGTAAGCAGCAGCAGCATCTTTCTTTTTTTACATGGGAATCACTACTTATCAAGACCCGAAGGCCACCTCCGCAGATGTGGCAGCAGTACTCTATCTTAGAACATATCTGACTCTTGAATGCATATAAGACGTCCTCTACCAATAAAATGACCATGCGACTTATTTTGGCCCATACCATCCTTCATGCCCATTACGACCTCTCTCAAGATCTTCTCTTCGCCCGACGCAAAGCCGCAGTTTCCATCTGCATATCAGCTCCCTGGAATAGACTGCCACTTGAAGTTGTCACCGCACTATCAACGGATCAGTTCAAGATGAAGTTGGACAGGTGCTGGTCAACTGTATTTCCGACCGTCTAAATTCGCAGCGCCCCTCCCACCTTCTTTGTTCCATTTCCTTCTTTATTTTTATTTCTCTCTCTTCCCGCGCCTTTCTTAACTGCGACAAAACATGTGATGGTTTATTTAACCTATACAAAAAAAAAAAAATGGAATTGAATTTACTTCATTAGCGCTCGATTTATATTTGTCATATGTGGAAATATGTCACGCCAGAATAAAATAATAATTATTTCCTTCCGTCTAATCATGTAAGAAGTCATAAAACAAAAAGACGTTGTTCCCCCTCGAGGCGGTCGAAATACCATTGCTTCTCTCTAATTAATTTTTAATAGTGTGACCTGTGGAAATTCCACACTTGTATCTTTCACGTGTTGAATATTGCTGCTATTATACGTTTCTGAATTATTTAGATGAGGACTGGTTATTCGTATCATGTGGAATCTTCGGACTACTATTCTCATCTAGAGTGTCATTTTTCATAGCATTTCGGTTTATAATGTATACAGTAATAAGCAAATATATAATATAAGATACTATCAGGACCCGTTAACCGGCGTTGCCCGGTGGTAGCATGCACCCCCACCCCACATAAACAATTGAAGTACGACGGCTGCTGCTGCTGCTGCTGCTGTTGTTGTTGTTGTTGTTGTTGTTGTTGTTGTTGTTGCTCATCATGTTACCTTATCATGTTAAGAACAGCTTTCAGAATAGACACCCCCAACCTCCTCATGTTATGAATGAATGGAAACCTGCAATCTCCCTATATTTAGAACGGCTTTCGGAATAGACATCCCATTTTGTGAGTGGGGATGGAGGTTGTTACAAAATTTGCCCGAAATGTGACTTTGATGATCGCTGTCAAGATTTCCAAACGCAAGACTGGAGTTTAGGTGGCAAAATACTCTCAAACCCTCTATCACTTAAAAGGAACTAAATTCCTGTAGTCACCTGTACGTTACCATGTAAACATGTAAACAGCATTTCAGAAAGTGACAGTTTTAAAAAAGAAACAATGTAATCAGAACGTTTTCTTTAAATATTAAATAATTATTATTTATTTTAAACAATATATACAGAATTTTGTTTTTATTATGAACAATATAAATAGAATATATACACAGGTGGCAAAAAGAAAGTCTGCACTTGTAGTTTTTTCCAAAAACGGCAAATTTAAGCTAAATTTAATATAACTGTTTAAACAAACTATACCCCATTTTATTGGCCTTTTATTCTTCTATAATTTTACCTGTTCATATTTGACTTTTAACTGAAATATTCTAGTGTTCACGTCAATTAAAAACAAATAACTTCAAATTAAGCAGGCAAAAAGAAAGTCCACACAATGGAAAATTGTTATTTAAATGTAACTTTAGGACATTAATACCACACAAATACAACAGGAACACAATGAACTAGTTAATATTTAGTAGCATAGCCCTTCTGCAATTTGACAGCCTGCAATCTTTTGGGAATTCTTTGAATTAGACTGCAGCAATACTCCGGGGAAAAGGAATCCCTTACTCTCTTTAATTTTTGTCCAAAGTTCTTCCAAATTTGAAATTCTATCATTGCATAGCTGTTGCTTGATGTAATGCCATACGTTTTCGATAGGATTGATGTCTGGAGATTGTGCAGGCCAATCCAAACATGAAACATCATGCTCTTCTGGGAACCTCTTGACATTGCCAGCTGTGTGAATGGGAGCATTATCCTGCATGAAGATGGGATTATCATTCAAATTTCGACCAAAGCAGGGTAGAAAATGCTCAGTCAGCATATTAATGTACTTGGTCGAATTAATTCAACCTTGCTAGCAAACTATAGGCCCTGGACCATTGGTACTAATAATGCCCCACACCAAAACTGAACCTCCACCACCTTGCAGCATTGAAACTGAGCACCTAGGATTAAATTCTTTGTCTTTCCTCCAACAGACGTACTGCCTACCATCACTACCTAGCCTATTGAACTTGCTTTAGTTGCTAAAAAAGCACTTTTGATCAATATGAAGAATCACGATCTTCATTGCATCTGACAAAGTCCAGACGGTACTTTCTGTTCTTTACAGAAATCATTGTCTTGTGTCTTGCAACATATCCTCGCAAATTAAATTCCTTTTATCTGTTCTTGACAGTAGAAAGAGAACACTTTTTAACAAGATTGCATTATTGTTGGATTTGAGGAGCCGTTTCAAATCTGTTTCTTGATAGCATTGTCTTCCCTGTTAGAAGTAACTCTAGTAAGACCAGATTTAGGAGCATCACAAACATTACCAATGTTTTGGTTATTTTGCACAGTCTTTCGTACTGTTTTCTCATCACATTTCAATCTGCGGTCGATTTCTCGATTGGATAAACCAGAAAGGTGGAGATTAATGAGTTCCTCACGCTCACTAAGAGAAAGTCGTAGCATATGAACTAAATATTACGTTGTATAACCTGGAACAACAACAATTACGAATAGAGATGCTTTCTTTCCTGTTGGTGGATATTTTAAACTGACTTAGGGGCGATAATGTAAGCTGGTTTTAGCGAATTTGTTGCTGCGGACTTTCTTTTTGCCTCCTCAATTTGAAGTTTTTTTTTTTTAATTGGAGCGAACACTAGAATATTTCAATTAAAAGTCAAATATGAACAGGTAAAATTATAGAAGAATAAAAGGAGAATCGAATGAGGTATAGGTTGTTTAAACAGTTACAGTCAATTTAGCTTAAATTTGCCGTTTTTGGAAAAAATTACAAGTGCAGACTTTCTTTTTGCCGGCACTGTATAATTTGAAACGATGTAAGCCATTTAAAATTAATGTTAGGCCACAGAAACAATTTTTTTTTATAATTGTGAAAGAAATATTGTTTGCAGACATTTTTCAATATATATACTTAAAAGAAAAGAAAATTGGGGAAATTAGGCAAAAACAATTTATTGTTTTTTGTGATCTATTTTTGTGTAAAAATAAAAACAAAACCTTTAATATTAGTTATAAGTGTTGAAAGCACGCACAAACATTTTTCAATATATATACCCGAAATAAAATACAATTGGGGAAAATATGATAAAAACAAATTATTTTCGTTTGTGACCTATTTGCGTTTAAACATAAAAACAAAACATGTAATAATAGTTATTACCCGTGCAAGCCATAAGAAAAAAAAAAATTAAGCAACCCCCTAAAAACAATGTAAATAGCAGCCACTATCTGTGCGAGCGTAAAAAAAAAAATTAGCTGCAGTAGTCAGGCTTGAACGTGTAACACTAAGAGGAGAAGGAGGTGCAAAAATGGAAACGGTTTAGTCAACTGGCCTACAGCGAACTTACGATGTTACGGACCTCGAAATAACCCCTGTGATGCGTACCTAAATTAAACCAACATTTTATTTTTTATTTCTCAATGTTTTTAAATTGAAATTATAAAACAAAACACATTTAATCATTGTAAAACTCCTTCCTGTATTATTTCTTTTGGAGAAACATATCTACTGTAAAATTAGACCAACATTTTATTTTTTATAATCAACGACTGTTAGCGATGGCGCAAGCGTTTTTTGTTATTTTTTTTTTCCTATAGCATTTAAAAAAAGAATTTTAGTCAGTAGTACTTAAAGAAAAAAAGAAAGTTTTATCTAGAGGATGGAAAAGGAAGAAGAAAGCAGGCGTTTTAGACAGTTTAAAGGCTTTGAAATCACATAAAGCCGGGTCTCGATTTTAATGATCACGTAATAGGCTGTTATAATTTTTTAGTCCGCGTATAAAGAAAAAATTGCAGTTAATCGTAAATATTAAAAAAAAAAAAAAAAGAAAGGAAGAAAGGTTTATCTAGCTTTTGGAAAAGGAAGAAGAAATAATGGCTATCATCATCTGTCGGAAAACAGTATATACAGTGTATGTAAACACAAAAATGTAGCATGCTAGCATAGCTGTATAAGAAATGCTAACATGCACGGTATATTTAATACAAAAATGCAAAGAGTCATGGCTTATGAACATGCGTCGATGTGTTAATATGTTTGTAATTGGGGTATTTTATTTAACACGATTGCCTCTTGTATAGAGGAAAGCCATGTTTATGAATCTCTGAAGCATTCATTTTTCTAGGAGAATTTACATTCTGGAATGAATGAATAGTGAATTCTCAGCCAATGAGATTTGGTGGAATACGTGAAGGGAGAAATTATTATATTTGGAATCGGGAAATGGAAAGATTATGTTATGTATATAACTATATAAGCCAGATAAGAAGGGTGCAGTCCCATATCTGTGCAAAATGCAGAATACCACCCGGTATTATATTTAGAGGAAAAAATAGCAACTTCTACCACTATAGATGGTTGCGACTGTGATAATGTTGCTCCTAGGATGTAATGTAGGATTTTACTATAACGGATAAATGTGTGTAAGATGGCGTTCAAAAGAAATGTAATATTGTGGCTAATAGTCCAGAGACTATAAATTTATATGTGACATCTGTTGGAGCAAACTTTGTGTAGTTTGGTCCAGAGTGGAATTTCTGCAATCAAATTATTATATATGGAAATTATATAAAATAATATATGCAGTAATAAATAAATATATAGTATAAGATATTATATAAGACTAGCAGGACCTATTAACCAGCATTGCCTGATGAAAGCCTGACAACCCCGCCTCGTAAAAAATTAAACTACGGTTGTTGTTGGTGGCCACTACCATCCCTTGACAATTGCAGATACCTCCCCATGTTAAGAACGGCTTTTGGAGTAGACATCCTAACTTCCCCATGTTAAGAACGGCTTTCAGAATAGACACCTCTAACCTCCCAATGTTAAGATCAGCTTTTGGAATAGACACCCATAACCTCCCCATGTTAAGATTGGCTTTCAAAATAGACACCCCCATCTCTGCCTGTTAAGAATGGCTTTTGGAGTAGACACTCCATTTTTTGGGAGGTGGGGTAAAAATATTTCTCCAAAGTTTAACCGTGATATTCGTTGTCAGCATACCCACCCACAAATGATATATTTAAAAATGTGGAGTGGTAGTGTCGGTAGGATAGAAGTAGATTTGTTTATCGTGTGTGTGTACAGACTTGACAGCCAGTGAATTACAGTGCATAATCCAGGTCTTTATATATCGAAAATTAATTGTCTCTGAAAAAAATTAATGAGATTTTCTTAATCAGCATAGTCAGAAACCTACAAATTTATGAAAATTGTGGAGGTAGAGCTAATGTAAAAATTCACCCCTCCCCCCCGTAAAAAAAGGCAGCATAATCGGAAAGTGCAGCTAATGTAAAATTCCTCCTATATCCCTCAAAACACAAAGTTAATGTGTGTGCAGCAGCAAAAAAGAAAAAACAAAACCAGAGAAGTTAACGTGTGTGTAGTGATGATAAATCGGAAAACACAAGTATAAAACAAATTAGTATTTCCGCATTTAAGCGTATAGATATTGTGCATGTTTACATTCCCATACCATTGCTGTGTTTACATTTTCTGTGAGTGTTCCGGACGTACAAGCAAAGACCAAAAAAAGACAGTATGTATATATTTATTTTACTTGTGCACGTTTGTTCCAGTAATTAAGGGAAACAGTATTTAAGTGTCTGTGTATGAGCAGTTAATATGTAATTGTTTTTTTTCTGTTAGTATTATTGTCTCCTGTAGAGAGCAACATCATTTTTGAGACTTTTTGAAGTGCTCATTTATGTAGGCAATATATTCATTCTGGAATATAAGAATATCAGGTCTCAACCAATCAGATTGGGCGGAATATGGTTAGGGAGACTTTATTATTTATATGTCGGAAAATAAAAAGCTAATAGTATGTCTGTGTTTATGATCAAGTTACGAATGGTGAAACCCCATACCTGTCAAAAGTGCAGAATTTCTCCCAGTTATGACCAAGGGCGGTAGGAGCACATTTAGAGGGAAAAATAAGAACTACTTCCTCTAAAGATGGTTGCGATTGTGATGGTGTTGCTATTAGGATGAAATGGAGGATTTTATCATAATGACTCAATCTGTTCTAAAGTTACATAAGATAGTAGCTAATAGTTTAGACACAATAAATTTGTATGTGCCATCTGTTGTTGCAAACCTCCGGTACTTCGAGATAAGGAATTGTAATATTATTTGGATTCATCTGACTACTGTCCTCATCTTGAGTGTCATTTTCTCAACGTTTCGATCAATATAACCTCCGATCTTCTTTGGGTTTATCTTGTCGAACTTGGGAATGTTTCTGTCTAACTCAGGAATTTGGACGGAATTTCAAACGGAACCCTTTATTTACTTTATGGGGGTAGCATGTTCTCGTTCCATCAACCATAACTGAAATTGGAATTAATATAAATAAAAAAAAATAATTAAATTATTAATCTTCTAAATGAGAATATTAGCTTGAAAAAAAAAATCCACATAAACGTATTTAAACATATCTATATTATATTTTTCTTAGTTCGTCTGTCTGTCCATTCCACTTTTTCTCGGAAACTACTGAGCCAATCTGTAATTTACATAACCCTGGCATCTTACGCCGGTATTTTTTTTTTTTTTTTTGCTTTTGCCGCCCACGTGTGTCCTTTCTTCCTTTCTTTTTTTCTTTCTCCGCTGTGACGTCACTTCGCACACTGGCTCGGTCATTTGCATATGTTTCATGCTGCTACTACCAGCACTAACAGATCTGTTACATTCTTACTGACAGCAATAATAGATTTCTCATTGAAAAAATTGGCCAGTGTTTGTGCGAAAAACTAAAAAATCCTGAAACTTTCGTTTGGAACGTCAGACGTTTTCCATAAATTGCCCAAACAATTACGATGATAGCAG
>NC_136493.1:29509758-29514758 GCF_053919585.1 Euprymna scolopes
GTGTGTGTGTGTGTGTGTGTGTGTGTGTGTGTGTGTTCGCGTGTGTGTAGTTATCAAAAAAGTCAGCGTTGCCTGGGAGTAATAATTTGCAACTGTAAAGTTTGAGATAATATTTATCACACACGCGCATGGACACACACATACACACACACAGAGACGGACCCCCCACACACACACACAAATATGTAAACATACTAGAATTTTTATCCGTTAAAAACGTGCAAAAGTTAAAGCCCGTTCACTTAAAATAGGTGCTATATGTCAAATTGATGGTCGAATACGGTTATTTAGTTGCTTATTTTTGCATTAAATATTAATCCCTATTAATCCCTATTAGGCCCTACTTGTGCACGCAAACGGATACCATAATAATTAATTTGTTGCATCTTATCATAACAAAGCTCCATACAAAATTTCAATAAGATCGGTCCAGTAGTTTCTGAGAAAAAGTCTAGAACAAAAAGTGGTATTCTAATGACTAATCCCTACGAATACATATTAATCATTTACTCGGCATCGGACGGATACCATATTACCTAGTTCGCTGCATCTTATCATAACAAAGATTCATACAAAATTTCAGCCAGATCAGCTCAGTAGTTTCGTACTGATTATATATAATCAAGTTGTTCAGAAAATATTCTTAATTATCAGACAATTGTTTCTGCCCATTTTGAAAATATAGATTTGCATGACAGACAAAATTAAATTTACATTTTGATTTTGTTTTTTAACCTGATTCTGTTGATTATATACTGATGAAGTCTTTTGGTGAGAGTATGACATTTTTGTATATCATGAGAATGTACTATACGCCTTCAATAAATTTCCAGATTGTTTTCCTATTCGCACTTTTATTGATAGTACACACATGAAACTCTAGTCCCTTTTGAAGTAATCACCTCCGGCTGCAATGCACTTATTGTACTGTTTCAACAACTTCTGGAAGACCCCATGGCAGTTCTTTTGTGTGAGCCTGTCAATGACCCTCATCACAGCCTCTTTCATCTCTCCAATTGTCTCCTAACGACAGCCTCAAAGATTTTCCTTGAGCTTAGCGAATAACCAAAAGTCACAGGGAGCAAGGTCTGGACTACAGGGAGGGTGAGGAACTGCCTTGATGCCTATCTTGGTCAAATAGTTTGTGACAAAGATTGGAGTTGTGAAGCAACTTTGGGACAAACTTTGCGCAAATCTTCCACATCTCCAGTTCCTCGTGAATAATTGCGTGTACAATTCCCACACTGACATCAAACTGTGCACTTATTGTCTCTATAGTTATATGGCGATCCTTATCCATGAAATTCTTTATTTGGCCAAACACTCGTCTAGCCAGAACCACTATCAACAATTTCCCACACTCTTTATCTGTGCTTACACCTAAACGTAGATTCCATGACCAGGGTTTCTTTCTTAGAACTGCTATTCCGTTTGCCTGCTCTCCAGCTGACTACAATCTGATTGTCTTCAAGTACAATGTGAACAAGTTCTTACTGAACCGTCGCCCTAAGTAAACCAAATTACAAAATTTCCACTAATGTTTACTACACTAAAATCACAATGACTAATGTATACCCATTAACCCCTATTCTCGAGTGGCCTCTGGGCCTTTATAAGTGGTGACCCCCATGTAAAAAAAAAAACAAACAAAGAAAAAACAATCTGGTGTTCTGACTTCCTTACTCCTTCCACACCTCTCATCATCCCTCACAGACTCCCTGCCTTCCTTGAATCTCTTATGCCACTCAAAAACTGGTGCTCGATTCATGCAAGATGGTCCAAAAGCAGTCCGAAGCATTCCTGGCGTTTTTCCAAGTTTAAAACAGAATTTTATTGCATATTGCTCTTCTAAGGCGACCTCACGCCCAGATTGCATTTTTTAAATTCACCAGCTGTGACAATCAGGCTTTAGTAGGATGTGTTCCAATTTCTGCTGTAGCTGTTCATTTGAATCAGAAATGATAAAATTGGCCTGTCATCTCATAAGATGTATTACAATAACATACTGAATTTTCAAGAGTCTACGACAATTTTAAATGCTTGTACAAAAAAGTCTGGAAACTTATTGAAGGCACCTTGTATATTTTCGAAATGGACAGAAACAATTGTCTGATAATGAAGTGTTTTGGGGCGAACAATACGATAATTATGATTATACGATATTAAATTATCCTTAAATATTTCAGTAGTAAACACTTCATAAGATTCACGGCATAATTTCATTGGAAAATCAATAGAGATAATTATCCAATAAAAAAAACGACATTCGCTAGAAAGGAAAACGTGAAAAATGGCTAAGCAAAACGCAACTAACGCAAATAAACCTATTTTCAGCCACCAACATTCTTCTAACTTGAGATGAAAACACATAAACCAACTGTTTTTCAACATATTGAAATACAGTGGTGCCCGTATTTGTCAGCCATTGAGGAATTCTGCTGAAGAATTGATATTCACAGACATTGGTGTGACTCTGTTTGCCATCATCCTTAGATCAGTGTCTTGTCGAATTTATTTTGCCTTCAACAGTATTTTCTTGCATAATCTGTCCATCCACTTGGCAAATCTATTAGATTTCGGGTAATGTGGAGATAATGTCTCATGTCCTATCAATATTAGCCATTTTGAATTTACAACATGAAATGTTTCATTGCTAAATCTTACTCCTAGCCGACAGCAGTCCTGGATATTACCTTAAACTATATCCGATGGTGAGGCCCTAGCTTGCGGGCTTTGGGGAGTTTGGAGCCACCCTTTAATTCCCGTTGCTCCCAGGTCCACTTTGACCCGGAGTGGTAATACCTGTTAGGGTCCCAACTATGGGTTAAATAGAAACCGACTTAAAAAAAAAAACAAATATACTCTATTAAAAACTTGTTCTTCAAAATCACTGGATTCGGCATTAAATAACCTGAAAAGGGTTGATATTCCATAAAACAAAAACAACCAACCAACCAATCTAGCCGACAGGTTCTTTCTTTTTTTTTTTTACATGGTAGTCACCACTTATCAAGGCCCGGAAGCCACACGGGGATAAGGGTTATTGCATGTACAATAATCAATGGGATAGTATCATAGTAATCGTTAGTACTGGAGATTTGATAAAGTGTCTTACTTAAGTTCATCAGGAATTTGTTTATGTTGGACTTGAAGACATCCAAGTTGTAGTCAGGTGGGAAACAGGCAGACGGAAGAGGGTTCCACTGGCGTGCAGTTCTAAGAAAGAAGCTTTGTTCATGGAATCTACGTTTTGGTTTGGCACAGATAAAGAGTGGGGGAAATTTTTGATAGTGGTTTCAGCTAGATGGGTGTTTATCGTGAAAGATTGGCGAGGGGGAACCAGAGATTAGAGCTCAGATGAGCACTTTCCATGGAAGTACCGATAAACAAAGATGGCTCGCAACGTCTCTTCTGAAAGCAATTAACCATATTGTTGCCGCTTTCATACACATTTTTTATATACTTCCTTTGGCAAAAGATTACACATAGCACCTGCATTGATGACTATCTGCATTTGTCTGCCAATTTTTAATTTGGTATATGCCTCTAAATTAGTTCATGGTAACTAATGAACAGTGTGGAAATACAGGGTGACCGTCCCCCCTCCCCCCCCCAAAAAAAACGGGCCCCCAATCTAATTAGGCCCCATTTCTTAGTGTTTTGTCCGAATGGAATTAAACTTTGGTCATAACTAGTTTATTATATTCAAAACATCACATCAAAACACAAGGGTCTTTGGTCTTTTTTTCTCTGTTCTACAGCATATGTTCTAGATGGCCTCCCACCTGACTACAACTTGGATGTCTTTCAGTCCAACGTAAACAAATTCCTAATGAACCGCCCTCTTAAGTAAACACTTCATTAAATCTCCACACTAACGTACTGTAATTGCAATAACCCTTATCCCTGAGTGGCTTCCGGGCCTTGATAAGTGGTGACCACCGTGTAAAAAAAAAAAAAAAAAAATTTAACTTTTGTTTTTTTTGGGTCACCCTGTGTATATCTTCACTCGAACCACTAGAATTTCTTTCATTTTTTGAATTCTTATGTTTTTGTGCCACTGCGACTTTGTTCTTCTTCTACTTGTTTTTATCTCCCATCTTGGAGCGGAAAACAATAGCAAAATGTTCCTTTTTCTTGCATCTCACGCATGATTCTCCTTTTGCTGGGCACTCTCCACAAGGGTGTCATTTGCCACAATATGCACACTGTGTTGGCTTTTTATTGTTCTTAGCCTGAATCACATGCGTACTGCTCTCGTCCGCTTGGCATGTTTATTTCCTCGGAGGAAGACTCGAGTCCAGCATCTTGTTTGCAAAACAGCTCATAAAAACCGAATATTTGAGATTAAAAAAGAGCAATTAAAACTAATTTAAAACAAAAAATGAGTATAACTGTAACTTTTATTAGCTATGATATCATTTATTTATTGTATATTTGATGTTTTTACCCTTGGCCGTTTGGCTTCTCTGCTAAATCCCTATTTTTTTTTTAATCCTCATGGAGCAAAATCAAATGTCATGGCTAATTCATTATTCCAATTCGTTTCATTTTTTGGTATAAGTGTGTCCTTATAATCCCGTTTCTAACACCATGTTATGTTGCGGTCATCGACATTGTTTTGAACTTAGCAGAAATATAACATTAATAATATTTAATCAGCATCACAGGAATTAGGGTTAGTGACCCTAAACTTAACTGCAAAATCAGTCGCTACGACTTCAAAAAATCGTCAGGTGCAAACAAATGATGACCAAGCATCCCAATGGAATACAAAATCAATTCCAAGGCCGAGATCAAGTTGTAAAGGACATTTTAAATTGAAGAAAGAAAATCATTCATGATGTCTTTGATGCTATTGGTTGTCTACCTGGTGAATATACCATTCATGTGGACCCAGAAGTACAACCAGTTGTACCCACCCCCCCAACGAATTCCATTCCTGACACAGGTTACTTTATGGGGTTCATTGATCAAGATGGCTGCGATAATACAGGTAT